>NW_006285613.1:2274779-2280695 GCF_000327345.1 Myotis davidii
CTGCGTTTTAATCAGCGATGGCCCAGGAGACGGCCCGGAGACAATCGTGGCATCACTCAGTGCGCCGCTGCTCACAGATCGGAATAGAGGTTCCAGGGTGCGTTCAGGTGGCCTGACACCGTGCGAGTTAATTTCTAGAAAAATTAAGCATCACTTGGAGATGAGCGGGGACGGGGGTGGTTTCCAGATGGTACAGGGACGGCCCCGGGTGTTGATCCTGCAGGAAACCTTTGCAGAGACTCACCGTGGCCTCTGAACGTTTGTCCAGAATCCCCACCCTCAGCAGAGGCAGGACAGAGGCTTGGAAAGCGAGAGCGGGCCCACATTTAAAAGCGTCTATTTGGTGCCGGAAGGAGGGGGACAGCTCGGGGAGGGCGGCGTGGGGCCGGGAGGGGAAGGGACCATCTAGTCCACACACGTTTCCTGAGCCAATTCCATGGGCCAAGCCAGATGCTGGGCCTCCAAGGTGGGGCCACATGTCCCTGACCTTGAGGCCTGACAAGCACAGGAGGGAGGAGTTCCCCCCTCCTCACCCCACTGGCGGGGAGGGAACCCCGCATTAAGCTGAGCGCATGGCACCAGTCCTGGGCGGGTGAGCTGGTCAGCAGTTTGCAGGTAACAGAAGCTCACAGCCTGGGGGAGGGAGACTCCACACGCCCTGTGAGCCCCCACAGAGGTTGCACTCGGGAGCAGAGGGAGAAACCAAGATCTGGGGGGGGGGCGGCTTTGTAGCAACAAGAGGGGGCGGTCACCCCAATTCCCATTGGAGGATGTAATTGAATGATTCTGCAGGTGGGAGAGAGGACAGATCCACAAGGTGGAGAACGGTAGGGGTGGGTGCAGCGAGTCTGGACAGCAGATGGGGGGACCTTCCCTGCTGGGGGAGGGGCATCTGGTGAGAGGCACTGAGCTCAGTTCAGCCTCTGGGGTCTTGGGAGGCTCCAAGGTCCAGGCCGCAGTTAATATTGCGTGTTCAGTTCGGGCCTTACCAGGGGGGGCGGTAGGGGGGCCGGGGGTGAGAGGCGGGGGCCATGGGCAGGAGGACTCCCCTCTGGGGGGTGAGGTGCTGGAGGCTTCACGGAGCGGGTGGCATTGAAGGTTGGCCATGAAGGATGAGCAGTGGTTGCAAAGTGCGAGAAAGGGCCCACGGTGTGGGGACTCGGTGAGTGTAGGGGAGGGGGAGGCAGCCAGAGGCAGGGCCTGGAAGGGGGTGCAGAGCCCACGGTGAGGAAAGAACCCGCGTGTGGAGAGGGGGTGGTGGCGAGGCGCTGGGAGTGGAGGAAGCGGAGGGCTGAGGCCAGGGGTGCCGCGCTGGGGGGAGGGGGTTCTCCGTGTGGAGAAGAAAACGCTTGGAAGGAAAACAGGAACCAGCAGGCCCAGGTTTCAGGACCAGCCAGACCAGGAAGGAATGTCACAGCGAAGGGGGAGGGGGTCCCCGGGTGTTGAGTGCCACTTGGACCTCAATGACCCCCAAATTGTGAGTCCAGGCCAGGATTCTCCCAGAATTCCAGGCTCAGATGCCCCGTCAGGTCTCCACCCACATTCACTGCCTGAGCGTCTGGGGTACCAGGCACCGTGTGAGGCCAGAGAAGCCCCCCCACCCCCCCGCTGGGCGCTCCCCTGCAGGGTTCCCGCTCCTTCGGGGCTGCGGTGATGCCTGGTGTGTCCCCACTGAAACCAGCACAGTTGCTCCTTCTCCTCAGACCAGCACCTCCTCCTGAAGCCTCAGGTGGGGCAGGGCCCGCGCTCCCCACGCTGGGACCCCAGGAGGCCTGTCACCGTGGGCTCTGCACCCCTTCCAGGCCCTGCCCTGCTCACTCACCTGGCCCGCCACACCCACCAGTCACTTTCTCCCTTTCTTCCAGGAAGGAGCCATCTCCCACCCCCGGAGGTGCAGCCATGGGACGGCGGGGGCTCTCCGGGCCCCCCGTGAGGGGCACCGACCGCGGACTCTGAGAGGCCAACGTGCTTGCCTTCCGGTGCCCTGTGTCCGTTTCCAGACTGAGCCCGTGTGCTTGCTGTGTAAGTAAAACGGAATCACACGCTGTTTCATGCTCTGCCGTTTCAGCAGCTGCTAACACCTCCCTGAAAACATTGTATTTAGTAACCAGTGGGCCTGTGTTTTGGTTTCGGGCTCTTCGCTCTCCCAGCCTCTATCATGCGCCAGCGATTTCTGTGCAAACACAACCACATCTTCGATATATTGTTGGCAGGCTTGGCAATCCCTTTGCCTTCTTTGCCTGGTGGTGATGGAGGCCCTACTTATCCCTGCTCCCCACCCCACCCCCGGAGTCTATAAATAGAGGGAGAGATACACACACAGAGAGAACTTTTAATGCTGCATAACTGCTCAGCTCAAAAAAACTGCAGCCCTAGCCAGTTTTGCTCAGTGAGTAAAGCGTTGGCCTGTGGATTGAAGGGCCCTGGGTTGGATTCCGGTCAAGGGCACATGCCCAGGTTTCAGGCTTGGTCCCTGGTAGCGGGTGTGCAGGAGGCAGCCGATCAATGAGTCTCTCTCATCATTGATGCTTCTATCTCTCTCCTCCCTTCCTCTCTGAAATCAGTATATATATATCTGCCAGCATATTTTCCCAGCCTCCAGGGTTCCCTTAGCCCCTGTGATGGCAGCCATCAGCTTTTAGGTTCCTGTATCAGTTATCTATTTTGTACCTCCTTCAAGGACCTATGAAGGGCAGGAGGGCCGACCCTGCCTATGCAATTGCTAACTGGAATGAATGGATGCTATTGAGTTTTGCCCTCCCATCAATGTCTCTCTCAGGACTCTTCCCGTTAGAATACAGACCACCTTTCAGGTATGTGTGTGTGTGTGGGGGGGAAGTGGTGATAAATGACTTTCCAGTAAATATTATCTATGCACACTGTGGGCACAGCACACTTCCCTACCCCCTTGACATTGAGCTTGACCTTGGGATTTGTTTTGACCAATGAAAAGTTCGCAGGCAGCAGAGGAGCAGTGGGTGGAAGTACACTTGTGTGAGTTGGCTTGCCCTCCTGCCCACCTGCCTTGCCCGATGACTAGGATGTGCCCTGGGTCACCCCCGGTCCAGTAAGGACGAGAGGACACAGAGCAGGTCCGACCCCACTCACACCTTGGAGCTGATTCGTGCTGAACAGAAACAGGATCCACCAAATCCCCACTGACCGACAAATGCGTGAGCAATCAATGCCTTTGTTGCATGCCACTGCGGTCTGCAGCTGGTGGTTAAGCGAGAAGAGTTGACTACTTCAGAAGGGCAGGCTTCCTTTCCTTCCACAACCTCCCTAGTTGTCCTTTTGAATATAAACGTGTCAGTGCTGGTCATCCCCGCCCCCCAAAGAAGAGTATGAACTTGGGGTAGCTTTGCCAGGAGTGAAGGTCTCATTCCACGGAGTCAGGCCCATTGTCTCAGGCTCCCCAGCAAACAGCCCCTATTACTTATCAATATGGTTATAAATAGAGGGAAGCTAGCTCAGCTTCTCAAGCCAGTTGGTCGATCCAAGCTCCAGGCTGGGGCCTGGCCTCCTTAACATCGTGTGCTAACCAGCTGAACCTAACCCTAACCCTAACCCTAACCCTTACCCTTACCCACACACACCCGCTCAGGAAACCTGGCCTCCTGGGGCTCTGTCCAGCAGCCGAGGTGCTGAATCAAGACAGAGGCCCACCCTTGGGAACCCGGCCCCGAGGCGCTGTCCAACCGCAGAGGTGCTGAAAAGAGAGCAGGCCCCCTTAAGGTCTTGGACAGCGGAGCTCAAGGGTCCAGTACTCAGCTGCTCTTCCCCCCTGCCCCGACCACTGTGGTTTTACTTGCCAGTGTCGTCATCCAATCCAACCTCTGGCTCACCCCTTATCATAGCCCCAGGGGGGAAAATTGTTCAACCAGAGTCAAATCTCCAAATCACCCAGATCCTCAATTTTGGACTACCATGCTACAGAGCAGGGGATGGGTTTGCTGCCAGCCATTGCTAGGCAACTGGAAGCCTTCACACCTTCCTCATGCAGCTAAAGGGGCTGTGAAGAGCGAGGCAGCACCGTGGGGCTCGTTCCTACGGAGCAGCAGCGTGTAAAACTAGGGAATCAAACCGCAGGGTGAGGAGGGACTTGCCGCTTTCAAGACATTAGCGATGCTTCAGCCCACACTCTGGCTCGGAGCGAGCCACTCACAAATCCTTCTTATTGCAGAACATTTCAAATATTTATGGAGGGAGAGGCTATAATGAATATCCGTGGACCCATCACCAAGCTCCCAGAATTACCAACTCTTGGCGAATTCAGTTTTATTTTATCCCCCACCCGCTACCCCACCCCTGCCATCAGATTGTATTACAGCGAGTCCTCGGCGTCGTGGGTAAGTACTTCGGTAGGTATCTTCGAAAGGGAAGGACTCTTAACAAGCAGAGAAAACCCCCACAGCACTCTCATCACACTTTAAAGAAATTAACCTCCATTCCTTCAAAACATCCCACAGCCAGTGTGTGTAACCGTCTCCATATGTCACAATTTTTTTCACAGTTTTACTTCCATCAGGATCCAGATAAGTTCCAGACATTGTCACTGGTTGGGATGGTTCTTTGGTTTCTTTTACTCTATCAGTTTTCCTTGCCGAGGGGAGATTATTTGTGCTGTAGAGAGTCCCATGAGCTGAGTCACAGGCATCTGGTGCCATTCACCATGTTCCTCCATCCCCGATATTTCCTATTCGCTAGTAGTTTGATCACACAGCTTGGTCAGATTCAGGTTTGATGTGTTGGTAAAACTGCTTTCCATGTAGTCCTTATCAGTAGTCGCTAATGCTGGTCTCTCTCTCTCTCTCTCTCTCTCTCATTCTCATTCAAAGTTGGCAGCTCTTGATTGCTTATTAGGGATTGCCAATCCACCGAGTGGAAGGGGATATGTTCAGTACATGTCAGTGACAAAGGAGTCACGTCTGGTCTATATCAGGAGCTCTTAAGATGATGAAGGAGCGGGCAGGCACCCCGCGAGGGTGACACACCACTGTCTCTGAATGAGAGGTTTCTGATCCCTTTCTCCTGAAACCTAATCTAAACATGAAGATCAAGTAACAGAAAAGGCCTGGATCCCATCTGGAGAGACGCAGGACACAGGAGGGACGTAATGACGAGTCATCTCCACTCAGCCATGGAGAGGAGCGGTCACGTGTTCGCTGCGGGGGGGAGGAGGGCTGCTCTGGACGAACCAGCCGACCCACTTTCCAAGCCCGACTCGCCAAGATGCTCAGATTCCTGAGGGATTCATCCGATGACGAAGACCATCAATGTCCATCATTAACGTCACGGACTCCGAGCTGCAGGCGGTGGCGAGGGCGCCCCGGAATTAGCATCTCCGCACAGACCGCGCTGGGGCAGAAACGCGTAAACGCCAGTCGGTTGCCTCGGAGCTTTTTTCTTTTTTAATTAACTGGAGTAATTTTGCAATGACCCCCACAGCCTCGTATCTTCCACTGGAAAGCAGCTACGGATCGAATCCATCTTTTGATACTGTTTCCCTCGCTCTGGGGCTCACAGGCGCGGGCTCGGCCCCACGAGTGGCGGGGACTGGAGGCCGTGGGAAGGCGCACAGGACTCACAGACTTCACTCGCACTCAGCAGGCGGGATGAGTGTCAGGAGCATTCAGTCAGGCCCTACATTAGCTCCTGATTTACGGAGCCCGTCTGGCTGCGTGTCTGGGATGTGAGAGGCGGAAGGAGCGTCTGAAGGACTATCAAGAGCCTTTGAGGGCGATGGGTTTGAGCGGCTCACGTTCCCAGACGCCGAGAAAGGGAAGGCCAGGCCCCGTGCGTCTTCACTGTGCACGCAAAGCAAACTGAACCTCCAAAGGCAATGGATTCCGCAGGCCCCCACTCCACGGGGGACCGTGGGCTGTGCACACAGCTTCACAGCCACTGCCAGCCGCA
>NW_006285613.1:2280798-2283774 GCF_000327345.1 Myotis davidii
AGGGGCTGGCTTTGGGGCCTCACAGAGTCCCCCCCGAAAGTTATTACCCCATTTGACAGGCGGGAACACCACCATCCAAAGTCTGAGGCCCACGGAGAGGGAGTGAAGACGCTCACAGAATCCACCTGCCTCCTGCTGAGCCTGGTTCTGGCTCCAGCTGGCATGGCACGGGGTGGGGGAGGGGGCAGAGCACAGGGTGGGGGAGGGGCAGGGCACCAGGGGTCAGGGGGGGGTGGTCCTAGCGGCCAGAATTGGGGTCTTCATCCACGAGTTCTGGCAGCTCAGTGGCGCCCGGCACTTCTGTTGTTAATCCAGGGAGAGCGAGCCCAACAGGTCATGAGGTGGACAGTGTCGTCTGATGGTCAGGAACTGAAGCCCGCACGGGGCTGTTGTGGGCGAGCCTCCGTGCTCGGGGCCAGGACCGGCTGGATTTACATCTCCCTCTTACCTCCCTTCCTGAGGGCTCTCTGTGCACCGGAGGCCGCAGGCAGGTCAGCGCGGGACAAGCAGCGAGCTCTCTCCGGGAGGACAACGCGGCTCCGTAGTCTCTCTCCAGGGAAAGGGGCCGTCACTCTCAGCCACCATCGTCCCATCGTGGCACAGCCAGGGGCGAGATGTCCCGGGTGCGGTCTCTCCGTGCCCCCAGACTCCAGGCTGACCACAGCGGGCGGAAGGACACCCGCACTTCCCTGGCAGGCTCACGTGGGGCGCACCCTGCCGCCCTGCGCCTCCCGCTCTGCCAGTGGAGCGTCTGCAGTGGCTGGAAAGCTGCGCCCCGTCTCCCTGGACTCACAGGGTCTGCTGTGCTGACGGGGACCGGGGGAGACGCCGGGAAATGGTTTGGAAGGAAAGGCCGGCAGCAGCTGCGAAGGCAGAACCAGCCGTCAGGAGGCGGCCCACTCCCCTCGGCTCCTCCGGCAGCAGCTCGCTTTACACCCCGAAGCGCCATGATCACAGGCTCTTAGCCGCCACCTCCCGGCCTGGCCTCGGAGGAGGGCCAGGATGGCCTCAGAGCCTCGGCCGCCACCTGCCCGCAGGGCCCTCAAAGCACCTGGCTGCTCCGCCCACGGCAGGTCAGCCAGGTCAGTGGACTCTCTCGGGGAGGTTCTAGCTGCTAGACCCTCTGCCCACAGGGGGTCCGAATGCCCAGCCAGAGCCAAGAACCATCCCCTTAAGGGGACCCTTCATGCAAGGGCTTCCCACCTCCGCTGTGATGGGAGCCTCTGGGAGCTTTAACCACCGGAAATCCCGTTTAATGGGCTCGGAGAAGCCTGGACAACAGGAGTTTTGTTTTTAAAATATATTTTTATTGGTTTCAGAGAGAGGAAGGGAGAGCGAGAGGGAGAGGGAGAGGGGGGAGAGGGAGAGGGGGGAGAGAGAGAGAAACATCAGTGATGAGAGAGAATCATTGATTGGTCTCCTCCTGCACTCCCCCACAGGGGATCGAGCCTGCAACCTGGGCCTGCACCCTGACCAGGACTCGAACCCTGACCTCCTGGTTCCTGGTCCACACTAACCACTGAGCCGCACCGGCCAGGCGACAACAGGATTTGGCAAGGCTCCCCGGTGAGTGTGACGTTCAGCCCTGGGTGAACCATTGCTCTAAAGCTTCTATCCTTTTGCCGTAAAGCGAGCCCGGGAGCTCTGGGCCCCCGGCTGGAAGGAGCCCTCAGCCTGGCACGGCGTCTGCAGGCGGGGAAAGGACCTGGGACTCAGCCGGCAGGTGGGCCCCTAGGAACGGCTTCATGTCCTTCAAGCGGAGCCAGAATCCCGGGCTCTGCGGTGCTTTCCACCCGAATGAGCCTTCCGTGCATGTTCTCGTTTGAACGTGGCCGTGGCGGAGCATTTGTGCTTCTTGGAATTTCTAGTTCCTCATCTGTAACCGGCCGAGTGGCGCGCGTGGTTGCTGGGCTCGGGGTTCAGGTCCTTACGGCACACAGTGGACGGTCAGGGGTGGGGGTGGGGGGCTGCAGGGGGCAGGCGCTGGTGTTCTCTCTGCAGAAATGGAGCATCCAGCGCCCTGGCCTGTTTGGCTCAGTGGATAGAGCATCGGCCTGTGGACTGAAGGGTCCCGGGTTTGATTCTGGTCAAAGAGCACGAACCACAGTTGCAGGCTTGATCCCTGGTCCCGGTCCAGGCTAGCGTGGGAGGCAACCAGTCCATGTCTCTATCTCTGTCTCTCCTCTCCCTTCCACTCTCTCTAAAAATATCCTTAGGTGACATTTCCAGAGGGTCCCACGGACGTTACAAATCATGACGTCTGGCTTTGGCATTTGAGCGGCGGGTTGGGAGGGCAGGGCTGCCTGCAGGGCCAGACCAGCTGGGTGGCGCCGGGCAGCCGCAGGAGGCTGGCTCCTCTGGAGGCCGGTGACCTCAGCTTGACCTCCTCGGTGACACCTGGACGCGCCTGGCCGGGCCTGGGCTTTGGCTCTGGAAGGCTCGGTCTCTCTGGGCCTGGGAGGGAGCCCGGATGCGGAGTGAACCAAGCAGGCCCCTGTGTGCAGAGGGATTTCAGAGTCAGCAAGCTCGCCTCCCACTCACCCGCCCGTGGAAGCTCCTGGAGGATGTGCCCCAGCAGCATGAGGATAGAAATCAGGTTAGAAAAACACAGGGTCCGGGAGCGGAGCTGCAACCCCAGGAGAACAGTGAGGGGGGCCCGGGAGTGACCGGGAGGGAAGCAGCATGGAAAGGAGGGCTCAGGCCAGAGCAAGAGAGGCCTCCAAAAAATTAATAATAATAATAATAATAACGGCTCCTAATAAATGTACGAGGAGGAGCCCAGGACTTTGAAGAATTGGAGGGGAGAGGGAGGACTTTGGGATGGGAAGGAGCAGAAAAGGCTGAGAGGGACAGAGCAGGGTGCTGAGGTGCCGGGGAGCAGGACTGGAGGGGGCGGTGGGGCTAAAGCTGGAGCAGGCTTTTCTCCAAAACCTCCCAGCCGAGGAGCTGGCAGGCCCAGCAGCGCCCCCCCCCAGC
>NW_006285613.1:2283814-2284525 GCF_000327345.1 Myotis davidii
TATATATTTATTTATTTATTTTCCACCCACAAGTCCATCATGTGTGATTTACTTTGGAAAGCGCCCAGGAGCCAGTGGGCACAGCAGCGCCCCCCCCCCAGGAGCCGGGCGGCACAGCAGCTCCCGGGGGTGCAGGGTGTTGTGACCCCACAGCATCCAGGGTGGAAACAGAAAGCTCTCAGCTCTGTTTTCAAGGTCAAAGGGTCATGAGGCAGAACCAGGCAGAGGTCACAGCCTGACCGGTGCCTGGATTTCACATTCAGCCTGGCCAAGCCCAGTCCCCTCCCTCCCGGGGACCACCCTCCGCCACCTCTGCTCCTTCCGGAAAAGCGCAGCCGCCCCACTGGGGAGCAATTGACAGGTGGGCGCTTCCGCAGAACATGGAATCGGCGGCCAGTCGCTGGGTCCGGCTTCAGGCACCACTCGGTGGAGCTCACCCCGGTGCCAGGAGCCTGGAGGGTGGCTGCACCAGCCTCCGGGTTCTTTTCTTTCTTTTTTTTAAAATATATTTTATTGATTTTTTACAGAGAGGAAGGGAGAGGGATAGAGAGTTAGAAGCATCAATGACAGAGAAACATCGATCAGCTGCCTCCTGCACACCTCCCACTGGGGACGTGCCCGCAACCAAGGTACACGCCCCTGACCAGAATTGAACCTAGGACCCTTCAGTTTGCAGGCCGACGCTCTATCCACTGAGCCAAACTGGCCAGA
>NW_006285613.1:2285000-2285577 GCF_000327345.1 Myotis davidii
GCCGAGGCACATGCCCTTGGCTGGAATCGAACCCAGGACCCCTCAGACCGCAGGCCAACGCTCCATCCCCTGAGCCAAACCGGTTAGGGCCGGATTCTCTTTTAACCTAGAGAGTCTTGTCACATCCTCTCCTGCCGGCAGAGGTGTGTGCGCGTGCCTGTGTGTCAGCGTGTGCATGTGTGTGCGTGCCTGTGAGTACTCATCTGTGTGTGCATGCCTGTGTGTCACCGTGTGCATGTGTGTATCTGTGTGTCAGCGTGTGCATGTGTGTGCGTGCCTGTGAGTACTCATCTGTGTGTGCATGCCTGTGTGTCACCGTGTGCATGTGTGTATCTGTGTGTCAGCGTGTGCATGTGTGTGCGTGCCTGTGTGTCAGCGTGTGCATGTGTGTGCATGCTGCTGGATGTGTTTGTGTGTGTCAGCGTGTGCATGTGTGTGTGCCTGTGTGTCAGCGTGTGCATGTGTGTGCCTGTGTCAGCGTGTGCATGTGTGTGCGTGCATGTGTGTCAGCGTGTACATGTGTGTGCGTGCCTATGAGTACTCATCTGTGTGTGTCAGCGTGTGCATGTGTGTGCGT
>NW_006285613.1:2285793-2286756 GCF_000327345.1 Myotis davidii
GGGCAGCGTGTGCATGTGTGTGCAGTGCCTGTGAGTACTCATCTGTGTGTGTGTGTGTGTGTGTGTGTGTGCGCTCACATGATCTGGCTGTAGCCAGGGATCTGGTAGCAGGGATGAGATCAAGTTTCACCTCAAAAAGCCCAGGCTGGGCTACCTCCCTGGCCGCCAGCCGGGCATTCGGTGGGTAGTCAGAGCTCATGCCAGTCACGCATGCACGTCCACACCGAGCCACATGCTCACACACATGCTCACACACACGCTCACACCCACACATGTGGCAGGAGGCCCTGGGAGTCCAGCAGAGAGACCTCCCCTCTGAGCAGACATTCAGGCCCCCCACACCCCTCCCAGCTGCGGCCCTCGGGGCTCCCCCAGCCACTGTGAGGCTGGGAGGGCCAGCTACCGGCCTGTGTGCCGGGGAAGGGCCACGTCCTTGGCGGAAAGCCCGGCCTCTGCCTCCAGGCCCTGCTCTGAGTGAACAAGGCAGAGACGTGACTCCAGACCTTCCCGTCAGCCCCTCCTCAGCCCTGCTTGCACCACCGGGTTAGGAACGGTCCACTGTGTCCCACACACCTCCCCTCCCCGAAGGAGAAAATGATATTTCTTTTCCAGGCGGCAGGTCCACCTCCTGGAGGGTCCAGAGCTCCCCCTGGTGGCAAAGCCCCGCAGGTGCAGCGTCTGGACACCTGGGGTCCAGGTGCCTTCCTGACTCCGGCAGGGAGTGGGAGGCGGGAGAGGAGCCCGACCTCAGTCCCCCGCCCCCTCCCGCCCCCGAGTCCTGGGTGATGGGGAAGAACGTGCATTTGAGTGCTTTTCACCGGGCAGAGGCCTTGGATGCCTGGAAACACTGCCTCCCCTGGGACAAAAGCCATCCCCAGGCGTCACCTGGACTCAGCCAGAGGCTATCGCACACCTTTCTCAGCAACAAGCTGCTGAGAGCGCCAGAGCCCTCTGCACAATTCC
>NW_006285613.1:2286805-2289057 GCF_000327345.1 Myotis davidii
TCCTACCATGTCCCCGGGGCCCGCGCCCCTGCCCCCAGGCGCGGCCGGCCCCCCTGCCCGCTCACTGGCACAGGCTCCAATCCTGAGGAAGAAGGAGGAGTTGTTTCTTTAAACATTACCTGGTTGTAAGCACAAATCATTGTGATGAGAGCAAATGCCTATAAATGCAGATTCCTGTTCTCAGTCATTTAGAAACATCGACTCAGTCCGCCCAGCGTTTTCAATGTAGAAAATTTGTAAAATGCAAAATTACAAGGAAGGAAAACAGAGCGCGGGGATCTGAGAGCAGGGATCCCACGCGCACGCGGGTTCTTCACCAGCCAGGGGTCAGGTGCCTGTTCTCTGGGCTCCGCTCAGGGCCCAGGCCGGCCGTCCTGGAGAGCAGCCTGACTGGCCACGTTGAGTTCCCTCTGCTGGGACGCACCATCATGTCCTTGACCTCCTGGGGGGGGGGGGGGGGGAGGAATGCTGTTTCTACCGAGCGTGGGGGCCTGTGCGTTGCCTCCTCTAGCAGCTCGGACGTGGATGTGGACTTGGGGGTGTCAGCGCAGTAACATTCGCCCACACCCCCGTCTGTGGGCATCTCGGATGGGTGTGCTTCCATGGGTGTGCGGGCGCATGTGTGACCATGTGTGTGCTCACAGGCTTAGACTTACCCTGTGAGACGCCACACGTCCTAGGAATATGTTCAAAAGAATGAAAAACAGGCATCCAGACAAATACATGTATACGAATGCCCCTTCAGCAACTTCGCGATACCCCAAAGGCGGACCCAGCCCCAAAGTCCGTCAGCTGGTGAGTGAACAATGGCAGGGCTTCAGCGTGGAGAGGCATGAGGTCCTACTGCGCGCTCCAACATGAGCGACCGTGAAAGTGTCCTGAGAAACGAGTGAAGCCAGGCCCGGAGGCCGCCGCTGCCTGATTCCATTGATACGGAAGTCCGGGCAGGCCGGGCGTGGCGCGGGGAGGAGGGGGCAGCGGCTGCGTGAGGGTCCCGGGTTTATTTTTGGGGTGATGACAACGTTGGAACTCGATAGAGGTGGTGGTTGCACCACACGGTGAATGTACAAAATGCTGCCAAAATGTCCACTGATGTGAATTTTACCTCAATTTTTTGCAAATATTGTACGAATGACCTCTTTCAAGCCTGACTCACACAGATTACCCATTTGTGGTCAAATGCTGCTTCCTGGTTTGCTGCCCATTTCCCAGGGGCCTGCAGCTGAGGCTCTGACCCTGCACAGTGAGGCTCTGACCCTGCGCAGTGGGGCTCTGACTTGTGCAGTGGGGCTCTGACCCTGCGCAGTGAGGCTCTGACTTGTGCAGTGAGGCTCTGACCCTGCGCAGCGGGGCTCTGACTTGTGCAGTGGGGCTCTGACCCTGCGCAGTGAGGCTCTGACTTGTGCAGTGAGGCTCTGACCCTGCGCAGCGGGGCTCTGACTTGTGCAGTGGGGCTCTGACCCTGCGCAGTGAGGCTCTGACTTGTGCAGTGAGGCTCTGACCCTGCGCAGCGGGGCTCTGACTTGTGCAGTGGGGCTCTGACCCTGCGCAGTGAGGCTCTGACTTGTGCAGTGAGGCTCTGACCCTGCGCAGCGGGGCTCTGACTTGTGCAGTGGGGCTCTGACCATGTGCAGTGAGGACTCTCCACGGCAGGCAGTGGCTCCATCGTCCTACTCTGCCCCTCACCTCCCCCTCTGCGCTGGGCCTACATTTGCCAGAGAAAGGACGTCAGTCGGACGTGGGGTCCAAGCAGCCTGTGCTGAGGCCTGGGAACCTTCTCGTATGTTTAGGCCGCGTCCGGAGAGGCCAGCAGCGAGGCCAGGCGTGGACAGCGGCCCATCGCGGAGGGCGTCCTGCACTCGAAGCGCCGAGGGAAGGTGGGCACGTCTCCCGTAACCGGAGCTTGTCTCCTGAAGCTGGCCCGGGAGCATGCCCCCTTTCCATTCTCGCAGACGACAGTCTCCCCGCTGGGATTAGAGTGCAGCCCCACTTCCCCGGCCGCCCTCAGGTTCTTCATCGCTGGGGCACTGGTCCCTGGGAGGACCTCAGGCTCGGCTGGTCTGACTGCGGGCCCCCCAGGCGCACACCACACCCCCCAGATTGCCGGCCGAGTGGCCCCCGTGCCTCCGCAGCCTGACCTTGACGTGGGCCCCAGGAGACCGGTTAGCGGCGAGCGGTCTCCCGCCCTCACCCGGCAGCTCCGCCCACGAACCCGAGTGGGCCCTGCTGGGCACCTGCGCATCCAGCCCAGC
>NW_006285613.1:2289185-2293545 GCF_000327345.1 Myotis davidii
GGGGGGGCTGCTAGGGGGCTGAGGCAGCTGCAGGCATCCAGCCCAGGGAACAGCAGTCGGAGGAAGAGCAGCCATAAGCCCTCTCCTAGCGCTCAGCAGCCTTCCTCTCACCCTCATTGGGCAGCACGCGGTCACGTGCCCGTTCCTGAGCCAATTGCTGGCCCTGGGCACGGGATGCCCGGGATCAAAATGACCAGTGGTTCTCAAAGTGGGGTCCCCAGAGCAGCCGTGTCAGCAGCACCGGAGAGCTTGTTAGACATGCAGATCATTGGGCCCCGTCCCAGAACCGCCGACCCGGAAACTCGGGCGTGAGCCTCAGCAAACTGCAGTTTTCAAACTGTGCTTTATTGGTGACACTAACCACTGTCCAACAGGAGATGAACTTAGCACCGCAGGTCATTGCCTCAGGGAAGGAAGGTTTCCTAAATGAAATCCCTGAGATTTGACAAAATGAAAAGCACATGATTTATATAAAAGCATCCAATTGCCCCTGAAATGCTGTTGGTACCCCCGCCCCCCAAATACATGTCCACAGGCTCTCGGTGGGGGTGTAGACGGTTTAAAAGCTCCCAGGGGGAGCGGGAGTGTCAACTGGGCTGGGCTGGGCGCCGGCCGGTGCTCCCTGCCTGCACTGTCTGGGGGAGCCCTGCCAGGTAAGCACAGTCATCGCCCACAATGCACAGGTGAGGGGGTGAGGCACCTGGTTCGGTTCACCTGCTGCTGGTGGGTCTCAGGCCCGTAGCTCCATCGGCCTGTGCTCTGCCCTGTGCTCCCCTCCCCATCCCCGCCCCTCTCCCTGCGTCTCCCTGATGGGCACCCTCTGGCCCTCTGACACCCACAAGGACCGCCTGGGGCGCTGGAAAGCCACCGCTTCGAAATGGGGGGCCCAGGCGACGCCCCCAGGGACCTTCTTACCAGAGGCTCCTGAGCCTCCACACGTTGGGCTTCCGGCCCACTCTCACCGCACACGCACCCTCTGGTGCCCCTTCCCATGGAGGCAGGGGCCCTCCCATCTGCTGCCTGGGCCTTGGGGGTCTCCCCCAGCCCCCCTCCCATCCCCTCCCCGTTAGACTTGGTCTGGGCTCGGTCTCTACTGCCACCCAGTGGCTCCCAGACTCAGCGCAGGGAGGAGTGGTCCAGAGCGGAGACCGGAATCCACCCGCCTTTCAGATGATGCTGTAGCTTCCAGCTGTTCTGTCCAGGAATATTCTGGAAAGCCAGGTCTCCTTGGGTCCAGGTGAGCCTTTCAGTCTGTTAAATAAATGTTTTTCCAGGAGGTCCCAGAGCCCCGGGGAGATGGCAGCCTGGTGGTCAGGGTGTGGTGACCCGGAAAGATGTTGGAGCCTCCAGGGCGGCCAGAGCAGGGCCTGCGGTCGGGGTGGCTGGTGCCCAGCACACAGTACTGGGCGGCTCACTGACCGCCCCCCCCGCCCCATCCTGGCCTCCTGACCGTGGCCCAGTGCAAGTCAGCTGGGTGAGGGCAAGCGAGTCCAGGCATGAGGATGAGTCTGTGCTCAGCCGGTCCGGGGAAACTGAGGCAGCCTCCGGTGGGGGTTTCCATGACATACGAGCTTCCTGCAGCTGCCGTCACAGAGTACTGTGAAGTGGGGGCTTGAACGTATCATTGAGCAGGGGGGGCCCCATCTGTGGAGACCTGGTTCTCCAACCAGGGCCCCTGAGCAGTAACACGGGGCGGACGCGTTGGGATAACCAAGCTGTGATGCCTTCGGAGCGCCCCTGCCAGCCTTTCTCATTCCTTTCTTCACTCGTTCAAGGAGTATCTTCGTGCCCTGGCTGGTGTGGCTCAGGGGATAGAGCATCAGCCTGCGGACGGAAGGGTTCCAGGTGCAATTCCAGTCAAGGACACATGCCGGGTTGTGGGCTCGATCCCCAGTAGGGGGCGTGCAGGAGGCAGCCAATCAATCATTCTCATCATTGATGTTTCTATCTCTCTCTCCCTCTCCCTTCCTCTTTGAAATCAATAAAAATATATTTTAAAAAAATATCTTCAGTACCACTCTATGCCAGGCCCTGCTCTGACTTCTGGTGATATAATAATTTTTATTTTATTATTATATTTAACAATTCTTTATTGTTGAAAGTATTACATACGTCCCCCTTTTTCCCCATTGACTCCTTATAGCTCCTCCATCTGCCACCCCAGGCCTCCACCCCCCTATCATGTGTGTCCATGGGTTATGCATATATACATACAAGTTCTTTGGTTGATCTCTTCCCATCTTCCCACCCACCCCCACCTTCCCTGATGATATAATAATTTTTAAAAATAATCTTCCCTACCCTCATGGAACCCAAACTCTATGGAAGTGAACAGACAGTAGACAAAGAAAATGTGTACTGATCAGACTTGATCCGTCTGCGAGGTGTGTGGCCAGTGGATGAGAAATGGGTCCTGCTCACCCGTCAAGCCCAGGAGACACCGTCTCTCTGGGGCCGGTGCCCAGCACGCTTCCCCCTCCCTCAATGCCAGTTGGTCGTGCTCGCTCCACCTCATGTGCCAGGATCTCCCTGCCCGTCACTCTAGACACCCCTGGTTAGAGCCAGACGTCAGGGTGACCATGTCGATGTGTGACAACCTCCAGGAGGGCTTGCAGCAGCCCACCTTGGAAGGGACCCCTAATTGCCTCCTTGTGGCCCCACCATTGCTGGGTGCTTATGTAGAGAGAGCCCTGGGTGGAGGGACAGTATCGTCTAGTGAATGGGTGTCTGGTTCTACGTTCCCCCCCGCCCCCCGGCCCGCTGCCTCTGTCCCAGGAGGCATGTCCAGCAGATGGCAGAGATGGCGTGCAGGGCGGGGTGGGGGTTAGACGTTCTGCCTCCTCCCCCCACGACCGAGGGATGATGTGTGGCAAGAGCCTGGTCAGGAGGACACATGGGCGACAGGTCACCCTGCGGGGCTGTCACTGGGCCTGGGCACTGCAGGGTCATGGGGCACCGCCTTCGCACGTGACATCACTGACATCCCTGTGGCAGCTTGAAAGATGAGGACCTCCCGAGAGACAGAAATCGGACTTTATTGTCTTGAGAGGCCTTCCTTAGTACTCCGTCTGTCTCTCTCTTTCCGTCTGTCTCTCTCTTGCATTGATGTCACGGTAACATGGGAAAAGGCGTAACCATTGTCCTTGTTGTGTACCAGGATGATTTCCAGACCTGCCCTCGGACCCTCTGGGCACTGCGGACGCTGGCTGCTGAGGGACATTCCCGGGGCTGAGGGTGCCCAGCAAGGCCCAGCCCCACGCGGGGCCTCCTGGCTACGAAGCGGGGAGCCTGGGGGGTGGGGCAGGGGGTGCTGGTGGTGCTGAGTGACAGCTGGAGCAGCGTGGGCCGGGTGATGAACAAATGCCCAGGCATTGGGGCAGCTCCAGCCTCCGAGCCCAGGCTGGTTCTCCCGCCATCGTAATGGATCGGACGCTCGCCAAGAAATCCGCGGGAGGGAGACCGCACTCATAAGACATGAACCTGCGACTCATTCGGTAGCGGCTGTTGTGAAAGGAAGGCGCGAGGAGAAAAGAAATGTAGCGACGGATACGGCAACACGGCACGCGGTGGGATGTGGCCACGTGGGTCGATTTCCTTTTCAAGCTCCACTGACCATCAGAGACGCCAGGACACAGCGGGCGCGGGGGTTCGAATAACCTCACGCCCGAGAGATTGCTCTTGACCAGATGCCTTCTGGGTTCCAATCCGGCGGTTATTGTCCTTCTGGACGCGGTTCCAGGTCAAGTCAGGTGCGTCCGGACGAGGGTCGTGACTCGCCTCTGCAGAGGAATAAAACCGCCATTCGTGGAGCCTCGTGTGCACCAGGCCCAGCTGTGCAGACAGCATCCCGCTGTCCCCATAGGCAAAGGCAGCCTCCCCCGGCGGGGACCTTTGCCCTGAGCTGCCTCCTTCCTGCCACCTCGGGTGGTGCAAAGAGCACGTGCTGGGCTTGAACCTTGAACCTGGCACGGCCCCTTCCTGGGCGCTCCGGTTTCCTCACCTGGAAAACAGGGGAGATCACTGTGCCCGCTCCCTTCACAGGGTGCATGAGGAGGAAAGGGGATGCACGCTCAGCTACGTGCACCTGGCAGGCTTCTCCTGTCCCGGGGTTCTCCCCTCAGGTCTGGGTGCTCATTCGCTTTAACCAACATCTCGCCGGCTGCGGCCCCTTTAAGACGGCCTTGGAGGACCCAGTTTCAAAGGCGCGGGCGACCCTCTAGCTGCCGCCTCGATGGTAAGTCGTCACTTCCGGTCGGAAGTGCGCGGTTCCCGCGTTTCGGCGTGAGGGTGGGAGTATGTGGAGGCGCGTGCTCGCTCGTCTCCGAGGGGAGGGTCCCGTTCGACCCCGGCGGTCGCCGGC
>NW_006285613.1:2293603-2301293 GCF_000327345.1 Myotis davidii
ACGGGACTTGGACCGAGGAGGCCGAGGGAACTGGGCGGACGCAGGGCCCCCACGTTGGAGGTGAGCGGTTGCAGGAGGCGCCGCAGACGCCGGCAAAGCCTCGGGTCCCCGGCTGGGCGGCCCGCGTGGTTTCGGGGAGCGTGTAGACCCCGAATGAATGGAACAACCCCCCTTGACTCTCTTTCCCCAGGGTGTCCCCGGAAAATGAGGAGTCGCCAGCCCCGGCGGCTGGGGGAAGAAGGCGTGCGACGGTTGCCCTCTGCTCCTCGTTATGAGAACTTCCGGAGTGAGCGCGGTGTGGGGGGTCCAGGTATGTCAGGCCCGGGACGGGGTGCCGGCGGGGCCCGGGACGGGGTGCCGGCAGGCGCGTGGTCTGGGGAAAGGCTCCTGTGTTGCTGAACCTGCCCCGCTGCGGGTGCAGCCTCGTACCTGGCAGCCCTACCATGACCTAAAGCAAATTCCCGGGAGGAGTGCTTCCTGGGTTTTGGATTTGCAGTAACAGGTGTGAACATTCTAGAAGCAGTTTGATGATCATGTATGATACTGCAAACAAGACCTGACGTTGGAAGGAGAACTGCTGTGGTTATTAGTAACCAGAGAGCGGGTCGTTTTCAAAAACCTGTCAACAGTGTCGGTTCAAGAAATATTTGCTGTTACTTTGGCCGGGCACCGCCCTCATGGTTAGGGGCACAGGCAGACGAGCAGCCCTGGCCCTTGTTCTCAGGGCCTACAGCCCAGCCGGAGAGAGAGAGACGAGGTGACCGCACTGAAGAGGGTGAGGGGGCTGCTAGGAAGGGAAGCAGGGTTTTCCAGGAGAACGTGTATCCCCAGGAGTCTGAAGGCGGCTGGACCTTGGATGAGCATTCGCTGGATGTTCTCTCTAATCCGTAGGCAGGGGTCCTCAAACTTTTTAAACAGGGGCCAGTTCACTGTCCCTCAGGCCGTTGGAGGGCCGGGCTATAGTTTTAAAAAAAACTATGAACAAATTCCTATGCACACTGCACATATCTTATTTGGAAGTAAAAAAACAAAACGGGAACAAATACAATATTTGTATTTGCATGTGGCCCGCGGGCCGTAGTTTGAGGACCCCTGAGCTAGACTCTGAAGGATGAGCAGGAGTTCGGTGGGCAGGCCAGGGGGCAACATGTGCAAAGGCCCCGTGGTCTAGCAAGTGTGGCCGGTGGATGAACTGGAAGAAGGCCATGGTAGCCGAGAAAGCAAGGCGGGGAATGGGGTGGAACAAGCTGAGAAGGTGGGGAAGGGCCGGACCACACGGCCTGTGGCTCACGGGAGCATTGGGGTCTTTCCTAAGAATGTGGGGGTCGTCATGGGTTTTAAACACGGGTGATGTGCTAAAGCCTGTAATTTCAGAAGCACACTATTTGCAGAACACTGAGGCCGCTTTGCAGTGATGGACACGGTCTGTGTCCTCCCCGGCCGGCCGAGCGGCCACAGCCGCACGTGGCCGTTGAGCACCTGCAGTGAGGCTGGTGCCGCTGAGGAACCGGCTTGAAAATGGAGCAGCCGCTGCTGGACAGTGTGGGCTGGAGTGTACTGGAGGGCGTGGGACACCCGTCCGGGAATCGTGACACGGGCGCCCTTGTCCATCTCCTTGTCCTCCTCCTCCTCCTCCCTGGGGAAGGCCGAATTGATGTCTCCTGAGGATCCCACTTGGAGTGACTGCTGTGGGCCCGCGGGTTTATTTTCCTGGCTGCCGGTCAGCCTGCGCCTTGGAAAGCGGCACTCTCTCCCGTCTTTGCCTGGTGTGTTGCCAGCACAGAGGGGGTGACATCTTCAGCACCTACAGTGATCAGGGCGCTGTGTCTGAGCCAGGCGGGCGGGGGAAGGAGAGTGGACCCTGGTGGCAAGAGCTTAGATCTGGAGAGGCGGGCAGCAGTGAGTGCCGGAACATGGGGAAGGGGGGCCCGTCGGTGTGGCCCTGTAGAGGCTGTTTGCAGCTGATGAAACTTGACAAAAGGCAGGAAGCACGGAAGTGCTTGAGAGTGTGGGGAGCTCAGGAGCTGGGGATGGGTTGGGAAACACATGCGTGAGGAAGGGAAGAAAATGCAGGGATGGAGAGCCTGGTGGGGGGTGGGCTGTGTCAGGGCAGGCAGGTTCCTGAGGAAGACCCAGGTGGCCGTGTGCACATTGCGGCCTGGAGACGATGAGTGGGGAAGTCCTCTGCCTGGAAGTAGGAGGGTCAGGGACCCCGAAGACTTGAAAAGAGAAGGGACTGGTGGGAGCAGGGTCCCCACGGGGCACCTTCCACATCGTGTGGGTGGAGGTAGCGGTCAGATCTCGGGGGCACTCCATGGCACTGAGCTGTAGCTTCTCTGAGTGCTGGCTGCTAAGGTAGAACGGAAACTGACGAGGCGCTCTCTCCGCAGGTGAGCTTCCGGAAGAGGGCGTGCTGCGCGGGAACCTGCTGATGGCACTTCTGCCCAGTTCTCGGGGCCTGAAGTGTCGTCGCTCGTCTTAGGACCTGCCAGGCCGGGTTGACCCGCACCAGACCCCATTTTGCGTGGATGTGAATAAACGGAGCCAGACTCCAAGGAGACTGTTCGCACTGTTTTCTGTGCCCAGTGACGTGTGTCTGCGTCGCCTCTGCTTCTGAGATACGTGGATGGCAGCACTGTTCCCCAGGAAGGCGGCTCACAGAGCCACCTACACAGGAGGTGTGAGCGCTGGGGCCTGTCACCCTTGGGAGCATGAACTGTCCAGAAATGACCATCGCCTGGCTGAGCTGATGGGCAGGGGTGGCTGATGCAGGTCAGGGTGGTGGTCACCTTGTTCAGAGGAGCCACGTCCCTGTTTACCTTGATTTCTTCGGTAAATGGGCCAACAGTCACGATGGTGACTCCTGCCAGGCGGGCCTGGTGAGGGTGCAACACGAGCAGGTCCAGTGAGCTCTCGGGAGCACTTCGGACGCGGGCGTGACCGTCGCTCACCGTCAGTTACACTCGCCTGGAATTTCAGCGTGTTGCCAGCTCTGAAGGCCCAGGTGCTGCTGTGGGAGGGTTCGGGGTCCGGGGCTCTGCCTGCTCCCGAGGGGGTGTCTGTGGGCTCTTGGCCTCTCACCCTCGTGTGTTCATGTTTGGGCCACTGACTACATGCTTGTCTTTCGAGGGAGAAAGTGTAATGACTGCCTGTCACACGTGTTAGATGGGGCGGATACTGGGTACTTGGTACATCACTGGTGTTTCTGGAATAAATGTGGATGCCCGGTCGCTGCCTCTCAAGTGCAGATGTCGCTTCCTCACCGTGGCTGCGGGGCCGCCTGGCCTGTCTGGCCTGATGTCAGCCTGGCCCAGCAGCTGGGGGCCCTGTGTCTGCAGTTTCGGGTGGGGAGCGGGTCGGCCTTTGGTTTGGCAGGTTCATCAGAAGCGCTAGGTCCTGATCAGCTTGCCCTGAGCTGTTGGGTCATATTTCTGGTGTTGGTGTGACACGGTGCATAGGAAGGCGGGTCCTTCGCCTGCCTCTGCTTTCTCATTTGCTGGGACACTAATCGACCGAGGAGGCATGAGTATCCCCATTGGTCGGTCTGGGACTTAGGGTGGAAGAGCCTGCCGAGGAGAGGGAGGTGAGGACGAGGAGTGACTATCCCATGCACAGCACGGAAGGCCTGGGGAGCAGTTACAGCAAGTCAAGGTCCTGCACTTCTCGCTCTGTCCACCAGATGGCGCAGCCTCACACCAGACTGGTCCCTTTTGTAACTTGATACAGCTTTTTGGGTTTTCTTCTGTAATTTAGCCAGGACCTTATTTCACTGCAAAGTTATGTAGGGAGTTCATCTGCAGGGGTGGGATCTTTCTTTGGAATCTGCCAGGGTGCCCAGTGGCATACAGTGCCCGGGAGTGTTAGGATGTCACGACGTGGACTGCCCCCTGCCCCCCCAGACACAGTCATGGCACTTGGGGATGAGAGCGCGTTCCAATGTGGCGTTTGGTGGAGATTCTCTGCGGGTGATGACGGCTGGTGTCACTCGGCGCAGCCTGAGGAAGAGTAGGGTGGGGGCAGCGCAGACCAGTGTCTGAAGTCCGGCCAGCGGGTCGGGTGTAAAGGGGCTTACGGGCGGCCAGAGCATTGCTCAGACTTGGAGTCAAAAGCTACTTGTCAAGACGGAACGCAGGTTGTTGGAGCCGGTGCAGCTTAATGGCCGGCTGCCCCCGCCAGAAAGTGCTTTGACTTGGAGAAGGCGGCTGCGGCTCTGCAAGTGCAGTCCCGTGCGGAGCTGAGTGTTCTCCGGCCCCCAAGCCCGGAGGCCGCTTTCCGATGGACTGGACGTGTCGGATCGCGCACTCACTGCCGGCGCCTTGGGCTTCCCTTCCCGTGAGGGCAGATGAGACGCCGCCGAGGGCTTTGGGAACAAGGAATCCACGGGGCGGGGGGGCGCGTAGGGTGGTCAGGAAAGGCCCCAACCCTCAGGGCAGGGGGTAAGCCATGTGACAGCCTGGAAGCGTATTTGAGGTGGAGGGACAGCCAGAACACAGGTCGCCAGTCCAGCCAATGCAGGAGCGCGAACAGGAGGGGTTACGAGGAGGCTGGGAGGAGACAGCACCAGGTCTCGCAGGGCTTGTAGAAAAGTTGGGCTTTGACAATGAGTAGCATCAGTAGCTCATTTTCTCCTCATCTCTTAGGGACCTTTTCCCCAGCGGCAGGCTGCATTAGAAGTATTTCCTGTCTGCTGGCACATCTGCCCATTGAGCCGACCCCAGGTCTGCAGAGGGAGCGCTCTTCCCAGGCAGCTGTAGGAGGCTTGCTCTTGGCTCTGCTGAATCCTGACAGGGCGAGTGACAGGGACAAACAACATGTGGATGTGACGGGTAAGTTCCTGCAGCCAACCTGTGCCTTCACCTCGTAGGGGAAGCCAGAGAGGCCTGCACGTGTCTGCTGCCTCCAAGGGACAGGGACCGCCCCTTGGTGCCAGGCATGGCTCCCCAAGAAGCCGCCATCTGTATTCCTGCCCGTTCGCACCTCGGAGAACAGCTTGCTTGCTGTTCCAACAAAGAGTAGGTGAGTTTTATTTAAATCATGTAAACTGCTATCCAGAGGGCTACCCAAGCGCGTCCTGTCATCCTTACAAGCTAGAGGCCTGTTTGCTTTCACACGGTTGCACATAATGAATGCATTTAAAACAGTTACTTGTCCTAATGCTTTTTCACATGAATTATGCAGCTACAGCAGAAAACTGTTCTTTCATTGCAAATTTAATTAGCGTGGAGCCGCATGAGCTGTCGGAGGGTCACGTGTCTTCCAGGCCGTCCCGTCCACTGTGCAGTGTGGTGGTTTGCCGCGCCGCTTCAGAAGGGCAGCCGCCCTCAGCAGGACATTGAGAATATCGCGTGGAATTAAAATAAGACTCGTACCTCCTTTGCACCACAAATGCCTTTGCACCCAAATTCCACGACTTGGGTTTTGACACTGACCTGCCTGAGGCTGGCTGTCCCCAGCGGGTGCATTTCGTTAAGTCAAACTGACACGTGTGCCCACGTGAGTTCTGGGCCAAGCTCCTGCAAACGGCCTGCATTGATGTGCTGTCTTCGTTCCACATTCCTTCAGCCCTTTGAAGGCTAACGAGGGACATAAAGAGAAGATATTAAGTCAAAATGAAATAAAGCGTGCACTTCCTCAGGTCATTTGAACTCTGTGTGACACTGCTTGGTGTGGGACTGTAATTTTTCCCCTGAAGTAATAATGCGCTATTGTTATTATTGTGAGATCAGAGGCTGAGAGAGAGCAGCCCCTGCCCCCCCCTTCCCCCAGGCCTCCCCCAGTGATCGTCTTCAGGTCGCTTAGCTTGGTCTTCCAGATCCCACCCGCCCCCCACCCCCCAGTTCTGAGTGGCAGGCTGTGCTGCTCCTTTAGGCTCGTTCCGCCGTTGCCTGCGGACTTGCTCTCCGGTGGATTCAGGCTGCACTCGCTGCGACCCCTCCCGTCCGTCCTGTGTGATGGCTCGTTGAGGTTGCAGGCAGCGTGTGTGATGCACCCACCAGGGCCCCCCGCACCCGGCCCGGCAGCTCTGCATTTCCCTCTCCCTCCGCGGTCTTGCTGTGTCTTGGCTGGGCTCCCTCTGAGCTCTCGCTAATTCTCCCCACATGTCCTGGTAGCCTCGGCGTAACTTCACAGAGGTCAGCACAGTGAGTACTCTGTCCGCTCCAATTTCATTAGATGAGGGAGAGGGGACTTCAGACCGTTCCGCTCTGAGTGAGTGTGAAAGTTTTGTTCTATCTCGGGTGCCAGGGGCGGGGTGGGGATAGTTCATAGGAAATAGGCTGGATTATCGCCGTCAGGCTAAACACAGAGAACCGCTGGCTCCGGGTCCTGGCCGCCAGCTGGGCGGGTGACTGGCTTCCCGAGGCCTTGTGATGGTGTCAGGGATGCCAGCCTCATCCCAGAAGGAGGCTGTGCGTTCTGTCGGGTACAAAGGGCTGTCCCAAGCCTGGTCTAGACCAGGTTTTCATTTCACGAGCCCTCTCTTGGACCTCGGCGTCACGTCTGTCTTGGTTAGACATGTGACTTGGTTAGGAAGGTCTGTTCAGTGCATTTTTGTTTTAGGAACATACGTGCGTGTATGGCCTAGTTCAGCGCTTCCCAAGCAGTGAGCGCACGAACCCCCTAGCCTGTCGGGCAGGGTGTGGGCAGCCGGCCTGGGCTGTGCCCGGGACCCTGCGTTTCTCGCCAGCCCAGCCGCTGGCCTGAGGCCACACCGCGGGGCCAGGGCGGGCACGGCCGGACACTTCTCCCAGGTGCTGGCATGGTGCCGAGTCGCCAGTGATAGGAGTGGGTCTCCCGGGCCGGGACTCAGCCTCGGGGGATTATGACACCGAGTTCTGTGGGAGGTTCTGCTTTTAGGAAGACGGAGTTCAGAAAGCAAAGCAAAGGAACTCCTGGCATCCTTCACCTGCCTTTTGAGTCTAATTTTGCTAATAATCAAGGAAATCACCCTCGACCCCCCTCCTCCAGGGAAGGGGAAATGGAAGTGACTCAGATCTGCCCGCAGTCAGGAGAGAAGTGGCTCCAGCCTCAGTCCTGAGCCTTCCCCCGCCCTCACCTCCCAAGCAGCCCAGGTCCCCTGGGAACACCGTGTCCAGCCAGCAGCTCCGGAGCAAGGGCTGTGCGTCACCTGCAGGCGCTCGTTCTCCCCCCAGGGTGTAGTTTACATCGGGTCACTGTGTATTGGAGGGAAGCAGCCCCATGTCCAGTTTTAATGACTTCAGATCCTGGGCAGGATGAAGGCTTTTAATTTATTCAGCCACCCCCACTATGGACCCATGGGGGGAGGGGAGGTCCAGCTTCACTTGGGAGGTTCCAGCCCCGTCGGTGGCACCGGAAGTCCCTGTGACAAAGGGCCCGTGCTGATGGGTTTCACTCCACCGCCTCTGAATGCGATGGGGTTGACCTTCATGTCACTGTTTTCAGCCCCTCTGCCCCACGCACTCCCACATGCGTGCACACACTCCCAGGTGAATGAAATGAGACAAGGCCGGGGGTGGGGCCCCAGGTTTTTTTAAAATATATTTTATTGATTTTTTTCAGAGAGGAGGAGAGAGTGATAGAGAGTTAGAAACACCGATGAGAGAGAAACATCAATTTAGCTGCCTCCTGCACACCCCCTACTGGGGATATGCCCACAACCAAGGTACATGCCCTTGACCGGAATCGAACCTGGGACCCTTCAGTCTGCAGG
>NW_006285613.1:2302280-2303186 GCF_000327345.1 Myotis davidii
TATGTGCCAGAGACTATTCTAAGATTTAACTTACATCACACATATCTTTAATACTCCCCCAAATTCTATGAAGTATAAGCTTACCTTTCTCCATTCTTCAGGTGAAGGCATTGAGGCTCAGATCTGTATATACAGTGGTGATTAAGAGGCTTTTCCAGTCTGGTTAGAGTGGCTCAGTTTGTTGAGCATCATCCTGTGCACCAAAAGGTTGCCTGTTTGATTCCTGGTCAGCACACATACCTGGGTTTCAGGTTCAGTCCCAGGTCAGGGTATGTACATAGGGGAAAGAAACAAATTGATGTTTTTTCTCTCACATCAGTGTTTCTCTCTCTCCCTTACCCTCTCCCTCTTCTCTTCTAAAATCAATACTATATATATTAAAAATAGAAACTTTTCCAAAGTCACACATTTACTAAGTGTCAAAGATAAATTTGAACCTTGGCAGTCTGAGTCGAGCCTATATTCTTTTTTATATATATATATTATTGGTTTTTTACAGAAAGGAAGGGAGAAGGATAGTTAGAAACATCGATGAGAGAGAAACATCGATCAGCTGCCTCCTGCACACTCCCCACTGGGGATGTGCCTGCAACCAAGGTACATGCCCTTGACCGGAATCAAACCTGGAACCCTTCAGTCTGCAGGCCAACACTCTATCCACCGAGCCAAACCGGTTAGGGCAGTCTTTATCTTTTTTAAATAAATATGTTTTTATTGATATCGGAAAGGAAGGGAGAGAGATAGAAGCATCAATGATGAGAAAATCAGCTGCCTCCTGCACGCCCCACACGGGGGATCAAGCCTGAAACCCCGGCCTGTCCCCTGACCAGGAATGGAACCTTGACCTCCTGGTTTTATAGGTTGATGCTCAACCACTGAGCCACACTGGCTGCTAGGCAACAGGTC
>NW_006285613.1:2306518-2322659 GCF_000327345.1 Myotis davidii
GTACATGCCCTTGACCGGAATCGAACCTGGGACCCTTCAGTCTGCAGGCCGACGCTCTATCCACTGAGCCAAACCGGTTAGGGCTGGGGCCCCAGTTTTAGAAGGTTATTGTATATAGGCGTCATTTCACTCCAAATGTTTATTTCATCTCCATTCTGTTCAAATCGTCTCAAGACAAAAATAATGAAATAAAGGGTGTTTAATCAGATTGTTCAGCTGCCTTCCAGTGACTGACTGTTCTACTTCCTGTAGCATTTATTTTCATACCTGGCCCTGGAAGCGTTTACCTCTCCACGTGTTCTAAAAGGAGCAAAGTAACCCATTAGTGCTTGGTATGTGCTGCTAGAGGACAGTGTTCGACCCAGTAAACTTGAGGCCCACTGGGCACATCCCATTGGGCAGCCGAGGAGCTCCGAGGGTCTTACCGCTGGAAGGGCGGGGCGGCGGAGTTATCAGCAAAAGAAGAGAAAGGACCCTTTCTCGCCAGGTCCCTGGGTGGAGGGGTGGCAGGCTCTTACCAGGCAGATCACCTCACTTTCAGACCCACTGGTTTGAAATTGCACCCCTGGGAGGAGCGGCAACTGCAGTTAGATCGTTATAAGGTTTGGGTTTGCTGACGTGGCTGAGCAAAAGCGACTCCATTTGGGCCTGTTTCTTCTTCTAACACTGCTCGTCCCCAGCCCTCAGAGCCCCCAGTTTCCCTGTAGGTCAGCAGATAGTCATCCACCACATTAGCCAAGTCAGTAAAACACGAATATCCTGATCTGCACATTTTTGGAAAGTGGTATCATAATTCATCGTTTGTCGGCTTACAAATATTTTCCTTGGAATACCCTGTGCTTCTCAGCTCCGAACTTCCTGTACAAACAACACAATAGTTGGAACGGACTGCAGGCAAACTGCCTCGCCTCCCAGAAGAGAGGAGGGGCCTTGTTGCCTGGGTGCTCACTGAGGAACATTCTTTGTCTTCCAAGGAGCACCAGAGGACAGTTCCTGCATGAGAACAGGAAGCCCGGTCCCTGCAGCCCTCGGACCCTGACTGAGCTCCGAGAGGAAGTGCCCTTGGTGGCCCGGCTGCAGGGGAGGAAGTGGCCTGCGTCGTGGGACTGAGAAGACAGCCGTCTTGGGGAGGGGGCGGGGGACAGTCCTCAGTTTCCCAGCAGGGCCTGGCCTTGCACAACCAGTTACGGAAGTGGCCGGTGTGAGGACAGTGGGAGGAGCCGGAGGCAGACCTACACCCTCTCGGAGTGAAAGAGATTTAATTCTCAAACTTAGCCCAAACTGGAAGCACCCAGAGGCCAAAAGGGGAGGTCAGTGACCGAGGCGCAGTGGGCAGGGCTGAGGAGGAGGGGAAGCAGGTGTCACGGACTGTGTGGTTTCATTTACACAGAGTCTAAGATCGGGCAGCAGCAATGCCGTGTGCGGCTCAGGATCCTGGTTATGGGGGCCTGGGACGTGGGCTGGCAGGGGTGGGGGCTTTTGGAACAGGTCCTTATCTTTTATTGTATATATATATATATATTATTGGTTTTTTACAGAGAAACCCCGGCCTGTCCCCTGACCAGGAATGGAACCTTGACCTCCTGGTTTTATAGGTTGATGCTCAACCACTGAGCCACACTGGCTGCTAGGCAACAGGTCCTTATCTTAATCCATCCACAGGGTGGACGTGGGTGTCTGCTTGTGTATGTGAAAAACAGACCTAACACGTGCTTTTCGCTGTGTAAATATTTCCTCAATAAAAAACATTGTGTGCATGTGTGATTCTAGTTACGAAGTTCACGAACAGGAAAACTAGGCTAGGATGCAGATGTCAAGAGAGGTTGCCTTCGGGGAGGGAGGGGCTGGGACTAGGGTAAGGGTCCCCGGGGCTGGGGCTGGGGCCGGGCCGCTGTGTAAGAGTTCGTGCTTGGTTGGAGCTGTGGTCTCTGAGCTAGTTCAGCCGTGTGCTGAGGATTTGTGATTTCCCGCTTGGATGCTATGCCTTATAAGAGATTATTCAAAATGTTACATACAGCGTGGTCCCGGATTTTGGGTGAAAACATGTATGCAAAGAAAAAGAACTAAAAGAATTGGATTCGTTTCCTGTGGCTGCTGTAACAAAATACCACGCGCTGAGTGGCCGAGAAGGACACAGGAATATGACTTCATAGTTCGAGGCCCCCTCTCACTGAGCTGCAATCCCGGTGTGGGCAAGACCCTGGGGTGACCGGGCCACTTGGGCTACCCAGGCTAATCTCTCCCTAATTAAGGTCATCTGATTAGCTCCCTGGATTCCATCTGCAGCCTTAATTCCTCTGTCATGTAACCCAACGTTCTTGTAGGTTCCAGTATCGGAGGTGGGGGCCACAATGGAAAGTAAAGAAGTTGAATTTCTAAGTGTAGGGATCATCCCCCCCACCCCTGTTTTCTTACCTGCATTTTCTGGGTTTCAAGAAGAGAACGCGTTGCTTTGGTTGCAACGACAGACAGGGTCACCAGAGGGGACAGTGTCCCTTAGATGGGGGCAGCCTCAGCGAAGGACTGTAGGCCGCCCCCCAAGTGAAGGCCCCAGAGACCCCTGAAGTTGTCGTGGGAATACACATACCGCCTTTGAGATGACAAGAACTAAAGCGCAGTTGTCTGTACGGATGGTGTCTTTCCGAGGCGTGTCACCCAGGGGATGGGGCCTTGAGCAATCGCCACCTGTGGTCCTGGCCCTCGGAGACCTCCCTCCAGACATGCACGTGACCTTCTCGTCCAGAAAGACGGCTTTTCTGCTTAAACTTTGTTTGCATCACACTTTGAGGTTTAAATATTGCAATAGCAGGATCCTTTGCTTCGGAATTTCAAAAATATGTGAAACAAACGGATTATGTGTGGGAACGGAATATGGGCGACTTGCCAGGGATACCTTCCCGTTCCTTGTCCCCGTGGGGTTTCCTGGTCACCTCCCCGTGTCCTTGAGCGGCCGCGCCGCCCCTGCCCGCAGGACCACAGCGTGTGAGGCTGGCACCAGCTGCTCGCTCTGCCCCTTCGCCTTCCCCTCCAGCCCCACTCCGGGGCGCTTTCTGGGTCACAGGTTGGATAATGAGGTGGAAGGAGAAAGTCCTGAGTGTTCCCGCTCGCCCAGCCCTGACACTGCCGGGGCCGAGGTGGTCACTGTTTGGGACAAACAACAATTCAAGAATGAAGATCTGTAAGGCCCCGTGCGTCCTAGGAGGGCGACCGAGAAACCGGAGACACAGTCTTCTTACTGGATTTTTACTTTAGGCCCCGGTTGCCCCTGACACCACTGTAAACAACCTCCTCCTCCCAGGCCTGGGCTGCTCCCCGCACAAGCCACCTGGTCCCCAAAGAGGCCCCTGGCTGCTCACTGTGGGTGCAGGTGACTCGCAGGAAGGAGATGCAAGTGTTGGGGCTGCCTGAACATCTGTGGCGAGTGAGGCTGTCCCAGCACCCCACGAGCCCGCCTGGGAATTCAGGGGTCAGGCTCGCACTCAGACCCCGGGAGTCCCTGCAGCTCCCGGAGGCCCAGCCATCAGCTCGGTGCAGAGCGGCTTTCCTGCTTTGCCTGTGGTAGTCTGTGTTAGTCACTCACGTGAGAAAACTGCCCCCTCCCGGCTCCTTCCTGCGTCTGACGTCCACTGGTTACAAATAAGCTGGTAAACGCGAACGTGGGTGTTTTCCCCGGGGAATGGCAGGCAGGGTGTCTCCACAGCCGTGTGGTCTCAGAGCGCCCAGTGCCTGGTTGGCTCTGGGCAGCTGCATTCGGGCCAGGGGGTGTCATCAGTGACCCCGTTGCTTCAGGCTCTTTGGGGGATCAGACCCTGGTTCGCTGTGTGTGGGTGTCATGGAGGGGTCTTGGGCCTTCTCGCTGCAGGATGGTGTGCAGGGGGGCTACCATCCTTCACTGAGGGCGCCCCCCTCTAAGAAAAGGGGCATTGTCCACTCTGGTGACCCTGTCTGTCATTGCAACCAAAGCAGCGCGTTCTCTTCTGGAAACCCAGAAAAATCAGCCCTTGTTTCCTCAGTCAGAAGGAACAAGATCCTAGCGGGGAGTTCACGGGAGACCTTTCCAAGGATCTGCGCGTCCTTGGCAGCAGCACAGACTCTGGGGCTGACACCTCTTCCTCGGGCTGAAGGGCAGCTCGGTGGGGGCGGGAACAGTCACAGAGAGGAATGAAGTTCTGACTCCCATGATTTAAACCCCATGACAGCTCTCATGGATGGACGGTGCCTTGGGGCAGCGGTTCTCAACCTGTGGTCGCCTAAGACCATCGGAAAACACATATACAATTGCATATTGTTTTTGTGATGAATCACTGTGCTTTCATTATGTTCAATTTGTAACAATGACATTGGGGGTCACCACAGCAGCATGAGGAACCGTATTAAAGGGTTGCGGCATTAGGAAGGTTGAGAACCACTGCCTTGGGAGCTCTCTGCTGGGGGAGTTGGGGTGCAGGGAGCCGCACCACGCAGACGCACGGGAACGTACTGATGTGGGCAAACCCTGGCCCCGGGACCCGGGGACGGGACCCTCACTGACCTTTCATCAGTCCCACTTCACAGGGGGTGGGGGGGAGGCTTCAGAGATGGAGACGGGGATGAAGGCCTTCCAAGTGGAAGAGGCTCGAAGTTCTAGAGGCAACAGGGGGAGAGGCGCGTGCCCAGGACAGCGAGTCCTCGGGTGGCGGCAGGATGGGCCTGGTTTTCAGCCCGAGGCTCCCGGGCCCAGGATCGTTGAAGTCTCATTTTTTATCACTGCCCCACACGGTGTTCACACGTCTGAGACCCGGCACAGCCACACATTTGCTAACCAGTCAGGGTTTTGACTTAGAATTTGAAGAGACGTCTTTGTCAGTAACAGCGCGTTCTAACCACCCTGGCGTTCCGGGCGTTTCCGCAGCCGCCTCGCAGGACCCTCAGGAGCTGAGAGCCTGCGCCCCCCGCCGTGGATGTGAGTGGCGCGGGCTGTGCGTGGGGGGTTTTGGAGTGATTCCTGGCCAGCACCCCGTCTTTACAAATAAAATCGGAAGCATGCTTCATCCCCTAATGGTTACCTCGGCGTCTGTTGAATGCCGTCACCCTACAGCTTCCCGTCTTTGTTCTCTGCAGTAAATGCTGCCGACGGAATCTGTGTGCAGAGGCACTTTTGGGGGTACGTGCAGAAACCCCACCAGCATCTTGACAAAAGGTTGGCCTTTGAAAAAGCCCCGGTAAGCCCTTCTCGCCGCTGGAGGACAGTTTAGACAGCCGAGTGGTGATCCGCGAGCGGATGAGTTACGGAGCAGCCTTGCTCCGCAAGCCCAGTGAGCGCTTCCCCTGGAGAGGGCCTGTCACCCAGCGGCTCAGGGAACCCAGCCCCCCAAAAACATACAAACAGATGAGACCCAGCCCGTGGGGCCCCCCATCTCCGCAGAAGGAACATGCAGCAGGACTGAGGGATTCCGAAAGCCCCTGGTTACCGCGGGTCTGGGGTGGGTGGGGAGGGTTTGATTTGGGACATTAGATCTTTGAGACTCAAGACCACGCCCCGTCCTCCCTTTCCACCCCCATCATTAGAATGGCCCTTACAACAGGCCTTACAACGGGCCTAGTGCGGTGAGAGGACCCTGAAAAGAGCCCGCCTGGCAGATGGGGAGGCCCCGCACGGGGCAGGGATGTTCTCTTGAACCCATGACCCGAAGGCCCGGGGTTTGGAGGATCGGTCAGCTTGAGGGCCCACGATGCAGGAGGGTGGGACTCTATGAGCCCCGGCACCCTGAGCAGGCCGACAGGTCCGCCTGGCGGGCCAACCACCGGTGCCCGGAGCCCGGAGGGTGCACAGCAGACCGCTCCTTCGGGGGTGTGGGCAGGGCCCTCCCTACCCCTTCCCCCTTGGACACGGCACCTCTCGGTCTGCACCTCCAGCAGGCTGTCCCCCTCCGTGTCCTCCAGGTTCAAACAGAGACGGTGGAATTCATCACCCAGCCGCCCCGTCCTGAGGGTGAAAAGGGCTTTATTAACAAGCACCGACCCAACAGGCATAAACCGAAACTCCCGGGCGCGTCTGTTGCCGTAATTACAAGGGAGGCAGGAGGGAAGGGAAGGAATGTGACTCAGGAATGAGGCCGTAGACGTCTCCTGTGGGACTGCCCTTCGAGCCCACACCTTCCTGTTACATAACCGGCCTGGGCGCCTCCGCGGCCAGAGGGAGGGAAGGGGCCGCGGTGCAGGGGTCCCTTCACCCAGGGAGCCGGCCGGGCGGAGGATACAGTGACGCCGCCTTCCCGCCTTTGTTCTAAGGTGCGTGCGGGCGCTCCGCTCGGGAAGGGGCCGCTATACTTAGAACTCAGCTGCCGCCCGCCCCAGCAGCGTCCTGTCTCCTCCGCAGGGAACGTCCTGACGGGCAGGCGGTCCCGGGGCAGCGGGAAGCGTGGTGCCTTCCAGTAACCACCGCCACCTCCGGCGCGGGCAGCCGGCTCTGCGCCTTCCTCAGTGGGTCCCAGGGGCCGCTGAGCATCCAGGAAAATGAGCCTTTGCACGTAGCCACGGGGAAGATCCCGCGGCCACCGTCCGGAGGGGCTCTGGGCGAATCCCGGCCCTGCCTCCCCTGTGGGCCCTACAGCAAAGCCGGCACGGGCGGCATCCGCTCCCAGATGATCCAGGAAACGCTGCAGCGGGGCCGGTGTCCCCGAGAGAGCGGCCGGGTGCTGGCAAGGACACCTGCTCTCCGGTGGGGCAAGAAGCACCGTGTATCTGTCCTTTTTGTTTGTTTTAACGTACAGCTTTTTATTGATTTTAAAGAGGGCACACAGAGAGAGGGAAACACTGATTGGTTGTTCACTTATTTCTGCATTCATGGTATGTGCCCTGACCTGAGATCGAACCTGCGACCTTGGTGTATAGAAACGATGCTCTAACCAACCAAGCGCGGGCGAGGGCTTGTATCTGCCTCCGCATAAAGTGTCAGCACAGCAAGTGTCCACGGAGTCGGAGTCGCGAGCGCAGTGACGGCCAGGGCACCTGCAACCCAGGGCATTGGCGTCTCCTCCGCAGGAGCGGGCCTCGCGCTCTAGTTCCGCGTCTAGGATGCGTGTGACCCCGGACCCGACTCTCCCTTCAGCCAAAGGCTGGGACTGTGAGCCAAACCGCAGCCTGTGCAGATGCGTTCGGCTCCCGCGGGGCAAACAGGCAGCAGCTTAGAAAAGCAGGGGCACCTTCCCAGGGCACCTTCCCAGGCTGCGGCCCTTCCTGACAGTGTCTCCCTTTCCTGCACCCGAAACAATGTCGCTAGCTTATTGCGCTGCTCCGGCTGCTCAAGATTCCATCCAGAGGTGAGAGGGACACGCCCGGGAGGACAGGTTTCCCTCTGCCTGCTCGGGGCCCTGGCTGGACCTGAAAGTTACCCTGACAAGGACATGCGCAGGAGGCAGACAGCCAGATGATGTAACCGAGTCCCGTGCCGGGAGCCTTCCTGAGGAGGAGGTGGCCGGAGGAGCAGTTAGCTGAGTGCTTTCCTGTGGCCGAGGAGGGGGAGAGGGAGGGGGAGAGAGAGTCCACGCAGCCAACGGGAAACCGAGCAAGGCCTGTGTGGGTTCTCCGTCCCGCTGTCTTCAGAAATGAGGATGCTTCTTTCTGGGGGTGCCGGGTGGGCACCGCTCCCTGGAGGGGTTTGTGGCCGGTTTCAGCGGAGGGAGTGGGGGTTAGAGTGGGCTTCCTGCCTCTGCTGTGGTCAGGCTCCTTCAACCGAGTACTCAGCATGCCGGTGCCATAATTGGGGGGAGCGTGCCCTGAACCCCATCCCAAGCATCTTCTTAAAAGTCAGATATGAAGGACACACCTCCCATGTGCCCCTAGGATGGGTGGCGGGCGCATTGCCTTGCTTTGCCGCCCTCTGAGCCCGGCGAGGCGGTCACCGGAGCGTGTCACACTCCCCTCTGTCCTCTGGGCCAGGACTGAGGGACGCACCTTCTGCCTGCACACCTGCCTGCCACCCTGTCCACACACCGGGGCTGCCCACAGGTTTCGCCCCTTCTCCCCCAACTCTGGGTGTAATCAGGATTCCAGATCGCGGATGTCCCCTTTCCCCCCTGGAAGCAGAAGGCCTGCGGGGTCAGATGTGCGATGTAGATTCAGCGAATCCCACGCTCCTGCAGGGGCCCGACATGGAACGGACTCCCTGAGGCAGACGCAGGAGCAGGGCGCCGTTTGTCAGCGTGGATTATGCCCGAGGGAGCTGGGTCTGGAGGCGGGAGCCGAGGCGGCCACTGACCTGGCAGCTTCCCGGTCCTGGTGAGGTGGCAGGTCCCCCGGAGCCAGTTCCGTCCCAGTTCCTGGAAGCCTGGCCAGGGTCCGCATCCGTGAGCTCTCTGTCTCCCCTCCCCCCGGCACCAGCTCGCTCCAGTGGGTCCCACTGTCTGCAGCTAAGACGCCTGGCTGATATGAGGGAGCAGGACAGCAGGGGGCAGGGTGCCAGGAAGTGGCACAAGGGTCCAGACAGCGATGGGGGAAGCTGGCGAGTATTTTGAAGAACAATGACCATTTGTGGGTCCTACCAGGTGCATTATCTGTAACCCTCACAGCAACTCCGTTAGCCGTCTTTCTTCCCACTTCACGGAGGAGGCGAGGCTTGCCAGGTGTACCGGCTAATAATGTGGATTTTTCCCCTAGATGGAGTTGACATAGATGCGATTTGATATGTAAGCTGTTTTGTTGTATTGACAACAAGCTTCAAAACATCATATGTCAAATTTTCTGAAGGTGTTAATATCATAGATATTTTTCATGCCAAAAAAAGAGCATTTGCAGGAAGTTTTAATTCATTATTTTGAAGAAAAGTGCTGCTGAAAGTGATCGTATCCTTCGGGAAGCTTATGGTGAACGTGCTTCATCTCAAGATCCTTGTGAACGCTGGATTAAACACTTTAAAAGTGATGATTTCTATGTGAAAGATAAAGAACGTCCAGGTCAATTTGAACCATGCTTTGATCGTAAAACCACCAGAATGGGCCAGAAGACACGGCAAAGTAATTTTGCTTCATGATGACGCACCATCACGCACTTCAAAACCAGTTAAAGACACGTGAAAAGATCTTGCCGGGGAAGAATGAACCCACCCGCCGTGTTCACCAGCCCTGGCTCCTTCAGATTCCCACTTGTTCCGATCGAGGGCACACACACTCTCTGAGCAGCACTTCAACACGCACGAAGAGTGGAAAATTGGGTCTCTGAATGGTCTGCCTCAAAATAGAAAAGTTCTATTGGGACGGTCTCCACAAATTACCTGAAAGATGGGGAAATGTGTAGCTAGTGACGGACATGACTTTGAATAAAGCACTTTAGATGTTTCTCTTGAAATGATGGTGTTTTCTTTGATGACAAACTCCGCATTAGTAACTGGCACACCTAATAGAATGGTAGGGGACCTGCCCGAGCCCGCACAGGCCTCAGCGGGGAATCAGGAATTCAAACCCAGAGACCTTGCGCTCCAGGCCCAGCAGCTCTGCCCTTGGCACTCTCGGCCCTGCTGGCAGCAGGAGTGGAGACCTTCCCCCAGCCCCCTGGCTTCCCTCCTCGGAGCCCAGGCGTCTGGCGGGCCTGAGCCACACCGCGGTTTCCCTGTCTGTGGGCTGAGAGGTCATGGGGCCGGTCGGTCAGGAACAGCCCACGTGGCAGAAAACAGCGGGACAGCGGGCAGTTTCCGGACCAGGTGAGCAGGCGCATGGAGGCCGGGCTGCGGGGATGGGTCCCAGGGGCCGTCTACTCCACATGCGTGCAGGGTGCCGCTCGAATCGTTGTGGTGTATCCCTTGAGTCATTGTCTGTCACACTTAGCACCACCCCGGCAGAGGCTTAAAAGGGACGGAAAAGCAGCAGACCAGGCTGTGGTTACTGCTGGACGAGGGGATTAGAGGGATTTCTTCTTTCCGGGTGCTCCGCGTTCCTGCATTGCCGCCTCTCAGAGGTGGCGCGTGCCCAGGTTGCCCTCAGCCACAGGGAACAGACAGTCCTTCCTCAAACTGGATTACACAACGGGGACGTGAGTGCAGGTGACGGGAAGGCCCGCGAAGGAGGTCCCAGGTGTGGCGGGTCGGAGATGCCACTAAAGGCCCACTCTCCTCCGTCCCGCTCTCCTGCCTGGGCCCCAGCACCCCCCGTGGACGCCTGGTCCCCTCGTGGGCGCCCACATGCCACAGTCCCGGAGCCAGAGTGGGCACTGCCGCGTTCAGACACAGAAATGGTGCCTCCTTCTTCGGGGTCTCACTTTTTCAGAGTGCAGAACCCTCTAGAAGCCCCTGTGGGTCTCCTGGCCGCTCCTAAGTCTGAGCCTGGGAGAAGGAATGCCTTAGACTCCCCCGGCCACCGGCCAAAGCTGGGGCGGGGCGGGCTGTGTGGAGCCTCCCCCTAATTCCCCCCCCTCCCCGGCATGTGGGCGCCTGAACAAAGTCGGGGCCCTGGGAAGGATGATGCCACGCAGACAGTCTGCTATGGCGTATATTATTTTATAATTTAAAGCTTAAAAAATTACCCCATGTGGTTAGAACCTCAGGTGAGGGCTTTGATGGGAGCTGGGTCCCACGTGTGGGCCCCACGGCTCCTCCATTCATGAAAACTTCCTGCTCCTAATGGGAAATGTGGCCAAGCAGGAGCAAACCCTGCCCCATTTCTGCCGCAGGATATGGCTTTATCGCTGGGGACATCGGGAGCCCAACGGGTCTCACCGGGCAGCCGTGGGGCCCACACGTCGTCAGGGCTGTCTGTCACGGGTCCTAGGAGCCAGGCCATGACCCCGTCTTCCTTCTTGGCCAAGAAAGTCCTTTATTTTTTTTTAAATAAATTTTTATTGATTTCAGAGAGGAAGGGAGAGGGAGAGGGAGATAGAAACATCGACGATGGGAGTGAATCGTGAACTGGCTGCCTCCCGCGTGCCCCACACTGGGGATCGAGCCTGCAACCCAGGCCTGTGCCCCGACCGGGAATCAAACTGTGAGCTCCTGGTTCATCGGCGATGCTCAGCCCCTGAGCCACGCCGGCCGGGAAGAAGGTCATTTCTTAAGCTGTCGCGGCTCAAACTTAAGTGCTGCCTTCGCAGCCGTCTGTGCTGCTAGGACAGAACCACACGTGGATTTAAAGACAAGAAAGAAAAGCCCCACTTGATGGTTTTCTCCGAGTTCAGGGTGTCTCTAACTTAATGAGCTGGAGTGACTTGGGCTGGACCCCTGGCTTTCGAGGCTGCGGGGTTCTTCCCTCCGTGAGGTCATGTGCCAGGCATTATTCTAAATTCCAGAACAATGAGCGGATGAGAGCGTAAATGGACCATTAAAGAGTCATTGGGGTTATTGCCACTTGCTATTTAAAGAATGTATGAGTCAAGCCAGTGCACCCTTTCCGCAGGGGCCATATGGAAACGTCTCAGGCCAGCTCCGGTCCTGGTAGTCTGCTCAGCAGGGTGTCCGAGGGTGTGGGCACCTGCATGTATCGGCTGCTCCGCCCGGCCGGCCGGCGGGGCACCACCTGGGCATTCTGCACGGCTCTGTGCTTGTGGGTGAGGGGCTCTCACCACCGCACCTGCTCCTGCTGGAGAGATGCAGCCTGAGGCAAGGGATGCCTGGAGCCCCCAGAAGCTGGAGAGGCAGGAAGGACCCTCCCCTCGAGCCTCAGGAGGGAGCGTGGCCCTGCCCACACGTGGACTTCACCTCTAGAACCTCTGGCCTCCAGACCTGGGAGAGAACCCATTTCTTTTTTCTTTTTCTTTTTTTAAAAAAAATATTTTTAGCCAAAACTGGTTTGGCTCAGTGGAGAAACATGAATCATTGATTGGCTGCCTCTTGCACGCTCCTACTGGGGATCAAGCCTGCCACCCGAGCATGTGCCCTGACCAGAATTAATCTGGGACCCTTCCGTCCACAGGCCAAGGCTCTATCCACTGAGCCAACTGGCTAGGGAGAGAACCCATTTCTTTGTTAAGCTGTCCAGTTCCTGCAGTTTGTTATGGCGGCCCCAGGACATTAGCACGTCAGTGTGGGTCTTCCTGAGCCTGGGGGGTGAAAGGCCCCCTCTCCCTGCCAGGTCAAGTTCAGAGGTGTGCCTGTGTCCTTGCGGGTGTGGACAAGGTCCTTCAGGCTCTTGGTTTTTCGTTAGAGAGGCGGCTGATTTCTGAGAGCAGTGCACCCCAGTGAATGTCCTGAGGGCAGCCGCCGGGCACGCCTGGGCACTAGCACCGTCCCCGACAGAGGACACCCTGGGAGGGAGGCCGGGATCAGACCTGCAACCCAGGACTTGCCCTTGACTGGGAATTGAACCTGCAACCCCCTGGTGCGTAGGTCGATGCTCTAACCACTGAACCATGCCAGCCGGGGCGAAAATGTTCTCTTATACCATGTGTCTTCCCACACTCCGAGTTACGGGGCTGAGTGAGTGCTGCTGAGCTGCCAACGCAGTGAATTCACAACAGATAACGTGGAGATGAAAAGACAATCCTCTGACAAAGGAAAGCTGGGAGGGGCCTGGGAGAGTCACACACACTACGGCACACTCACACACACTACTGCCACTCACACTCACTACTGCATACTTACACTACTGCACACACGAACACACACTGCTGCACACTCACACACTACGGCACACTCACACACACTACTGCCACTCACACTCACTACTGTATACTTACACTACTGCACACACGAACACACACTGCTGCACACTCACACACTACGGCACACTCACACACACTACTGCCACTCACACTCACTACTGTATACTTACACTACTGCACACACGAACACACACTGCTGCACACTCACACACTACGGCACACTCACACACACTACTGCCACTCACACTCACTACTGTATACTTACACTACTGCACACACGAACACACACTGCTGCACACTCACACACTACGGCACACTCACACACACTACTGCCACTCACACTCACTACTGTATACTTACACTACTGCACACACGAACACACACTGCTGCACACTCACACACTACGGCACACTCACACACACTACTGCCACTCACACTCACTACTGTATACTTACACTACTGCACACACGAACACACACTGCTGCACACTCACACACTACGGCACACTCACACACACTACTGCCACTCACACTCACTACTGTATACTTACACTACTGCACACACGAACACACACTGCTGCACACTCACACACTACGGCACACTCACACACACTACTGCCACTCACACTCACTACTGTATACTTACACTACTGCACACACGAACACACACTGCTGCACACTCACACACTACGGCACACTCACACACACTACTGCCACTCACACTCACTACTGTATACTTACACTACTGCACACACGAACACACACTGCTGCACACTCACACACTACGGCACACTCACACACACTACTGCCACTCACACTCACTACTGTATACTTACACTACTGCACACACGAACACACACTGCTGCACACTCACACACTACGGCACACTCACACACACTACTGCACCTCACCCTACTGCATACTTATACTACTGCACACTCACACACACTACTGCACACTCACACACTACTGCACACTTACACTACTGCACTCACACACATTACTGCACTCACACTACTGCACACACTACTGCACACTCACACACACTACTGCACACTTACACTACTGCACACACACTGCTGCACTCACGCACACTACTGCACACTCACACACACACACTGCCGCACACTCACACACATACTCACATATTACTGCACACACACTACTGCACATCACATACACTACTGAAACACACATTACTGCATACACAAACACACACACTGCTGCATGCACACACACATGCACACGTATGCTCACACACACACACCAAGGAAGGGGCACCGGTGGAAGGACAATGCTTGTTCCTCCTCCTCTTTCCTCCTACTTGCTGGCTGGAGGCAGAGGACACATTGGTAACAGCCAAGCAGCCAGACTCAGGGAACCTCTGTCCCTGGCGAGGAGGTTGTGGGCTCCCTGCGGCCCCGCAGCCTAACCCTCAGGCCTGAGCTGTAGGCCTCCTGTGTCAGCACGCCCTGCTGTTTACCCAGAAAATGCTTGGTCGGGAAGATCAGACTGTAAACCAATAAATAACTTCACTGTTTGCTGCAGGAAATCGTGAAAAGTAATGTCTGGCTCATCTTGACAAACAACCCCCTTCTCTTCTCAGGATGACGGATTGCTCCCTTGGGCAACAGCCCGTTCATCAAACAGCTGTTTTTACTCATCAAGACTCAAATATTCAAGGCTGCGCGCACCAGGCCTACCCTGCTGCATCACCAACGCGGCTGCCCTGAGACCCCAGCCTTGAGAGACCCCACTCCCCGAAAGGTCCACTTGGACCTGCCCCGCAGTGCTCTCCCGCCTCAGTGGTCAGTCCCCTGCTGGTCTCTTGGGGGAGTTGACATTGATCATGGAGGCACCACCCAGTCCTGGACATCATCCCCGCGAGAGGGACATACATCGCCGTCTTGTCAGGACACTTGTACTTTGGGGTTTGGGTCAGTGGCGGCCAAAGGTGACCCAGTCCACTGTCCGTTCCCCCCCATGCCCTACTCTCCAGTGTGATGCCCTGTGCAGTGTGGTGCGCAGGAGTTTCTTGTGGATTTTGGACACCTGCCCGATAAAACTATTTCAGAAACAATCAGACACGCCATCACGTATACCTCTAAACAAGTGTTTCCTTCAAGTTATCCACCTAGCGACGCTGTTCATGTATCTCAATGATACGGCTACTGCTTGAGACACTTTCAAAACCCTCTTTTTGTAATTGCATCTTGATTTCCCGTCCTCAGTGGTGACAAACCATCTTTTTTTGTGAAAAACGTTTTATTATGGATAATTTCAAACATATGCAAAAGTGGGCAGAATGATATAACACACAACGACCAACTTAGGACAAATCTCAGTTCATCTAGGCCCTTACTCCTTCCCTTTTCCATTTGGATTACTTTGAAGCTAACCCTAGAGATCACATTTTTTTCACTCAGAAATATTTCAGTTCATCCAAAAGGTAAGGCTTCTTGAAAAAATATTAGCCCACATAAAATATTAGTAGTAATTTCTTAATATTATATGATCAAATAGCATTTAAAATTTCCTAATGCATAATTTTTGTGCTATTTTATTTGTTAAAATCAAGGTAGGAATAAAGTTCACATATTGGTTGATGTCTGAGGTCTGTTTTTCTGTAACATTTTTGATGGAAGTAAATGTAGAAAAAAGACATATGAACCTTAAGCGTATGGCTCAATGAATTTCCCAATCTCTGTTACTCTCCCTTTGGAATTTACTTGGTCAAGAACATGTTTGTCCTGTAGTTTTCCACGGCCCTGCTTGGCTGGTGGCCCATGGTTTCGTTTGGCATGTTCCTCGGTCTCTCTTCCCTGTAAATTGCTGGTTACATCCAGAGGCTTATCAGACCAGCTCCGCTTCGGACAGGACCATCGGTAGGAGCTACTGGTGACTCCTAGCAGTGGGCTCATGGTTCCCGGGATGTCTCTTTCTGACAGCATCTTTTAAAAAAATATATTGTACTGGTTTTTTTACAGGGAGGAAGGGAGAGGGATAGAGAGTTAGAAATATCGATGAGAGAGAAACATCGATCAGCTGCCTCCTGCACACTCACTCCCTACTGGGGATGTACCTGCAACCAAGGTACATGCCCTTGACCGGAATCGAACCTGGGACCCTTCAGTCCACAGGTCGACTCTCCACTGAGCCAAACCGGTCAGGGCCTGACAGCATCTTTTGAAGGTGGATGTGATGTTACCAACAGGCCAAAGCCAGGCCAAGCTGGCCGGTGAGCAGTGTGAGTGATCAAGCTGGAAAATGGTGGTTTGAGTTGAAAAGGTGTGATCAAGCCATGACTGACTTTCTTGTGAGGTTGGTGAACTGTCCCCGAAGGAAATTCCAAAACAGTCCCCAAAACATCCTGTGCAGTAGCAGCAGCAAATGTACACCAGGGTGACTAACGAGAACGGAACAACAGTGACATTGATGGAGAAATTGCACGTTGGTTATAGAACCAGCTTTGTTGTGGGGGCGGGCATCTGCGGTCCCTCTCTAGTCATTCGCTCCTATCCAGGCCCCCACATGTCACACCATGTATCACACTTGTGCTGTGAAGTGGGAGCCGGGGC
>NW_006285613.1:2322782-2323012 GCF_000327345.1 Myotis davidii
CACCCAGCCCCTCCCCAGCCCTGGCGTTTGCTTCATCGGCGAGAATGTGGGCAGGGCACTGCAGGGGAAGTCTGCCGCTGCTGAGCCGTCCACAAAAAATGAGGAAGCTCGAGGGGACCGCAGCTCCGGCCGGCCGTCTGGGGGCAGGGGCTCGGAGCAGACGGGCGAGCCCGAGGCCCCAGCTTTTTGGAAACCGTGCAGACTTCCCTGTTCCGATTCAGCGGAACTGC
>NW_006285613.1:2323686-2324588 GCF_000327345.1 Myotis davidii
CTCGGGACGGACTCCCTGGGTCTGGCCACCTGGGTCTGGCCATTGGCTAATTCTTGGGGACCGATTGTCATGCAATAGAGGCTGCCCGGGCCTGGACGCCCTCGGCCGGGTAACTCCGATTCCCACGGAGGACGTTCCCCTGGACCGAGCATCCGACGCGGGGAACTGGCAGGAGCTTGTGAATTAGCAGGTTCCTCGGCGCGGCCCCTCGGGTCCCGCGGGGCAGTGCGTCCTGATTTGGGACTCGGCGCCACCGCCGAGCACTCTGCCTTTTCACGCACCGGCTCACCGCTTTTTACCCCCGACAGTCAGCCGCCTCCTTACCGGGAGGCACCCTGAACGCACTTCCCTGTTACATTTAAGAAGATGATGGTTTCCCCCTGCTGTGCACCCACTAAATAGAACGGGGTCCCAGCATCGGAGAGAAACGACGCTTCCAGCCGCGCGTGGCTCTGGGTCTCATGATTGTAGACCTGGACGTCTTTCAAGGTTATCTCACCCGAAATCGCCTCTTACCGAGGCGACCGGGTCGGAGGGAAGTCACGTGACTGGCCCGAGGTCGCCGGCCGATCATCCTGAGCAGGTTTCAGGCTGTCGGTCCGGGAGTGCGTGCCCTTTCCCACCGTCACCGCCTCCCGGCGAGGGATGCTGAGCGGAGGCCCCGGGAAGCCCGGACCTGCCCGGCGGTCGCGCTGCAGACAGCAGTCCCGGCGCAGCCTGTCTTTGTGATTGTGTTGTGTTGTGTTGTGTTGTTGTTCGCATCTAGACTTCGGGCTCCTGGAGGATAGTCCACGTCTACTCTTGAGGATCCTCTCCCCGCACGCGGCGCACAGCAACACCCTTAATGATCATCCTCTGCGGGGCAGGTGGGCTCTTGGGATGTATTTTTCTTTCTCACGTTT
>NW_006285613.1:2324668-2326053 GCF_000327345.1 Myotis davidii
GGCGGGGACTGGAGCGTGGATTTCATGCCGCGGGAAGGAGGCGCCAGCATTGCACTGAGTGCTTACCGATATTACAGCTGTTAGAGGCTGGACCCTTCAGAGGAGCCTGTGGCCAGAGTTCTGGGCGGCGCTGCCATTGGAAGACCGGTGTCTGATATGGTGCCCCTGCGCTTCCAAAGTGGGGGTGGGCAAATTTCCTTTGAAGCTAGCTTATTTTTTTTTAAAGAATATATTTTTATTGATTTCAGCGAGAGGAAGAGAAGGATAAAAACCCCAGTGATGAGAGAGACTCATTGATGGGCTGCCTCCTGTACGCCCCCTATTGGGGATGGAGCCCACAACCCAGGCATGTGCCCTGACCAGGAATCAAAGTGTGACCTCCCGGTTCATGAGTCCATGCCCAACCATTGAGCCACACTGGCCAGGCTGAAGCCAGCTTTTGAGGTGTATTCCATAATTTGAGATAACAGTGGTATTCCCCCCCACACACTTTGTTCCCCACTTTTAAATTTCTCTGTGGCCCTGCACTTAATATCTTAGAGTGCCACCATTTTTACTTGGCTTCTAGTAGAAGTTGTCTAGGAGAAAACGATTCAGGAGCTGTTTGTATTGTTATCAGAATAATCAGATAGTAACGTTTCACTGCTGGAAAGGACTCTAACCCAGGGCTGCCCTGGGAAAGGCCCAGCAAGGCGGCTACAGAAGAGGCCTTTGGGCCTCAGGCCAGGGCCGTTCCCCTCGTTCCACTTGGGCTTCCCTCCCCCTCGCTCCCTGTCCATTGCCTCCCCTGCCCTTGGTGTCACCTTGGATTTCTGTGTGCTTGGAGTTAGGACCTGTTGTGGTTCCTTCCTACCCTTAGAGTGGGTGGGACGTACAAATCCAGGCTGAGTCTTCCCCGTCCTGGCTATTTTCACGTTTGTGTTTTGCAGGTGTGAGAAGATTGCAGGTCCATTACAATCATGGTGCAGAAGTACCAGTCCCCCGTGAGGGTGTACAAACACCCCTTCGAGCTGATTATGGCTGTGAGTACTGCGCTTGCCAGCTCCCTCTTTGGTTCATGTTTTTAAGTGTTTGGATTTGATGATCTATAAACGGATTTGTTGTTTGTTCCCATTGCTCCCTTTGTACTTTGTGTTTTATGCTTATGAACCGTATCTAGATTCTGTGAGATGTTTTTAAACTCGAAGTCTCTGGAAATCAAAACCTGCAGGATTGTTTTTCAGACACGCCCCTCAGGGTAAGGTCTGAGTTTGAGTGGGTTCTCCCTTCGAAAACACAGAAGTGGGATTCTGCCTAAATGCTTCTTCCTCTGGGTTTTTCTCTGATTTTTGTTTGTTAAAGTGGAACAAGGATTCGGAGAGGGTTTCCCCTCCTCTGCCCTTTCG
>NW_006285613.1:2326065-2327024 GCF_000327345.1 Myotis davidii
AGAGCGCTGTGGTCATGGGTAAATTCCTTTACCTACAACCGAGCACCATACGATGGAGTTGAATCGACATGATTCTGATGCCTCTGCTGAGTTAGTGTTTGCCCCTAGCATCAAGTTCATGAGTCGCATTAGAATTCCAGCAGTGGGGTTACCAGTCTTTGTGATTTACCTGAAGAGTGTGGCTGAAAATAAGCATTCCGCTAGATGCAAAAAACACAGACCATTTCCAGTGCTTTCGGGCCACTGCAGGTGTTCCTGCCCTCTGTTCAGTGTTGCTGTTAAGGTCTGACACGCACACAGGAAATGCTCTGGCCTGAACATGTGCCCTGAGGACGGTGCGAGCTTGAATCAAGGTTGGGAACCACAGCATACCAGCCCCCTGCTAAGCCCCCCTGGGTCTCTCTCAGCCCCCCCGCCCCCCCCTGCAAGCACGCGGCTCTATGTTCTTTCTGTTCTGTACACATCAAAAGTCAGGTGTTTAAGCCCCCGCTTCTGTTCTGTGTCCTCGGTGAGGTTTATCCAGACCAACCCAGTTCTGAAAACAAAACAAAAATTCAAGCCCTCTCAAGGGGATAATTTAGGGTTAGGGGGTGAGATACCGTTTACTCGCGTGAAGTGGTCACTGGTTGGTGTACAGTTTGATCAGTTTTGACAACAGAGTGGCCACACCTCTGCCAGGATCAGACCCTTTGCACCCGTTCCCCCAGGAAGTGCCCTTGGGCCCCTCTGCCAGGTGTGAGGCTTTTGTTTGTTTCTCTTCGGGTTTGACTTTAGCTCCCTGTGGCCCTTAAGGGCCGGAGCTGTGCGGTGTTTGTGGCAGCAGCTTATTGAACGGCTCCGCTCGCTTCCTACCTGCACGGTCTGTGTGCTGGTTTAGCTTTTGGTTGTAAGAGCAAAGAACCCACTCCCGGGAGCTCCGGGAGGAAGAGGAAGGGGGAAGAGGAAGGGGAAAGGGAGGG
>NW_006285613.1:2327076-2332470 GCF_000327345.1 Myotis davidii
GCACTCCCTGGAACTTCACCCCGTGGGGGCCTCTGTGTGTGCCGGAGCCTCTCCCCACCGCCAGCTGCTGCTCTGCCAGCTCGGCGTGCTCCCTCCCCGGTGTCAGCCCACGTGCTTGTCAGCTGCTCCGGCCCTCGGCCCCCATGCCGCGCTGTGGCCTTCCTTGCTGCCTTCTTTCAGTGTCTGAGTGGCCATTGCTTGTCATGCTTCCTAGCTGAGAGTCTAGCGAGACTTGGCCTGGTCACCTTCCCCTGGACCGAGGCAGGGACCCAGTTCACTGGCTTCTCACATCTTCGGTCCTGCAGGTCACCCTGCATTCTTCTGCAGACACTGTTTCCATTGGCCAGCCCCGTTCCAGCCCTCTGTGCGCTGGTGTAACCTTCTGAACGCCTTCGCTGCTTCTTCAAGGTCCTCTGTGTCCTACCCTCTCTGTCCAACCTTATTTCTCATATTAAGCAAAGTTCGCACAGACGCTAAAGTCTTCTCTGTGCTGGTTTGCCGGTTTGCCATTCACAATGTCCTCTCCTGCCCTCCCCTCTCTTTTGCTACTTCCTTCCTTGTCTTCAATGTTTGCCTTTCCCCATCTGTCTCTGGGAATCTTTTTTTTTTCTTAATCTTCACCCAATGATATTTTTTCTATTGATTTTCTAGAGAGAGTGGAAGGGGGGAGGGGAGAGACAGAGAGGGAGAAACACCGACGTGAGAGACACATCGATGATCAGTTGCCTCCTGCATGTGCTCCTGACTGGAATTGAACCCAAGACCCTTCTGTTTGCAGGCTGATGCTCCAACCACTGAGCTAACCAGCCAGGGCAGTCTGGGAATCTTAGTCTTCCTGACCCACCCCTTCCCTGCACCCTGAGAGGCCTCACGCTTCCCTCTGCGCCTCAGTGTAGGCAGCGTTGTCCTTTTACTTGTTAGTGGAGTTTCTTTTTTCTCAGAGGTTCCTGGCTTTTTTTCTTACACCTTTATAAATTATGCAAAACCCTGTTGACAGATACCATAACAGTAGGTTAAGCAATGTACTTCTATGGGTTGAATAACCAAAAAGACTGTTTGCCAGTGTCCCGTTGATTAAATGGCCGCAAGAAAACGTGCCTTGTTGCTCTTTTCATTCTCTTGTTTTATTTTTGTTTCATTATCCGGTGCAATTTTGAGTTGCCAACAGGGTATAACGTATTTCATCCCCAATGGAACGGGGTCCCTTATTTATAGTTACTTTTTAACCACTTTGCCAGTCCTGATGTGTAGGCAGGAAGCACCCAAGGAGTGTATTGGCAGGTCTGCTGCGGAGGCTGCTGTGTAGCAGCTGCAGGCGGGCGTGGGCAGCCTGGCCTGGGGCTGGGAGCCCGCCGTGCCGCTCAGGCAGCCAGTGCTTTGCGCGGAGTCGGTCAGAGGCCCGATGGGGGTGTGGGCTGGTGGGGAGGCTCCCACTCAAGTTCACTGAAGAGGAGGTTCTGGTGGCCACTGTATCATTGGTCCTTCTTTCTTGGTTTTCAACCTGTACGAGAGTGAAGCAGACAGCTCTGTATATTTCTCCTGGAACCACTTTACATGTTGTAACAATGCATATGATTACAATCCCCGAGAAGTACATTTTGATGTTAGGGCTGCTGGGCCTTTATTTTTTAGGAAAGTCTTTATGTGTATGTCATGAGCGCTGCATGGAAGATGGGTGCTGTATGTATCTTGAGATGTGCTAAGTCCCCTCTCCACTCAGAAGCCTGCCATCTGTACTTCTGAGCTCTCCCGCCAGCTGGGCGGCTGAGTCCGTCCTGCCCAGTGAGTCTCAGCTCCGGACGCCCGTTCTCACCGCCCATTCTCTCTTGGCTGCTGCCCCAGGCGCTCTCATTGGAAATCTGAACATGCCACTTGCTAGTTTAAAATTCCTAAGTGGCTGCACCTCACCTTCAAGAAGTTCAGGTTCTTGAGCGTGGTCCCCAGAGCCCTTCCCATCTGCCCCCTCCTTTCTCTATGGCTCATGGCGCATGTAGGCCCCACACCCGCTCCACACCTCGCTCTTGGGGTCTGGGCAGTGTCCGAAGGTCACCTGTACACCAGCCTGCGGGATCCCTGTCCCCTCTTGCTCTCCTGTCTGCCTGGCTGCTCCGGTGAACTGGCCGGTTCCCTTCTAGTTGGAGTCCCGCTCTGTGCGCCGCTGCGCGCTGTCACCGCACTGCTCACTGTGCACTGTCACCGCACTGCGCACTGTCACCGCACTGCTCACTGTCGCTGCCGCTGCGCACTGTCACCGCGCTGCGCGCTGTCACCGCACTGCACACTGTCGCCGCACTGCTCACTGCGCACTGTCGCCGCACTGCTCACTGCACACTGTCACTGCTCACTGTCGCCCCACTGCGCACTGTCACCGTGCTGCTCACTGTCGCCCCACTGCTCACTGTCGCCGCACTGTGCACTGTCACCGTGCTGCTCACTGCGCACTGTCACCGCACTGCGCACTGCGCACTGTCACCGCACTGCGCACTGCGCACTGTCACCGCACTGCTCACTGTCGCCCCACTGCTCACTGTCGCCGCACTGTGCACTGTCACCGTGCTGCTCACTGTCACCGCACTGCTCGCTGTCACTGCGCTGCTCACTGTGCCTTGCCCGGGTCGCTGGCTTCCCCTGCGGGCCTGTGTCTTGATGGAGCAAATCCAGCCATCTTGCTTTTTATCCTGAGCACATAGGAAGCCCTCAGAAATAGATTTGAGTACCGACTAAGGGATCCTCGGAATGTCCCCATGGAAACTAAGTCCCATCCCCTCCCCAGCCCCTGGCGAACACCTCCCCTTCTCTGCCTGGTCTCTGAATATGACGTGACTGTTCCCTCTGGGAGTGGCATCATACAGTATTTGTCCTTGGTGACTTGCTTCCTTCACTCCGCACGGTGCCTTCAGTGTGTGGTAGCGCGTGTCAGAATTCCTTCTTAAGGCTGAATCACTTATTTCACGCACAGACTGCATTTGTTTATTCATCCCTCAGTGGACACTTGGGTCGCTTCCACTTGGGGCCATTATGTTTATTGTACAGTTTTAACCTCTAGGTTTTAACTATAATGTCAACCAAAAATAATTGCGTACCTCTTTAGGTTTTTTATTTGTCTTCTATATTTGATAGATTCCAGATCTAAAAGACAAGTTCCCGAGGAGTTCACTCACTGTACCTTATTCCATGCAGTCTAAAGATATCTTTAATTTACATCTCACGATTGCCATGCTGTTAGTTTCTTAGCAAAGAAAGACCAGCGGCTAAAAGCAGGTAGAGGATGAGCTAGTGGTGACCGCTGGACGCAGAGGGTGGGCCCTGGGGCAGGGGACGGAGAAGCAGACGCTTCAGGGCCTGTGCGGCACAGCCCGTGCGGGAGGCGTGGAATCAATAGGACGTGATGGATGCCTTCCTGATGGGTGACACCAGCTCCTGCTCGCAGCCCCCTGACGCGGCAGTTCTATTCTGGCTCACGAAGCCAGATCATATGTCCATCGCTCATCCCGCTCCTGTGTGTGGGCAAACACACGGCAGCTGCGAGGCTGGCAGCTGTGCTGCCCGGACACCACGTGCTCTTCTGAAGTTGCCGTTTATTTTTCACGCTCCGGGAAGGAAGACGCGCTCTTCCCAGGCCCCCGGGTCAGCAGAGGAGTGCGAAGCTGCTGTTGGTTGTCACGTAGTTTGCTCTTTATTAGACAAAAAATCGTATGGAAAATCAGGGCTTGTTGTGGATCCCGTTGGATCATGAGTCAGTCACGTGATTGCTTTAAAGACACAATTAAGCCCGTGAAAAACGATGAGAAGAGAGACCTTTCCTGGTACTGCAGGTGCTCTTGTTTGCCTGGGGCTTTAAGAAACTGGCCAGTGAAACATTTGACCTTTCAGGCTTATTGACAGAAATAAGATATCTTAAGTATCTACTTAGAGATGTGGGTACTTCTAGTTTTCCCAGCTTGTATCCTTGAATTCTCTGACAGGGATGGGGGAATAGTTTATTTTGACCATCGAAAAAATACGTAGAGCCCTAGCTGGTTTGGCTCAATGGATAGGGCATCGGCCTGCGGACTGAAGAGTCCCAGGTTCGATTCCTATCAGGACACATGCTTGGGTTGCGGGCTCGATCCCCCGTAGGGTGTGTGCAGGAGGCAGCCAATCATTGGTTCACTCTCATCATTGATGTTTCTACCTCTCTCTCCCTCTCCCTTCCTCTCTGAAATCAATAAAAACATACTTAAAAAATACGTAGACACGTGGAGATAGCGGATGCTGTCAGACAGTATGAGGTTTGTGTGTATGTTTATTTTTGGCACCAAATGATACTACTTTAATGGTTGGAAGCAAATGCGGGAAGAGTGGAGGTGGAACTAACATGTAAAAGGTGCGCTGGAGCCAGGTATAGGCTAAGTTTCTTACACGGGAGCGGACAGACAAAGGTTTAAATAGAGAGAAGCGGTGGGTGGGGAGTCAGCAGCCGCCTCACGGGCCTGGGCCTGGGGGCGGGGGGTGGGGGCAGCTGCACCGCCCATCAGTTCCTCTTCACGGTGAGCGGTCAGCACCGGCACCGACGGTGCCACAAGGTCATCCTTCCCATTGACTGTGCGCTGGTTTGGTTTGACCGTTGTATGAGTTTCCCTGACTTCGTACATACTTGAGTAACATTATAATAAACACAACTGGTGACTCTGAAGGATCGCGGGACCTGTGCTCTTTTGGAAGGGGTTGTACGTCTGCAGGCTGCGTGAGCGGTTTCTCCGAGTTAGAGATTTTGCTTGCTTTGATTAACCCCAGTCAGCCAGGCCCTCCGATCGGGTTTTGTTTGAAACCCAACCGGAGGCCGGGGAAGAGATAAAGGTTCTTACGTTTCTCTCTGCTTCTCCTGAGCGGCTGGTTGGCTCAGCTGTTTCAGTGGGCATCCCTCCTTACAGTGAGTCCGTAGTGAGAGTCTTAATGTTAGTTTAATTGAGTTTTGATGGGGAGGCTGAGGAGAGGGCGTCTGTTCCCAACTTCTGGGTCTGACGGACGTGAGGGATTAACACAGGGCAGCGTCCCGACTGCTCTGGCGCCCCCCGTGGGAAAGGGGAGGAAACGCCTTTCTGTGTGTTCCATCCTCCGGGTCATGTTGTTCCCATGAAGGAGATTTTAGAGTCCTTTGCATCCTGTCTTTAACGGGTCAGAACGTTCAAAGCAACTGAATTTGAGAATGTTGGCCGTGTCCGCAGGAAGTCGAGCAGGGCTGGGTGCCGTGGGGAAATGATCTGCCACAGGTTCTCCCGCAGGGGCCCACCTCCGGAGGGTGTGCGGGGCTCCCAGCCGGCCCGTGCAGGGGCGGCCACACCACCTCCGTGGGCCCTGCTCTCACCCAGCGGGAGTCCATGGGAGGCCTGTGGGGGGGCCCTGGGGACGGGT
>NW_006285613.1:2332569-2339290 GCF_000327345.1 Myotis davidii
TCACACTGGCGGACAGCTTCTCCCCGTGTCCCGAGTCAGTCCGCCGACAGCACAGGGCAGTGTGAGGGTGCAGCACGATGCTGTGACAGGTGAAATGAGCGCCACAAATTTAGTTCACGTCTGTCACCCCACGGAGTTACACTTTTTTTCTTGGGATGATAACGTTTAAGTTAGTCTCGTAGCAACTTGACAGTAAATGTACGGAACAGGATCGTTCGCTAGTCACATGCTGTCCCTGACTTCTCCAGGACCTACTTATCTTCCGACTGGCAGCTTGTCTTATCTCCTTGACAAATGAGGAGACGGGCTTCAGGTGCTGGCCAGGGACCGGCCCGCCTGGCGGCCTCACCTGCTCTCGGTGCAGACTGCCCGGGTCCCACAGCTCGGAGCTGCCGTGGGTCTGCACAGCCCTGCTTCCCTAGCTCTGGAGGCCCGCTGCAGTCCTTGCTCTACCCTCCCCGTGGTCTCCCGCGTCCCTGGGCCTCTGGTCTCTGACCTGGTGCCTGCGGGGAGTAGACTTCTCCCAGACTCCATCCTTGGTGGCCCACGGAGTGGGTGGTGGCGGCCCTGGCATTCAGGTTGACGCGCAGGCTCTCCCGTGGCGCTGCTCTGCGCCTGGCTGTGTCCTAGCCTAAGTGACAGGGCTCCAGGGCGGGGAGGGGGGACACTAGGGAACACGGGGCACTGGAGGGTGGGAGGCACGAGGGAAGTCAGAGGAGCTCTGCAGGGAACTGGCAGGGTGTGCGGGGCTGTCTCTGGTGAGAGCGATGTGAGAGGAGGAGAGGGCTTTGTCCTGGGAACAGTAGCTGCGCCCCCAGCCTGTGGGAACCAGGCTGGTGTTTACATTCATTCAGACCCGGACGGAGCTGAGCCATTGGTTTCCTGCGTGAGCCCTTGCCCTTCCGAGTGTATTGTGTTTCCTCGTTCTGTGGAAAACGTGAATACCATGAGCATCGAGCTGGCCGGGCTGCTGTAACCCTAGCCTTTCCCAGGACGCCATGTCATTCGGCCTCCCCGCCCGCCCTCTCAGGAGCGCGCTCCCAGCCCGGCATCTGCAGGTCACGGCTGCTCCAGCGCCAGCAGTTACATAACGCGCAGGCCATGCGGTCCCTGTATTTCCTTCCTGTTACAAGGGGGATAGTTTACTCTTAACGCCTGAATTGAAATAGGGTCATTTCTATCTTTACCTTCTTTTTCTTTTCCTTATAGAAGGAAAGAGACCTATATGATATTATTTACAACTACTTCCTTTTTTTAAAAGTTGCTAATAATGAACAAAATAGCTGGTTTCCCACAAAGCCTCATTGTGTGTTTTTAGGGCCATCGGGAATACACTTATCATTTTAGTCTGGTGAACACATGCGTTTTGGGGTGCATTTTCAAAGTCAAGTAAAAAAGATGAAATGAGAAATGTTCCTTTCTAAAGCTGTTCGCATGAGAAAGGTTCCCATTCTGTGTTTCTGCGTCGCCGCCTTGCTTCCTGCTGTGAGTGGGCAGTGTCTCTGCCCAGCACTTGCCCCTTTTCACTGAGACGCTCATGTACAACATGGAACAGTAGCCACGTTGTGTTTAATCCTCACCTGAGGATGTTTTTTCCATTGATTTTCAGTGAGAGTGGGAGGGAGGGAGAAGGGAGGGAGAGGGAGAGGAAGAGGGAGAGAGAGAAACATCGATATGAGAGAGACACATCGATTGGTTGTCCCCGCACGTACCCCAACCAGGGCCAGGGATCAAACCTGTAACCCAAGTATGTGCCCTTGACCAGAATCAGTGCGTGGGCTGGTGTTCTGACCACTGGTCCACACTGGCCAGGGCCACCCCACAATTCTTCCTGCCTTGTACTTTTCCTACGCACCCCAAACAGAAGGCTGCCCCCGGGCCACCATGGACTTGCTGTTAGATACATTAGTTTCTCCTGGGATTTCACAGAAATAGAAGCATATGCTTCTTCCTTGCCTCGTCTCTTGGATTCACCATATTATCTTGGAATCATTCACGTGTGCATGAATAAATAGTTCACTACATTGTATTGCTAACGAGTGTTCTGTTGGTGGGACATACCATGATTTGTTTATTTATATATATTGCAGCAGGAAACATTGCCATTTTAAAAAAGGTGATACTTTTTTATTTTGTAGTACTTTTCTAAGATTTTGGATTTGTTAGAATCGAGTTAAGCCTATAATTTATTTTTAAATCTGTATTAATATGTGTAAACTAGAAAATAAAGAGATACTTTTCAGGCTGTCAGAAAAAAAAAGGAAAGAAAAGCAGTTACTAAAGTTACATTCCAGAGAAACTGTATGCCACCAAATTCAATAAACTAAAAGAAATGTAAAAAAAAAAAAAAGTGATATTTCAGGCAGAGAATGTACCTAGATCCGTGAATCTTGGAACCAAGACGGGGGAGGGGTAAGTAGGTGAAGTTGGGGGAGACTCGAGGAGGAAGGGGTTGGGGTGGGGGCTTCCAGAGGCAGAGTGGGGGCCTGTGGCCTGAGGGTGGTGCCGCTGCCTCCGGAACGTCTCCTGTCTCCCGAGAGAGCCTTCCCTCGGGGAGCTGTCCTTGGGTCAGACTGAACGTGTGCTTACCGCAGTTCGCTGTGGGGGCGGGGAGCTCAGAGCCCGCTTGCCTTTTTACAGATTTACTTTGCCAGAAGCTTCTAACCGGGCGCAGCCTTCCGTTCTGTGTACAGACAAAGGCCTTAACAGCAGAGCCTGTGGAAGAAACAAACTCGAAACTCCTGCCGAGTAATAGTGTGTCCGTGAGGATCAGCGACGCTGGGTTTTAGAAGAATTTATCTCAAGGCGTGTTCAGGGCACCTGCCCCCAAGCCAGGCCCCCGCATTCTTCTAAGGACACGAGTTAGGACGAAGGTGTGTGGTTGTCGGGTCAGAATGTTGGTTACAGAATCAAGTTATTCCTGTGAGTCAGTCGAGAATATCAGAGCACCTCTTTGAACTTGAAGTGTGGCCAGTGACGCCAGGGGACGGAACTTTAATGGCTCCTTTTAACTAAATTTAAATAGCTGCCGGTTTAGACGCAGGAGCCATCTGCTCACTGAGTGAAGAGTGGGCGCTCTCCTCCCTGCTTGCAGTCAGGTTCTCGTCCCCGCCTCCCCACTTCTTTTTGGGGTACATGGCCACGGTCAAACTTGTGTCTGAGGTGCATTGGTGGGGTCCCTGCTGTATAATGGAGAACAATTTAGTTAAATACAAATATATTAAGTGACAATCTGAAGGCTGTATGGCTCTTTCTGTTTCATATGAGGGTTTTGTGCCTCACAGTTTTGACTGGTTGGCATCTGAAATAACTGCATTTTTGTGAGAAAATAATTCAGAGAAACCTGCTGCGGTTAATCCGTTCGATCAGGAGAGGACTCACGGTGACCTGCGGCCTGGTTTTGGGCTCGGGGGACAGTGGCCCTGCCACTTGGAATGGTGGGGAGATTCAGGCTAGTCATGGCGTGAAGTGTGTGAAGTTCAAGTGTCAGTGCCGTGAAGACGGTGCTGGCGGGCCCGGCTTTCTCCCTGGCTCACTGGGTCCTGGGGCTGCCCTGTCCTAGGAAGGCAGACTGGAGTGTTGTGACCGAGCCCCTCTGGCCACAAAGCTGAAATGCTCACCGCCTGGCCCTTCGCTTACAGAAGGTCGCCCACCTCTCGGGTTTTTAAGGCCTTTATGCAGAAATGGGAAGTGTGCTGGAACGCCGGCCCCGCTGCTTCGGTAGGAAGTGTGCCAGCAGAGGGTGAGGGAGGGGACGGGGGCCCTTGAGGGGAGTTGGAATAATGCACCTGTAGGCAGAGGGGTTTCTGAATCAGGTGGACAGTTCAGAGCATGCGTTCCGAGGCGCCAGAGCACCAGGGAGCTGGAGGAAACACGGCGACGCTCGGCATTTCCTGGGCACCGGCAGCTCCCAGTTCCGTCGCCTTTGCACGAAGGCGTCGCTGTGTGCCTTGGGGGGTGGTGTCCTGTGTTTGTGAAGCTGGGCTTGAGGATCAGTGGGCACGGAACGGGACAGCAGCAATGCCCAGCCTCTGGCCCTGGCGCACCCTGGAAAAGTGACCGCGGTGCTGACGTTCGGAAACCTCTGGCGTGGCAGCACGCGGCAGTGCTCCGGACACTGTCCTCTCGCCAGTCACCAGAGTCACCAGCGATTATCTTCAAGGCAGAAGCAGCCGAGAGCATGGCCCCCACGCAGGTCAGAGAGGTCACCCGCGAGACCTTTCCCAAACGTGGCCCCGTTGGACCGCGTGGGCCTGGGCTTGCTCCTCTGAAGGAAACAGAAAACTCGCCGCAGCCTCCTTCATGGCGCCGACAGGTCTGCAGGGTCTGGCCTGGAAATCGAAGGCCTTAGTTGCTCCTAGTCTCATGCTCGTGTGAAAAGTGCCAGCCTGACTGGGTTGGCAGTAAGTATTTGGATGAATAAGGCTTATCATGACTCGCTGGATTTTAATTTTTCCTTTAAAGGGCTCAAATTTATACAAATGTTAATTTTTATAAATAGCTCACGAACACATTTGTTCAAAAACAGCATGGATTGGGCCTCAGTTGAGGAGCGGACGGCATAGCGGTTTCTCTGAGAGGAGGGGGGTCGAGCCCACGGAGCACTGAATGGTGGGGACATGAGCGCCAGGGCCTGGTCCCTGGGTGGCTGCCACTCTGACATCTGGAATGAGCCTCGGGCGCACAGGCTCTTGTCCACAGCGGACCCAGGTGCCCGAAGCTGTTCATGGAGCGGCTGCAGCTCCAGCCAGCATCCCGGTGAGCGCGCCCTAGGACGGTCTGGGCGGCTTCTCTGGAGCTCGGCCCTGCTTTGCTCCGTTCGGTTTTGTTCAGGTTCCTCCACCAGGACGGTCCCTCCTCCCGGGGCTGCTTCTCCGCCGCGGCCGCTCCGCAGGCCCTGGGAGGACGCCCTTCCTCAGTGGGGCCTTCGGCGCCAGCACCGAGGGATCGCCCCGGGTCCTGAGCATTTTCCCGTCAGTGCATTCTAGAAGGTTCCGCCTCCTCGGTCTTCTCCCTTGTCCTCTACAGAGAAAGCTGTTTATGTCTTGCCTCTGGACAGCACATTCCTGTGCCTTCTACTTTTGCCTTCTCTAGAGCAGGGGTCCTCAAACTTTCTAAACAGGGGGTCAGTTCACTGTCCCTCAGGCCGTTGGAGGGCCGGACTATAGTTTAAAAAAAAACTATGAACAAATTCCTATGCACGCTGCACATATCTTATTTTGAAGTAAAAAAAACAAAACGGGAACAAATACAATATTTGTATTTGCATGTGGCCCGCGGGCTGTAGTTTGAGGACCCCTGCTCTAGAGCCCAGCACAGTGTCTGCATATGACGTGCCCTCTGCACCCATCTGTAATTTTTTAAAATATGTTTTTATTGATTTCAGAGTGGAAGGGAGAGGGAGGGAGGGAGGGAGGGAGGGAGAGAGAGAGAGAGAGGAACATCAACGATGAGAGAGAATCATTGATTGGCTGCCTCCTAAGTCCCCCCTACTGGGGAATCAAGCCTCAACCCCGGGCATGTGCCCTTGATCGAAATCAAACCCGGGACCCTTCAGTCCTCAGGCAGACGCTCTGTCTGCTGACCCAAACCGGCCAGGGCTCAGTCTGTAATTTTGATCGTGAATGAATTACAGAATTTTAGCTCTGAGGGACTTTGGTCAATTTACCACATTTGCTTGATATATTGTTTTGGGATTTTTTTTTTTTGAGCCACTGGCAACTTCTAAGAGAGACTTAAGGCATAGTTCGTGTTTTCGTATATGGATTTTCCAGAGCAAAACCAGAATTGCTTATAAGTGAGTCGACAGCCAGACCTAGTGCCATAGCTGTCCAGGTGGGTATATGGAAAGCAGCTGGCTTAGCTGGTTGGCTAAATTGGATGTGGACATAGTTCAACTTAAAGGAAGGTTCTTTAAATGGAATTTCTTTTAAATGGGTTTTCCTGGCAGGATGCAATATTAAGTTCATTAGTTCTCAAGTTAAAATGTCTTCGCTAAAATATGGTTTTCTTTCGCACAGTACAAGCTTTTAATGTCAAAACTGCATTCAGAGGTTGACGAAAAAGCTGACGGCACTGTTGCCAAGTCCCAAATTGCAGGTTCAGAATCCCTTTTGAAAGACGAAGAGTGGGCGAAGAAGGTGGGAGGAAGCCGAGTTACCCAGAAGGCAGCTCTCCTCTGGGGGCTGGGGGCGGAGGCCCTCGTCTTGTTTTGTTACTGGAACACTTGCTGCGTTGCACAGAGGGACTGAGCAAATGGCTACAAGAGTTATTGCTCTCACAAAAGTCAGGTTTCCTTTTCAGAGGAGACATCACAGACCATTTCTCCCTCTGCCAGATCACTTCTGGGAGAGTTCATTGTGTTTGGCCTTTTCATGATTTCATAAATATGAGTGTGACGAGGAAATGACCTGGTGACATTGCAGATAGTTGGTGGGAAAGGAGCCCTTGGAAATGAGGGCCCCTCTTCTGAGCGGGCATAGGAGGCGCCTCCTGGGGGTTCTCAGTGCGGAGGGAGAGTGGGAGGCTGCGGGGTGGGCTCTGCGGCCCAGGCAGGGTTTGAAGACAGGGGAGCTTCTCCTAGAAACCTGTGCGCTTTCGTTCCGTCGCCTGCACGGGTGGTGCCCAGTGACCTAGTCCGGTACCTGTGTGCATTTCCCAGGAGTTTGGATGAATTATATATAGCAAGTCTTTCTTTAATTAAATAGTCTGTTCCAAGATA
>NW_006285613.1:2339349-2342876 GCF_000327345.1 Myotis davidii
GTCCAGGCTACAGCCCATCTCATTGAGTTGCATAACTTAAATCAGGGGTGGTGAACCTTTTTCTCTGCCAAGGGCCATTTGGATATTTATAACATTATTCGAGCGCCCCCCCCTCGCCGCCCTCAGTGGAAGCATCTGGAGAAGCCCAGCACTTCTCCACAACCAGGGCGTTGGCGTAGGTGCCATCAAGATACAGAGCCCTTCCCACGCGCGCCCCGCCGCCCTCCTCTCCCCGCCTTCCCCCGGCAGCCACCAGCATGTTCTCTGTTGCTATAATTTTATCACTTCAAGGATGTTACAGAAATGTTTAAATCTGTGATCCATTTTGCCCTAGTCGGTTTGGCTCAGTGGATAGAGCGTTGGCCTAAGGACCAAAGGCTCCTGGGTTCGATTCCGGTCAAGGGCACATACCTTGATTGCAGGCTCCTCCCCGGCCCGGGCCCTTTTATCGATGTTTCTCTCTGTCTTTCCCTCTCTCTTCCACACACACGCACACACACACACAGAAATCTGTGATCCATTTTGAGTTAATTTTTATAGTTTGGGGGGTTTCGGTGGAGGCCCGTTTTTTCCTCTGGGTGTGCCCTTTCACCAGTGATTTGTTGAAAGGCTAGTCTTCCTCCGTTGGGTTGCTGTGCACCTTTGTCAGAAGTCATTCGGGCCTGTTCGTGTGGGTTAGTTTATGGCTGTCCGCTCTGTCCACTGAGCTGCGTGTCTGTCTCTCTGCCAGTCTCAGACGGTGAGCCTGAGGACCGGGTCCAGCCATTCCTCCCAACTCACTCCTTTTCAAAAGTGTTCCGTTCTTTTGCCTTTTCATGTACATTTTCAGATAATTAAATGGGTAGCCACAAATAAAAACCTAGCTGGGATTTGGATGGGATCCTGTGAAATTTCTGTGTCCACGTGGGGAGAATTGGCCTCGACCGTGTCAAGCCTTCCAGGCCCTGAAAGCAAACACAGAAAATTCCTCCCTCTCAGTGGGAGCTGGAGAGGTGAAGACACGGACGCTGTGATGTCCGTGACCACCCCATCATCCCTCTTTCTCCACACGTCTCCCCAGGCCTACGAAAGGAGGTTCCCCACATGCCCGCTGATCCCGATGTTTGTGGACAGTGACACTGTGAATGAATTCCGGAGTGAGGACGGGGCCATTCACGTCATAGAAAGACGCTGCAAACTGGACATAGACGCACCCCGGCTGCTGAAAAAGGTGACCGCAGGCCGAGGAGGCGCCCCGAACCTAAGTGAATCACGCACACCACCACTGCTGCTGCTGCTGCGATTGGGCGGTACTAATGCATCCTTCTCTCTGTTCTTTTTTAAAGATTGCGGGAGTTGACTATGTTTATTTCGTCCAGAAAAACTCACTGAATTCCCGGGAGCGCACTTTGCACATTGAGGCCCATAATGAGACGTTTGCTAACCGGGTCATCATTAAGGAGCACTGCTGCTACACTGTGAGTACCGGGGCTGTCCTCTCCACCGGGCTGTCCTCCACAGGCCGCCCGCCTCCCGCGGCAGGGTCGGGGAGCAGGCGCGGTTACTCAGAGTGCAGGCGGCAAGTGCTGCTGGTCTGTGTGGATTTGCTTTATGTGCCTGCTCTGCTGGCCCACTCTGACTTCAGATGTCTGTTGAAGGTCACGACACCGGGACCTCCGAGAGTGGCACTGAGCGCATTGATTGCCCTAAGCTTCACGCTGACCACCGTTTCCAGAACTTTTCCTCCCAGGTCGCTAGAATAACCTCCTGGGTGTCCCGCGTCTCCCCACCCTCCTATAGAAGCAGCCCTGAGTCCCGAGCACCTGCCGACCGTGTGTCAGATCACGTCACGCGGTCCCAGAACCCAGCAGGGACTCGGCTTTGCACTCAGAGGTCGTACTTCTGCTGCCTGCCTGCCTCATGCACAGCCCCGCTCCGTCTCCTGTCTGCTCCTAGGCGGGCCTCACGGGGACCTTTGCTCCGGGCTCCCTGCCAGCGGCCTCCGCCCTCTCCTCCTCCAGCCTTTGCTGACCGCCCTCCCTGATGAAGCCAGCCCTGAATATTTTAGAAATGGTGCTTCGGTCTCCGTGATCTTGACCCTCTCTGTAACTTTTCCATCTGCTGCTTTCATGGTAATCACATGATTAGTAAAATAGAATAGGTTTTTTCTTACGCTGACTAGCTGATTGAGGGGCAGACATGATATTCTCAGTTATCAGTTAGTTAATGCAGTTCTTTCTCAATCTGAAGGTTCACCCTGAAAATGAAGATTGGACCTGTTTCGAACAGTCTGCAAGCTTAGATATTAAATCTTTCTTTGGTTTTGAAAGTACAGTGGAGAAAATTGCAATGAAACAATATACCAGCAACATTAAAAAAGTGAGTCTGCCTGGGAGTTTTATGGAAAAGGGTGGGCAGGCGTCCCTGGGATGATTGGTGCTGGCGGGCTTTCTGGGAGTCTGGGAATGGGGTATTCAGGGGTCCCAGCCATTTCTCTGGGGGACTGCTCTGACCTTCCCCGGGCCTTGGATCCCTGGGAGTGGGAGGCGTAGGTTGGGGTGCACAGAATGCTGGTTGCCCATGAGGTGAGGAGGAGCATGTGGCCGGGGCCATGCGTTCTTGGCTGGGACTTGCCGGGAAGGTGAGAGTTGGGGTGCGGCAGGAGCAGCTCACTTGCAGCAGCAGCCCTGGTGCCCGCCAGGATCTGCGGCCGGAAGTGCTGCAGCCGGAAGAGGCACCTCCCAGGCATGCTCAGGGGTCCACCTTGGGTCGTTGGCTCATCTGCATGGAAGAACTTTCCTTCTCTTCTTTTTTTTTTTTAGATATAATTTTTAAAAAACATATTGTTACTGATTTCAGAGAGGACGGGAGAGAGATATAGAAACATCAACGATGAGAGAGAATCATTGATCGGCTGCCTCCTGCATGCCCCCTACTGGGGATCGAGCCTGCAACCCGGGCAGGTGCCGTTGGCCGGAATCGAACCTGAGACCCTTCAGTCCAGAGGCTGATGCTCTATCTCCTGAGCCAAACCGGCGAGGGCTCCTTCTCTTTAGGGCTCCTTTGCTGCTGTTCATTGTTGTGGAAGTGTGGTTTTGAACTCACCAATATGGGGTTCTGAGTGCTTTTGAAGGCTTGTTTTATTTTTTATTTTGGAAAGAATTTGGATTGAGACACAAAGCACGTATTGAGTACAAGTGTGGTAAAGCAGTGCTTCTAATTAGTCATAAAAATTCCGTCTCTTTAGATACTACTTCCTAGACCTTTGGAGAAGAGGAAGTAAAATGTGAAAAACAAAAATGCAGAGGCATTTGACTTCCCCTGTGTATTCTGCAGCAGTTCAGTTTTGTTAGTGTTACAAAGGCCTGTGAGGGACGAGCGATTTCCATGTTGAATGCCTGCTCACCTGACACTGGTTTTGTTTTAAAGGGAAAGGAAATCATTGAGTACTACCTTCACCAGTTGGAGGAGGAGGGCATCACCTTCGTGCCCCGCTGGACTCCGCCGCCCCTGGCGCCCTCTGCGGAGACGGCCGCGTCGTGCAGGAA
>NW_006285613.1:2342966-2350764 GCF_000327345.1 Myotis davidii
CAGCGAGGCCCTCAGCAGCCCGAGCGGGGCCTCTGAGCCCGCCGCGGGGACCCCCGACGGTGGGTCGCTTCCTCTCCGGTGACTCTGCCTCTAGTTCCCGTAGGACATTAGACGTCATGTAGGAGGAGACGCAGCTCTCGCAGGCCCCCTTCCTCCAGCTTACGCAGCACTTCATCGAGGTGTCTCTCAGAGTGAAGACACGCAGTCTGTCTTCAGTGGGCGGAAGGGTCACGTCAAGTTATGACACCAGAAATGTCTTCCACTTACTGTGGCTGATCGCATCTTCAGTGAACGCAGGGTGGCACCTTACGGCTTTAACACAACTCTGCGTCGTCGCTTTGCGCTCACTGTGCCGGGCCCTGTCCTAAGCACTCTGTGAACCCCTTTCACACGGGCCTGTGGGGCTGGAGTGCTCCGCGGGGCACCGAGGCGCGGAGGCACCTGCGTAGTCACACAGCTGTCCGTGGCAGGCTGTCTCCGAGGCTGGTCAGCTGGGCTGTGCGTGTGCACACTCACACACATACACACAGCTTCCTCATTTCTCAGTGAAGCCCATTGTAAAATAAGAAAATTCTACCACCCGGGAGCCTCGTGAAACTGTTGATATTTACCTTTCTCTGCGCCTTTCTCTAGCTAAACTAGGCCGTTGGCTGCTTTCAGCAGGCGGCAGGCGTTTCCCCGGTTGGGGCTACGTCCCGTTTTGCACCTTGTGAATTTTTCTTTGCTGTGCTTAATTTTCTACCTCATTTTTGCAGTTTATGCTACCTTAGCATGAAAGAGATTTCTTGTCTTCTTGAACACAGCTCTGTTTAAAACAGGTTTAGATCCATTTGTTGCATTTCATAGTTTTAGATCATGTAAGTTCTCTTTATATAACTTTTAATGAAAAGTCATTAAATACCTGTAATAGCCATTATTCTGCCATGAATATTGAGATTTTGCAAATCGAGGGGACGTGTTGGCAACTAGGGAACAATAGATCCAGCTAGTCACCTGGGGCTGGGTCAGGGATTAGGTTTTAAAGGCTGCCCTCCAGGTGTCCTGGGGTGGCCCGGTTCCCTCTGGAGTCCCTGAGTCCCGAGACTGGACCACACGTGGCTTCACAGAGCAGGGCGCTGTGGTACTGGGGTTCCGGGGTGCCTGTTGTAACGGATGGCATGTGACTTCCGTTGCAGACAAGCTGGACGCAGACTACATTAAGAGGTACCTGGGCGACCTGACCCCGCTGCAGGAGAGCTGCCTGATCCGGCTGCGCCAGTGGCTCCAGGAGACCCACAAGGGCAAAGTGAGCATTGGTCGCGCATGCTGTGCTGGGGGAACCGTGGGCCTGGTCTCGCCCACCATTGCTCAGTCACTGTCCCGCCTACCACGGCTGGGGCTGCCCTTCCAACCTAAAGTCACGCCTCGGGGTCCAGTGGCACCAGTCCCCTGGCAGGCTGTGTACCCTTTCCCGAGTGTCACAGAGAATGGTTTCGCTTGAAAACAGTGACCCGTCTACAAGATTTGGAAGGAGTTCACAGGTTGTTCAGAGATGAGAAATGTTTGAGCTTTGGTTTTGAAGTTTTTGGTAGAGTTTTAGCCTCATAAGGAATCGGGTTTTTATAATAAGCCTCTGACTAATGGGGTCTGGAGCGAGCAGAGGCACGTTTGTGTGTCTAGTCGCACTGGCATAACTTAGTAAAGGGAAACCAGGGACCCTTCAGTCCGTGGGCCGATGCTCTATCCACTGAGCCAAACCGGCTAGCGCCAGCCCATCGTGATACGAAGTGAGCGTTGGGGAGTCTTGCCCTTGGTAACTGGTGTTTTTCCGGAGCAACTTGCAGCATCGCTTGCTTCCAGCACCTCTTCTCTCAACAGATCCCCAAAGACGAGCACATTCTCCGGTTCCTACGTGCCCGGGACTTCAACATTGACAAAGCCAGAGAGATCATGTGCCAGTCGCTGACCTGGCGCAAGCAGCACCAGGTGGACTACATCCTCGACACCTGGAACCCGCCCCAGGTCCTGCAGGACTACTACGCGGGAGGCTGGCACCACCACGACAAAGGTAGCGAGGATGTTGCACGCAGGCCGTGCTGGGAGCGAGACCTCCTCCCACCGAGCGAAGTGGGCCCTGAGGGCCTCCTCCCTCCCCGCCCGCCGCCTGGACACACTGATGCCCATGTCATCACGGCAGCTTCGCGCTCCTAAGCCACCCGGAAAGGCCCGGAGTCTGAGGAAGGGCCGGGCCCTTTGCTTCTTCCTCAGGCCTCGCGGTGCCCTGGGCAGTCACTTCCGTCCTCTCTGAATTGCGTGGAGGCGGAGGGCAGCTGTGAGGAGCACAGTGCTGGTGGGGGCGCGCCTGTGAGGGAGCACAGCCAGATTCCACCTCCGGGCAGGGGAGGGCGGCAGCTCTGGCTGGGGGAGGAGCAGAAGCAAGCCGAGGACAGTGGCCACCTAAACGCGGCGTGAGCGGGAGCCCCTCGTGGGCTGCTTTCCCTGTCACGCCTGTGGGAGAGCTGCGTTGTCACGGGCACGCGCCCTGTTCCCCGACTCAGCTTCCAGAATGGAAGCCCAGACGCGGCGCTGCCCAGGCCGCCCGGAACTCCCCGCCCCAAGGCCGGTACCTCTCACCCGAGCAGCTGGGGCGGCTCCCTTCCCTGACTTCCTGTTCCTGCCTCTCAGGCTACGTGTTGCTTTACTCATGTCACTGGAGTTTGTATCTATTCCATTTGTGACCCTCAGAGATGGGAAGGTTTGGTAGAAGACACCGACAAATGTATCTCATTAGTCCCGGGAGGGGTTTTTCTAAATCCTCCTTCAACAAGACTAGGGAGCACAAGGCCCTCTGCTGAAGTAGATGCAGCGGATCTAGACCTCATCTCCCAGGAGGTGCGGTTCCGGTGGTGATACAGGGAACAGTGGCCCCAGGTCGGGGGCAGCGCTGACCCTGCTGGACAGCAGGAGGCGTCTTGGTGTCTTCTCAGCAGCAGCGCCACCTGTCCTCTCCGCTGCTGTCCTGCGGCCCCAAGCGGAGGGGCTAGGACCGCTGGGGACACTGGCCATCAAGGCCATTTCCGTCTGGGTAGCAGGCTCCTGTGACCCAGTGCGTGAGTCCTCCCAGGCTCCATGCACGAGGCCTCCAGCTGTGAAGCAGAGCCGGCCTGTGCTGGTTGTTAGGGGTTTACGATTCCACAAAGGGCTCCGTTACCTGGTTCCCAGGGCGGGAAGGGAGGGAGCCGGCTCTCCCAGACCCTGGCGTTGCGTTGTGTTGTCGGTAGCCTGTGAAGGAAGCAGCACAGGGCTGCTCGCAGGAAAGCTGTCTGAGGGGGACGCCCTGACGCTGAGGGCGGAGCTCTGCTCAGTCCTGGGTGTGAAGTGAGCCGAGCGGGTGCCCAGGGGGCGCCCCTCGTCCGAGCAGACCTGTCACCACCAGCTGAGCTGCTCTGTCGGTGGCTTTTGTTTCCTTTTCACCATCTTTTGGGAAGAGATTGGGGGGCTCCTGTACACATGGAGCTGCTTCTCAGGGGGACAGGCCTTGAAGCTCGTCCCGAGTTCGAGGGCGCGTTGCTCATTGGCCTCGCACACCCAGCACCGCGTGTAATCACCTGCCTTCCTCCTGCAGACGGGCGGCCCCTGTACGTGCTCAGGCTGGGACAGATGGACACCAAAGGCCTGGTGAGGGCCCTCGGGGAGGAGGCCCTGCTCAGATACGTAAGTGCTCGGCCGGGCGCCCGGCCACAGCGGGATTGGGATGTTACGGTCCTGTGACAGCAAGCACGTGTGGCTTCTGTCATCAGGAAGGAAAAGCCGTTAGTATATGTGAAAATGTCAGAGGCGGGCACAGAAGTTATAAAAACGTTTCTCATGGGGAAGCATTGACCAAAAGGTCACCATAAGCACTCGGATGGCCACTGGGCCTGAGTCCGCGTCCTCTCTGACCTTCACCCCCTGACTCTGCTTCCGAGATTCTGTCACTCCCGACGCCTCACAGTGGTCTTCCCACTGGCACCGCCTCGATCCGGGCTCCTGCATCTTTCACCTGAACTAGACCTCGCCCCTGCCACTGCAGCCTCCACAGTGGGCAGTTATGAGGAGAGGGATACGATCTGTCAATCCAAAAAACAAAACTTTAAAGGGCACATCCACAACCCAGTGATCCTAAAACATCCACTGTTGGCATTTTATTGTGGACTCTTAGCCCGCCTATGTGCTTATACGAGCGTGCAAGCACATCCACACGCGCGCACACACAAAAAGATAGACCGTAAAGATGTGATGGGCCGCTTGTATGGGGGTGGGTTTGTTATCCAAACAGCGTTCCCGCTGGCCGTGCTTCCTGTCAGCCTGACACCGCCCTTTCCCTGGGCCGGTAGGTGTGGTGTCGTCCCCCACTCGGCAGCCACTTACCCCCACAGCAGGCACGCCCTCCTGTGACCCCACTCGGGGTTCTGTCCCCGCCACAGAGGACAGCGCTCACCTCTCCAGAGGGAGACTCTGTCAGGGATAAGCTGTGTGTGCGCAGAGAGCCTAGCAGTAGCGTCACCTCTAGACTGACTGAGTTTTCGGGGTCTCTTATGCGTAGGTCCTCTCCATCAACGAGGAAGGGCTGAGACGCTGTGAAGAAAACACCAAAGTCTTCGGCCGGCCCATCAGGTAGACGTGCGGCTTTGTTTTCCTCCCAGCTGATGGAGCCTCTGACCTAAATGTTCCCGGTTGATTCTTAGAACCAAGTCTAAATAGTGCTCTGAAGGTAGAAGACAGTGAGCATGTATGTGGCCGTCAGAGGGCGGTGCTGGATTGGGTATTTCTAACCCCTGGGCGTTGCCGTCCCTCATCTCGGGGGCGTGGCCAGGCTGGCTAGTCTGCATGGTCCTTGAGAGCCCAGGGTTGCAGGTTAGGGTTAGTCTGGGTTTTTTAAAAAAATTTTTTGGAGGGGTGGGGGGCGAGCTTCAAAAATTAGTGCATGCTCCTCAATCCTACTGCTAGTTCCGGTGAACTGTTACCTAAGTGCAGGATTGAGAGGCTGACTGGGTGCAGGCAGCGTTCCCGCCGCAGCCTCAGCTCCGAGACAGCACTGGCTCCGGGACACTCGGAGAGCTCACCGCAGCTCAGGCCGCCGCCGCCCCAGTGCAGACCAGCCCAGGGTCATCGCAGCTGGTGCCCTACTTGCTGGTCGCTGAGCACGTTAGGCCGAGGGTCAGGCTTTGGCCGTGAGCTGCCGGTGCTCGGAGTGCAGGGCTGGTGCCCCACACTGACCCTTGTGCCTTTACAAGCAGGTGCCAGTCTAGTTCACAGCACTGTCATTCTGAGAACGGGCATTTTTTGGAAATGGATAGAAATGACTGCGTTATAGTATCGAGAATACAGAACAATAGCTGTGGGACCCCGTGTGCCGACGTGCGCCTGGAATAACGCGTCTGTGCCCGCAGCTCGTGGACCTGCCTGGTGGACCTGGAGGGGCTGAACATGCGCCACCTGTGGAGGCCCGGCGTCAAGGCCCTGCTGCGCATCATCGAGGTGGTGGAAGCCAACTACCCCGAGACGCTGGGCCGCCTGCTGATCCTGCGGGCCCCCCGAGTGTTTCCTGTGCTCTGGACGCTGGTGGGTGGATGCTGTTCCGGCAGCTGCTGCATCTGCGAGGCACACACCACACAGTCATATTCACGCGTCTGACTCCCAAGTCCTGGCGAGTTAGAAAAACCAAGTTGTCGTGAAAGACATAACATTTCTCAAATGGTTTAGGGGAAGAAAGGGTTCCTGAGTGTCCCAATGCCATGCAAACGGACTTTACAAAGTATATCAGACTCACACTCCCTTCCCCCGCTCATGGTGTCACCTTGTCACTCAGCCTCTGAAAGCCAGACGGCCCCGCAGAGGTGACTGCGCTCTCTCTCTGACAGGTCAGCCCGTTCATCGACGACAACACCCGGAGGAAGTTCCTCATCTACGCCGGGAACGACTACCAGGGCCCCGGGGGCCTGCTGGACTACATTGACAAGGAGGTCATCCCCGACTTCCTCGGGGGGGAGTGCATGGTACGTGAACGGCAAGTCCTGCCCATTCGGCTACTTACCTGGAGGGGCGTGGTCTGCACACGTGGTTTTCAGACTTTTAGTCTGGACTGTTGGGTTTTGGTTCTGTTATTTTTGGCTGGCATCTCTCTGATCCACCGTTTAGGTAATTGTTGGTAACGTGCACATTTCCTCCTTGTTACACTAATGGGAACTTGCTGTAGAGTCTAATCTAATTGCATCTTGCTATTCCCTCTGCTTTGTGTGAGTCAGATGTTCGTTCATTTTGTTCATTAGATTCCCCATATGAGTGAAATCATAACGTGCTTGTCTTTCTGAATCAGGTTGTGTTGGAGGAGCTGTGTGTTTTCTTAAAACACTATTAACAAAATCAACTTTATTTTAAAAAAGATTTCCCCATTGATAATAAATCAGGATGACATTTTAAAGAGGACAAATCAAGGGAATTCCCACTCTTTCATGTAATTTCGCATTTTTAATGCATTGAGTTGCTCCTCCCCTTCTGTGCCCTGCGCTGTGAGGAGGGATCAGGATGTGATTCCCTGAGGACCCTGCAGCCGCTGGGGCTCCCTGCCTGCGTGAGGGGGGAGGGCACCGCAGCTGCAGAGGCCCAGGGACCAGGAGAGGGCGTGGCTTCGGGAGTCAGGCTCTCATTAGAGAAAGGCTCTCATCCTTCCTGTGGAGAAAGTTGTCTTCGAGGTGGGTACACCTGGCCTTGACGCATGTGATTAGCTAATGAGTTGGGGTCTAGGAAAATCTGGATGGTGAGCGGAATTTAAGCATCATTCACATTCCGCTCCGAGTTCCTCAGTCCTGCCGTAGGGAGCGGCAGGTGTACCCCGGTGCCGTGCAGGGGCATGTCAGTTACAGGGCCCAGACTTCCCCGGGCCCATGACCTCGCCCTGAGGTCAGATTCGCAGAAGCCCGCCAGCGACCTGTGTTCCGTGAGAGGACCGTCAGGCGGTCGCTCCAATGAGGAGCTCGTGGGAGCAGAAGACTCACGGCCGGTGGGGCCTCGTGTCACCTGACCACCGTGCTGTGTTCAGATGGGAGGGCCTCGAAGCTGATGGAGGCCGCCAGCTGGCCCTCGAGCTTCCTCTGCTCTCTGCGCTTCTGTCCAGGCTGCTGTGGAAGGGGCGGCACTCACCTCGTTCTACTGCACCAGAGGGTTTAACCGTCTCTAACGAGTTCCATCTCTAATGAGACATCATGGCTATGGCAGGTGTCCGTCATGCTTGTTCCTGTGGTCGCCTCCCGGCGCTGATTACACAGGAAGCACGTGTGGTGTGAAGCCACGGTATCGAGGTGAATTAGGAAGCTTGCGAAACGCACAACTCCCATTCAGGACAGCCTCTTGCAGGCAAATCCCGAAGAGGCGCCCTCTCCCGGGAAGCTGTCCGCCATGAGTGTTTGGCAGAGTTCCGGCTAGTCGGCTAGTCATCCGACTTGCGGTGGACGCGGCGCTTTCGTCACTGGTCACGGGTCTTGACCTAATTACATGAGTAAAGCAGTGCCTGTAGCTGCTGAGGGGAAACCTTTTCGTGACGTCACGCTTCCCCTCTAGGTGCGGTGTAAACACGTCACCTCACACACCCGCCGTAGTGAGTGTGGAACCTCAGACACGTTAGTGTGAATTCCGTGGTGAATCAGCTCCCACTCGTTCTCCTTTACTTCCAGCAGGAGGGTCTGTCAGGTCGGGAGTCCGTGGCCAGGGGCTGCGGCTCACGCACCGCCAGCTCCGCTTCCCCCGCAGCTCCAGCTCCGAGGCGGTGCCAGGCGGCGGG
>NW_006285613.1:2351006-2354970 GCF_000327345.1 Myotis davidii
CGGAGCAGGGGCAGCAGCACCGAGGGAGCCGCGCGGTGAGTCCCCTCCCGCCCGCTGGCCGCACGGAGGTGGACTCCGGGGTTAGTCTGTTTAGGATTACAGGTTCATTTCCTGTGTTTAACGGGCTGAGTTTGGTTATTTATATTTTAAAAGGAATTTCCCCATTTTTGTTAGCCTAGTGGAGTGAGGAGAAATTTCCCCTCTTGCGCCGCGTTGTGGTGCAGAAGCGGCCTGTCTCTCATGCGCACTGTCCTGCGACGCGTGGGTGTGCGGCCCTCACCACCCGTCTCCCTCCCTGAGCCCGGCCGAGGCTGCTGGCTCAGTTTCCCTTCCGCTTTGGATGTGCAGCCAGGCACACACCAAGGGCAGCGCTGGGCCTGAAAGGAGGCTGATGAAGTGCCCACTGTGAAGGCCGGAGAGGGGCCGTCAGCTGAGAGCTCGCCCTGGGAGCCCCTGGGGGGGGCGGGGTCAGGTCGTTAGGGCCACCGCTGCTCTTAGACATGACCCTCGTGCTTTACGGATCTGCTCCCTAAGGAACTTCCAAAGCGGTGTTTTGGCAGCGAGAAGGGGCAGTGGTGCAATTGAAGACAGCAAAGTGCTAAGACGCCACGCAGAGGGCGCTTTGTGGGGGGGCCGCGGGGAGGGGCCGCGGGGGAGGGGCTCGGGCCTGGCTTCTGCTGGGGCTTCCAGTGAACACACCTTCCCGCAGCTGCAGCTGCTTCTGGTTCTCACGTCCCTCCCACGGTAACCTCCTGAAACTAACTTTCTTTTTTAAGTTTTTGTTTTAAATATATTTTTGTTGATTTCAGAGAGTAAGAGAGAGGGAGAGAGAGATAGTAACATCAATGATGAGAGAGAATCATTGATCGGCTGCCTCCTGCACGCCCCTCACTGGGGATGTGTCCGCAGCCTGGGCATGTGCCCTTGACCGGAATTGAACCTGGGACCCTTCAGTCCGCAGGCCAACACTCTATCCACCGACCCAAACCGGCTAGGGCTGGAAATGTAACTCTGATCGTTCCCTGCTGGGAAGCTCTCTGTGGCGCCACCTAAAATGCAGATTTTAGATCGGCCTCAACCCTGGGCTCGTCCCACCCCATGCCATGTGGCTCCCTCCTCCCGCCCAGCGGCTGCCGCTGTCCCACTGTGAGCAGAGGGCCGCCTGGCAGAGCTGCCCCCTCCTCCATGTGCTCTCTGTTCGGCTTCCACCTGCCCTGGGCCTTCCCTGAGCTCCCAGCCAGAGCAGTCATGGGCCCTGGGCCCGGCCGTGACTTACATCCACTCTGTACTGCTGAGAGGTCTCAGCCGGGACCCAGTATCCCCGAGCGCTGTCTGAAGACCGTGTACTGGGAAGTCCTGGCTGTAGGGTGGCTAACCAAGTGCCCAGCTCAGGGCCCCAGCCACGGAGCAGCACCAGGGGCTGAGGGGGAAGGCGGAGGGGGAACCGATGGCTGATTGCATCTCCTCCCAGCGCACAGCTGGCCGAGCGCCCGGGAGCCCCGCAGTGGGCACGGGCCTCGCTGCCTCGGGGTGACGCCTGTTCCCTCCTCCAGATCCTCGTTCAGATCGTGGATGCCTCTTCGGTGATCACGTGGGATTTTGACGTGTGCAAAGGGGACATTGTGTTCAACATCTACCACTCCAAGCGGTCCCCACAGCCGCCCAAGAAGGACTCCCTGGGGGCGCACAGCATCACGTGTCCCGGGGGGAACAACGTGCAGCTGATCGACCGGGCCTGGCAGCTGGGCCGGGACTACAGCATGGTGGAGTCGCCGCTGATCTGCAGAGAAGGGGAGAGTGTGCAGGTAAAACGTCGGCAACTCCCAGCTCGGTGGTGTGTCCTGAGGAGGAGGCTGTCGCCTCGCTCCCGCCCCGCACGGCCGGTGCTGTCTGTGGGCACAGGTGTGTCCGGCCTAGTCCGATCAGGATGCCTTAGAGCAGAGGACTCGGGCCTGGTTTTGCACAGAGTCCAGGCCTTACCTCTAAAGGCCGTGAGTGGCTTTGGAAGTGTATTCACAGAGGTGACCCGGGAGGAGGGAAGGCACTGTGCGCACAGCTGGTCAGGGACTCCACCGCCGCGCCCTGGCTGCGTTCCATGTGCTTCTGTCACCCTGAAGGAAGGGAGAGAAATGAGTGCTTTGGGGGCTGTTAAGTGTCTTACTGGGCTTTCTAGTTTATTTAAAACGAGTGTCCCGGTGCACGGATTCATGCACATTGAAAGGAAATTAATTAGAAGAAATATTTTAATATTGCTGTTTGCCCTTTCTCTATGATAGAAGTGTCAGCGATGAAAGAAAATTGGTAAAATGTATCTGTACACATAAAAGGCTAAGTGACCCATAGTTGTGCCAATAGTTGGTCTTCAGATATATTCCTTCGACACTGCCGGCTTCTTTCGGCTTCAGAATGTCAACAAAAACAACCAAATTCGTGATCGACAATGGCAGATCAAAACACGCGCGTGCTATCGGCGCCGGCGAGAGCTTTCTATGTATCGGCGTGCGCAAGTCAACATCCAACGCGGGTACATGCTCTTGACCGGAATCGAACCTGGGACCTCTCAGTCCACAGGCTGATGCTCTATCCACTGAGCCAAACTGGTTTCGGCAACATTTATTTTTAAATTGCTGGTGCACATCGTATGTGCCAGTCGACAGTTAGATGGTCGGATGGATGGACGGATGGACGGATGGACGGTCGGTCACTTAGCCTTTTATATATGTAGGTGCCCCGTCATTTCCTCGGTGAGACGCGGCGGCTGCTCTGAGCGCCTGCTCAGAAGGTGTTCTCAGTGCTTCGGGCTCTCAGAGCAGATGCGAGGTTTGCTGCCATTTGCTTTAGGGATGAGCCTGTCAGGGTCCTGGTGTCTTAGAAACAGAGTACAGGAAGTAGCTGCTTCAGTTTAAAAATCAGGGGCATTTTAGGCTGCATCCCAGTCATTTCCAGAATGAATGGAGGAGGTAATTTTCACAGATTGACTCTTGGTTTGGGATGGACTTTGTTAACACGGAACACATTAGAGCAGGGGTCCTCAAACTACGGCCCGCGGGCCACATGCAAATACAGAATATTGTATTTGTTCCCGTTTTGTTTTTTTACTTCAAAATAAGATATGTGCAGTGTGCATAGGAATTTGTTCATAGTTTTGTGTTTTTTTTAAACTATAGTCCGGCCCTCCAACAGTCTGAGGGACAGTGAACTGGCCCCCTGTTTAAAAAGTTTGAGGACCCCTGCATTAGATCATGGAAGCGTGTCCAAGAGCATTTGCCTGGTCCACACGACCTTCTTTGACCCCCCCAAGGCCGAGCGAAGGGCCCTCTTGAATGCTTATGTCCTGGCCTTCCTCCCCCTGAGGCTGTGGCAGGTCCTGGGGGCAAACTCAGTGTCACCCTCGGGGCCTTCCCAGCCCTTAGCAGAGGCCTGGCTGGCAGCAGCCCTGGTACTGAACCCAGAGAAGCAGGTCCTTCCCACCCTGGCGGTCAGTGACCCCGCCGAATCCGGGTGGACGGGGCCCTCCCTGGGCTCTGGCAGACCCCCTGCGGGCGGGGGCCTGGAAGGGAAACCCCAGCAGCTTGCCTGACTCGTTCGTTCCAGGGCTCCCACGTGACCCGGTGGCCGGGCTTCTACATCCTGCAGTGGAAATTCCACAGCATGCCCGCGTGCGCCGCCACCAACCTGCCCCGCGTGGACGACGTGCTGGCCTCCCTGCAGGTCTCCTCCCACAAGTGTAAAGTGATGTACTACACCGAGGTGATCGGCTCCGAGGACTTCAGGTACGGCCCCTGGCAGGGAGCCCAGGGCCGCGGCTCTGCAGGCCGAGGTGGCCTCCGGGCCGTTGACCGTCGTCAGTTCACGGGGTGGTCTGTGTGCAGGGCAGCGGGGAGCCTCATCCTGGGGACGCTGGCGGGAGGAGGGGGCCGCCGAGTGGGAGGCGTGGAGAGCAGGGGCGGGGAGGGTAGCGGGG
>NW_006285613.1:2355071-2360286 GCF_000327345.1 Myotis davidii
ACTCCAGCTCCATGGCCTCCAGGTAGTGCCGCCGCCGCTCCTCGGACCGCCAGCGCTCCGCCTCTCGCCCCACCCTAGGTAGCAGGTAGCTCTCGAGACGGTAAACGTAGTCACTGCTCCCGGCTCTGGACGGGTAGCTTCCCTCGCTCACCAACAGCCATGGTTTGTACGCAGCGCGCACAGGATCACCCGAGCGCAAGGGCTAGCGCACAGGAACGCAGTTTCTATGCCAGCTGAGGTCGACTTGGCCTCCGATGTTGATGCAAAAAATGTCTGACCCTCCACACTGTCCACAATCCCTCCCCACCCTCCTGCGCGGAGCGGCCGCGACTTGTCCCCCCACCGCAGCCCTCACCTCCCTGTGGTCACCGGCCTGCCACGGACTGTGCGGCCGCCTGCGGCCTCCTTAGAACAGACGCCGCTTCAGCTGGAAGGACTGAGCTCCATGGATCCACGGCTCTCCAGTGGGTGCTGGGGCCGGGCTCCTGTGACGCCAGGCACCGCCATCATTAAACACGATTGTCTCTCTCCTTTCTCACCTTGCTGGCACTCAGAGCAGGGCTTCCTGTGCGGGCACTGGGCTGCGGGCACTCCCTCTCCTGGCGCCTTGCCCTTCCTGCCCGCACATGGGGTCTGAGCTCATTCCAGGCGTAGCTCGCCTGCCCCACCCGGGCCTCAGAGCAGCAGAGCCCGGCTACCCCTGGTCACCGGGGGACCTTGAGCAGTCGGTCACTTGGCCATTTTGAAACTGCCCGCTGTTCACTTTTGCCAACCAGCGTGCTCATGGTGTGGCGGCTCCCGGGTAGCGTGGGGCCGTGGGAGCCCTGGTCTCTGTGGAAGGCAGTGACTCGTGTGGGCATGGCGGTGGGGCTGGCGGGCCGGGCAAGGAGGACCTAGTCCGGTGTCAGGCTTCTCACGGAAGCGAAGCAGCTGTGAGCTTGGCTTGTCTTCCAAGTTTTCTTTCTATTCCCATTTACAACGATGGGTCTGGCATGGGCCCTCGTTTTCCGCTTTTTACGGGAAAGCAGTTATTTTGGAATCTGTCTGGACGACATGGGTCGCCTCGCGATGGAGACGAGCTGTGGCGGGCGCGGCAGGTGCGCTGCTGGAGCTGAGCGCTGACACCCACGCGCCGGCACCGCTGTGTGAGGCGCACAGTCCTGGCTGCGTGGGTTTCAGTCTGCTCCGAAGGTGGGCGTCCGTGGGGATGGAGAGCTTCGTGGCACGTGTGCGGCCCCAGGGGGTGCCGGGAGGATGGGGCAGTGTGCAGCCCGCCCGCACACTGACGCGGTGCGGGGCTCCCGTGACTGTGGCGCCCCTGGAACACGGCTGTGCATTCCTCCAGAAAGGGAAGCTCCTCACGGGCACCCCAAGGCTCCTTCTAGAAAGCACAGCAGGGTTAGTGCTGCTGCCGATCGGCGCCTCCTGCTTCCAAGTCATAAGGACCTGAAGGTGGTCCCTTCTCTCTCTCCCCTCTCTCCCTCTCTCTCTACCGGGGTTTCTTCCTATGGTCTTGCCCTGAACACAAGAAGAGGTTTCATCCCTCCCTCCCTCTCTCCCTCCCCCCCTCCATCTCAGATGGCGACTTTGCTGACAGCTGCCAAGAAAACACTCCAGTCACCAGTGCACATCAGCCCAGGGATGTGTGTAGAGCTGTCTGACTCTCAGCCCCCCGCCCCCCCAGTCTGAGGCTGTGTGCTTTTTAAGTTGGTTGGGAAGCGGCGCTGGTTCACCCAGAGAGTTGAATGCGTCTGTAGGGCTGGGGCACGGACAGCCACGCACTCCTGTGCGCCCGGCGCTCCTTGTGCAGGGTCTCACCCAGCTCCCTGACACGGTCCCAGCGCCCCGTGCCCTGCGCTCCCAGCGCTGCCGTCCCCCTGCCTTCCCCAGCACTAACCACTTGGTTCCACTTTCCTCCCTGAATGCATTATTTGCATATCAACTTCTGTAAATGTTTTGTAAACCTATTACCTCATCTTGGTAATACAATACTGATAGTCTTTACAAGATTTTTTATTGTTATCGATAATAAATGTGAGCTGTTTAAAGAAAAGTGTCTTCTCTTACTGTGACATCTCCTGGAAGACCCTGTCCTTCTTAAGGGGCTGGAGGCGGAGGAGGCGACACCAGAGCGAGGCTGCCTGTGCCACGCTCACTGGCTCGCAGTGCCCGCGGGCCGAAGGCTGCAGTTTTCCCTCAGCGCACAGCACGGCCTGACACGGAAGTGGCCCGAGGCCCGAGGCGATGTTTCTGTAGTAGAACAGCGGTTCCCCAGGCAGGTGGCTGCAGGCGGAGCCGATGGGCAGGGGGCCTGCAGGGTGGCAGGCTCACGTGGGCAGAGCAGCTCCTGCCTCCCCTGTGCCAGGACCTCCAGGTGCGGGATGTGTTCTCGAGCAGCAAGCAGGCTGCACCGCCCCGCGTGCATGTGTGTGGAGAGGCTTAGGGTGGTCAGACACACCCCAGGTTCGGAGTCTGACTGTAACAAGCAGGGACAGGAATGCTTTCCTGCGTTTGATTCTGTAATCCCAGAGTGAGCAGCTCCGGCGCGCAGTGTGCAGATCGGAGGGAAGTGGATGCCAATGAGCGGGACGTCGGTTCTGTCTGGGGCCTGTTCTGCCTCCCTGCGATGGCACCGGACAGCAGCAGGGTTTGTCTCCCTCCCGGCACGCCCCGAGCCCCGAGTCAGCGTGTGTCCTGCCCCTGGCGGGCTGGGTGTCTGCAGGCCCTGACGCAGGCGTCCCGCTGCGCTGACTCCCCGCCCAGGCCTCAGCTCTGCCCTTGACTCGTGGCGTGACCTCGGGGAAGCAGTCGGCCCCTTTAAATCTCAAGGTTACTCTCTGGTGGCAGGAGCTGGCGTGCGTGGCGTGTCGGCACCGAGCCTGGAACACGCGTGGCAAGTGTCCTGTACACGTTAGCCGCTGGGATGAGGCAGGCAGTGACCGCGACTCAAGGCTGAGTCAGGCCCTTCCGATCGCACACTCGGGGCTCAGCCCTTCTTGCCAGGCGGTCCGGCTGATCATCCGCCAGGCCCGGAGCCACTTCGCTTCGTCCTGCAGGCGCAGCCCAGCCGGCGTGGCCATCGCTGTCTGCGGTGCTTCCCACCGCTCCACCTTCACGGCCGTGGCGGAAGGCAGAACCCCACACCGGTGTTCAGCCAGGCCGGGCACCCGAGTCCGCTGGTCCTGCGGGTGGTCCTGGACGGGCCCCGGATGGGCACGGGGCCCAGAGCCGGGTGCAGCCACACCGCCCCGGGGGCCAGCTCAGGTGGGCTCCCCAGGCCAGGGGCTCAGGCCACCGTGAGGGTGGTGGTGGTTGAGAGGCCAGCTAAAGCACCAAGGACGGTAACAGTCCGCACTCTCCGGCTGAGTCTTGCTGAACTCCATTGGGTCATTAAAAGATCAATGAGCCCAGCCCCGTAGCCCAGAACCCCTGGCCTTGGGATTTCACAAGGTCCCGCCTTGGGCGCTTCCCCAGGACCCAAGCCAGACCTCGGTCCCCAGCGCGTCCGAGCCTCCCGTAGGACTTCAGCAGAGGAGCCGCCCTGAGCCACGGGGCCAGCACGCGCCCACGGGGCTTCTGCCTGTGAGCCGGGCCGGCGTGGCACCGCCCTCCGTGCCCCTGTGGACGAGGACTGCTGCTCACCAGCCCAGCAGCCTTTCTCAGGCCACGGGTTGTCAGACGGTCCTGGTGGGGCCCCCACACCTCGCCCTGTGTAACCTCACTGGGAGGGTAGACACTCCTTCCACGGAACTTATGCTGGGAGCGTCTGCGGGGTTCACGCTGCGCCCCAGAAAGTCCCGCGGCCTCAAACGACGGCTTCTTCCTGGGAAATGGAGCGAGTCCTCCAGGCTCATTGGAGGGTGCGTCCAGGTGGCGGGCGGAGCGCAGGCTGGTCTGCAGGGCCTAGGACGCGAGGAACGCCTTGAACAGGGCCAGAAGCCCCCACAGTGAGCGATGCCGGGCTCAGAGGTCTGGGGAGCGGGGTGCTGTTGGCCAAGGGGGGCCTCCCACAGTCCAGAATCCTCTGGGCAGCTCCGAGACCTGGGCCCCGCTCTGGCCGTCCAGGTCCCCCCGTGGATCTGTGGATCCTGGACGAGGAGAAAGTGACTCCTGGGGTCTCCAGGGCTTGTGCTGAGAGCCCCCGGCCCCCAGCACCACGGGACTTCCAGGCAGCCCCCCACGGAAGGGCCCAGCTCACTCTGGTGGTGGCTGCCCACGTCCTCCCTGGGCTCTGCGCTCGGCCCTTAGTAGAAGTTAAAAAAGCCGTGTGACGAACAACGTCAAACGCATGGACCATCGTCTTACTTAACCAGCGGGAGCGTGTGCCATACTGACTCCGTCTGGTTTCCCCTAACTCTAAAGTACGTTCCAGCTTCGTGACATTCGTGTGCCGTGTTCGGTGCTGCAGCTCCAGAGCCCAGAGGACCGTGGGGAGTGGGAGCGGGCGAGCGGAGGAGTGGGGGGCCGTGGGTGTCGGGCCCTGCGGCACCAGGAAGGCTGGCTGTGGGCCTGCGGGACTGCTGGGTGCTCTGACTCCTCCCACTTTCGGATGGGGACACGCACCCAACACCCATTCCGACGGGCGACAGTGCCACCTGCTGGAGCACCCTGGGGTTTCCGCGGCTTTTCCTGGGGTGACTGGCAACTCCGGACGGAGGAACAGACTTTGCTGCCCTCTCTGAGTGCCTCGAGCGTCGCGTGTGTGAGAACTCGTGTTCCAGCCGTCACGCGTGGTTTAGAAAACACGGAGGAGACCCGGCTGTCGTGAGACCTCAGAGCTCTGCCCGGGTCAGCGTGGAAACACCTCGGGGGCACCAGGGGGCGCTGGCGAGGCAGGCGACGAGGGGGATGGGAGCAGGAGGAAAGGGAGACCCAGCGACCTGTTCTTTTCTGTCTTAGTCCTTGTCCTTCCATAAACAGAAAAGGCTGCCCAGCCCAGCTCTGCGCTGGAGAAAGGGGGGCGGAGGGGGCGGGGGCACAGCCGGCTCAGACCCTCCGTGCGGAGCCTCAGGTCCTTGGTCCAGAGCTCAGGCCGGGAGAGCTCGGCGGGCCTGGGCCTGGGCCTGGGCCTGGGAGGGCTCACGGGGCTTGTGCTCTAGTTGGGTGAGGGGGGCAGGGAGAGCATAAACTGGGGCCTGTCTGTAGCTCCCCCATACCCGCCTTTGGTTGGGGCCTGTCTGTAGCTCCCCCACACCCCCCTTTAGCTGGGGTCTGT
>NW_006285613.1:2360586-2361589 GCF_000327345.1 Myotis davidii
GTGGCTCCTGGAAGGGGTGACCTGAGTCACCCTAAGCAGAGGCCCTGTCCCCACCCCCAGACCTCCAGCCTTGCTGCCAGCTCTGCCCAGCTCTCCTGCCCCCAACATGTCCACCCGGGGCCACTCCTCTGACCGGCGCCCACCGTGCGTGGAAGCCTGTAATTTCCGAGGGCTGAGTCACTGCCGGCGGCTGGAGCGGGTCCGCTGCCGTGGGCCCCGGGCGGCCTGGAAGGGAGCTTCGGGCTGCACCCTGCAGTTAGCAGCCAGGGACCTGCTTCCGGGAGCCTTGCCTGCGAATCCTTAAAACAGTCCACACCGGAGTCACCACTGTGCCGCCCCCGCCCCGCCCCCTTTCCCAGAGCTGACTCCTTTCCTGCAGTCTTTGCATCCGTGACTGCACCCTCTTCACGTGTGTGAACCCCTCAGCGACACAGCGCTACGTGGGGCTTGCTGTCCCGGCCCCCCTGCCGTCCCCTCTGCCGTCTGATGTCATGTTTTCTAGCTGCCGCGCGGGCCGACGCGGGTTTCACCGTCCCCTTCTCTCTGTTGGTTCCGAAGCCGCAGGGTGCAGCCCTGGGCAGGCGATGAAATACAGATCCGTAACCAGACACTGTCATCACCAAGTTGGAAGCCCGTCAGGATGCCGCCCGCCTTCCGCGGAACCTAACGCCCCTCAGGCTGTTGCTGTTGTTAGAATCCCGGTCTCTCCGTCACACTCGAGGTTACCTGTTCGTGCAGCCGGTGCTAAGGAGTCCGCCCGCATGGCTGCGCAGTTCTCGGGGGACAGTTGTGTTCCAGTGGCCGTGGAGACTCCTGCCCAGGCCAGTCTGCTTTGTGGCCCGGTCTCTCCGTCACACACGAGGTTACCTGTTCGTGCAGCCGGTGGTAAGGAGTCCGCCCGCGTTTCTGTGTGCACCTTGTTCCCACGCCCTCCCTCCCCTCCTGGGCTGGCTTTCTCCGCGCGGTGTTCACCCTTTCGGGGGGAGCCTTTCGGGGATGGCTT
>NW_006285613.1:2361617-2366197 GCF_000327345.1 Myotis davidii
TCTTTCCGGGACTCTGTTCGGCCCAAGACGCCGGCACTGTGCGCGCCCCCCCAGGACCGTTTAGCTGGCTGCGCAGTTCTCGGGGGACAGTTGTGTTCCAGTGGCCGTGGAGACTCCTGCCCAGGCCAGTCTGCTTTGTGGGTGATCGGTCGTCTCGTCTAGGACAGCTTCTCAGCTCTTCTCTCCTCCCTCCGATGTCGTACAGCGTCGCTATGAGGTGGGTCAAACCTCGGTTCTCGGACGGCTCCATCGCGAGCAATTCGCTTTTCAGCCCGACACCCCTTTCATTTTTATCTGCTTCGTGTGCTCATCTCTGGGCCCCTTTCTCGGTCCTCTCTCCAATTCTTTATGCTGTTTTCCGTGTGTCCGACCCGGTGTATTCTGTCTGTGGAGCTGCGACTTTCAGGAACACACCTTTCAGTTCCAGGATTTCTCATCGACTCGTTCTCACCACCACCTGTTTTTGCTTCGTCTAAGCCAGTTCTGCTTTCCTAGGTTTTTGTGGTCTTCGATGACCCCCAGCGTTTTATCTGAGAATTATTTCCGTTTCCTGTGGAGTGATGTCACCTCTCCATGGTGGCTTTCTCTTGGTCTTTTTTTTTTTAATTCTTTATTAGTTAAGGTATTACAAATGTGTCCTCATCCCCTGCATTAAACCCCCATCCTCCTGCCGCCCTCTTGGTCGTCTTTATTAGCTTTAGCGTTGCTCATGTTTGGGGGATCAGGTTGGTAGGTTCGTCTCTTCAATCTCATCTTCCTCCCCCTCCCACCTCATTTCCAGCCGCCCCCACTGGGCTCCCTGGTGGCTCCACTCCAGGAAAACGAAGTCATTTGTGTTGGCTCAGAGCACCCATCTCCTGGGGGAATAATGGGGGCATTGGGGTCCCTTTCCTTGAGTCCCCGGGGAGGGGGGTCAAGGCCCGGGAGTTGTAGCTGTTTCCCCCACTCGCCCAGGTGCACAGCTGGGAGCCCTGCGGCCCCTTTGCAGAGCGTGGCTCCGGCTCCTGCCTCGTTCGGTGACTGCTCTGCGGCGGGGGCTGTCCTTCTATTACAGCGATGTCTTTTAAGTTCCTCTTTTTATTGTTTATTTGTCTTTGCTACATGGGATGCCTTGAAAAATGAACTTTAAAGTGCCATCTATTTTTTAAACTCTAAATATTTCCTTTTATTGTAAGTCCATTAAAAACAGAACGCCAGTGTAAACTTTCAGTTTCCTGGAATGTAATGGGTTTGGAGGTTAATCTTAAAAAATAAAACCTCATCACACTGGCCCCCGTGTCCACTCCGAGGAACATTTTCCCACAGCGGTGGCTCTGCCAGCTGCTCGCAGGCAACGAACCGTAAATCGCTGTTCCCACTGAAGAGCGGAGCAGCCACGTTTCCTTGCAGATACAGTGTGTCCGCCTCTCTCTACTGAAGCCTCCTTGCCTGCTGTACCTAGTTGCTAATTGTTGATAAACTATTTTATTGATTTATGGCATCGACACCGAAAAGTGCACCGGTTAGAACATCCCACGTGGACACACGGATCTCGGAGAGCTCCGCGGCCTGGGGAGGCCATTGTCTCCAGTCCCCGGGGGAGAAAACGAGAGATCGGACAGACTCAGTGCTTCCTCCCAGGTCCCCAGCTAGGAAGAGACTTAAAGGGAGGCAAGGCCAGACCTCCCATCCCATGGTCAGGGAGCAGGTCTGAGAGGTTGGGGGGCAGGCGATGGGGTGGAGGCTGGAAAGGTGGGAGGTGCCAGCTGGGAGCAGAGAACCGAGTGGCTGAGCCAGAGACACTGAGGGGAGATGGACCCAGGAGGGTGTGGAGCAGCCGGGCACGTGTCCTTTAAACTATATCTTTTTGACAAAATGAAAACATAACCACCCCATCTTAAAATCTCCAGTTAAACTCGGCCGACGTGGCTCAGTGGTTGACGTGGACCTATGAACCAGGAGGTCACTGGTTCAATTCCCGGTCAGGGCACAGGCCTGGGTTGCAGGCTTGATCCCCAGTAGGGGGCGTGCAGGAGGCAGCCGGTCATTGATTCTCTCTCATCGTTGATGTTTCTATTTCCCCTTCTCCCTTCCTCTTTGAAATCAGTTTAAAAAAATAATAAAATAAAATATGCCAACATTGACCTCAAAAGCAGGCGTGCATGGGCCAGAATAGTACAGCCATCGGACATCCCTGTGCACGTGTGTAAACGGCACGTGTGTCTGTTCTTTTTCAGATTGCGAAAGCAGCATGTGTTTATTGCGGGAGCACAGGGATACAGTACAGAAAGTAGGTCGCCCCGGCCGGCCGCCGCGCCGACATCTGGTGGAGCGTGTTCCCAGAGTTTATGTTTTTCCTGCGTTAGATGTTTTATGTGCCTGTTTTCTACACAAATAAAACCTTTAGTACAGAAAGCCTTTGTAGTCTCTCTTCTATTGATTTTTAAAAATATATATATTTTATTGATTTTTTTACAGAGAGGAAGGGAGAGGGATAGAGAGTTAGAGCTCTATCCACTGAGCCAAACCGGTCAGGGCTGTAGTCTCTCTTTTAGAAATACTTGGTGGAGGTGAAGTTGACATTCGAACGTGAGCCATTGGGTGGCACTTGGTGCCTTTGGGCGCTGGGACCCGCCTGTCCCCACGGTGCCTGGCGCTTCGCTGCGCTCCTCGCTCTGCACATGCTTCTCCCAAATGAGAGCTGTTACTGTTGGGCTCTCGAGCCACGGCTGAGTCCCAGCTCACTTTACGTGTCCTGGTCTTGCCCTTCGGCTGCGGCGAGCATCCTTTTACCTTTCCTCCTGGTGTCTGTCTGTTTCCTTATGGCAGGGCCCCGGCAACCACGCCCACCCACAGCTCCCACCCCCTCTCCCAGCTGGCTCAGGGAGCTGTATCTGCAGGGAGACCTCCCACACCCAACCATGCAGGCCCTGCCCGCCTGGGCCTCCCCGTGGGTGCCTCAGAGCCTCCCCAGCACCACCTGGCCCTGGTGTGTGGCCCAAACCCACCAGGTGGGTCCTCAGGCTTCCTTCTCTCTGCCATCCTGCTGTGCCCCCTCCCCAGCCCCCAACCATCCTGCCACCTCCCGCCTGCCCGCCCCGCCTCCCAGGCAGCCCACCCAGGTCCAGGGGACTTGTCTCCAGGAATTCCTCTCACTCTGTCACTTCCTCCCATCTCCCCATCTCTTCTGGCAGAGGCACTGCTCCCGGCTCCCACGTAGGCTCTGCAGTTGATCTACAGCAGCATTTTCAGGATGCGGATCCGGTGTGTCAGCCCCACCCTCCCTCAGGCCTTCCCTGACTTCCCATTCCTTTTAGGATAAAGATCTGAGGCCTTGACGTGCCTGCAGGCCTGGCTCCTCCACCCTCTCTCCAGCGGCTGGGGCTCCAGCCTCCTGGGTCCTCCAGCTCCCGGTGTGCATCTGTTCTCCACCTCACCGCCTTTGCACAAGCTGCTCTCTGTCGGAATCTCTCTCCCCTCCGTTTGCCCTGACTAATCCTTGTTCATCTCTGGATCTCAGCCCAATCGCCCTTCTGCGGGAAGGGGAGCCCTCCCTGGGCCCCGACCGCCTGCGAACCTGTGAGTGCCCTTGGATGATCGCTAGGTTGCTGTTTTCCTACCAGCGAGGGAAGCTTTAGCGGGCAGGTACCCTATTGACTAATAAAGAAATGTGTTGACTCAGCCGAGGAAAAAACAATGTAGTTACTGGGACGAAGCCCATGGGCCCTTTAAAGCTCTTGCTATATATACTGCCAACGCGCTTTCTGGAAAGGTGGGCGCAGTACACGCTCTTGCATGTGAGGGTGTCGGCGTAGCCACGCCCCCCACGTCAGTTCCATATGTTGTGGCCGAAAGCACGGAGGGAGCACGATGGGCCAGCTCTGAGGGAGGGAAGGTGAACCTTTATTTCACAGATCTGCCTGTCCAGGGGGTTCCGGATCCAAAGCCTGCACTGAGCTCGTGGGGAGGCTCTGACCTCTGTTATCTCCTCCTGTGGCAGCCCCTAGGCCCCGCAGCTCCCCCCAAGTCAGCTGTGGCGGGGCCCTGGGGTTAGGCTCTGCAGCTCCGCCCAAGTCAGAGTGGGGAAGGAAAACTACAGTTTCAACCAGATACCGAACTAGGTTGCAAGCCCCCCCACCTCCCATTTTCCTTTTCGCATACACTCAGCCAGGCCTCGGTCATCTCACCGCTCCGGAGGACAGTCAGCGGCAGAGCCGCTGGGCCCCGCAGGGAGAGCGGGGCTGAGCATGCAGGTGGCCAGGGCCCTCTCGGGTCCGAGGACAGGAGCCATTGCTTGGTTGGCCTGGCAAGGCCAAGCCTGACCACTCGGGCCTGGAAGCCGGGGGGGAAAGGACTGGCAAGAAGCTGACAGAAGAGAGAGAGAGAGAAGGTGAGGAGAGCCTTAGCTGGTTTGACTCAGTGGATAGGGCGTCAGCCAGTGGAGTGAAGAGTCCTGGGTTCGAGTCTAGTCAAGGTCACATGCCCGGGTTGAGGGCTCCATCTCCAGTGCAGGGCGTACAGGAGGCAGCCGATCAGTGATTCTCTCTCATCATTGATGTTTCTCTCTCTCTCCCTCTCCCTTCCTCTCTGAAATCAATAAA
>NW_006285613.1:2366240-2368767 GCF_000327345.1 Myotis davidii
TGTTACGCAGCAGTAGATACCGAATGCACTCCCCCCGTGTGGAGGTCTCAGGGTGGCCAGTTCGAGGATCACAACCAAACAGGCCCTCTCAGATCCAAGGGGAGGGGACCCGGGAGGAGTGAACGGCAGGGCCACACTGCGACGAGAAGGAGGTTGGGAGAGAGCCTCGTGGCCATTTCTGGAAACTGTTCAGACACCGCCCGCCCGCCGGCCACAACGCGCATCCCTCCCACGTGCAACGTACCCGCCCGACCCTGGGGACCCTCAGGACCCATCCCTCGTGGTCATGAAGAGCGAGTCCTGTGCAGAGGGGCTCCGGGGGAAGGGTCCAGTCCTGGCCGGGCTCTCCGTGCCCGCTGACCCTGGCTGCTGAGTCATCCTTCCTTTCGCAGGAGAAGTCCGAGCTCGGGCCGAGCAGCGTGCCCAGCCGCTTCCTCCCGTCAGAGGGTCAGAGTGCGGCCGCCTCCTTTCGTTCTCGTCCGTCCTCGTCCCATTTAGCCCCCGACACTGAGTCCTTGGAAAACGTGGGGGCTGCCTATTAATTTAAAATCTTCTCCATGAGATAAAACCGTACCCAGAAGCCTTTAAAAAGATTAACAGACTTTTATATCTTGATTTCAATATATATATTGATTTCAGAGAGGAAGGGAGAGGGGGAGAGAGAAACATCAATGATGAGAGGGAATCATGGATCAGCTGCCTCCTGCACGCCCCACAGCCCGGGCACGTGCCCCGACGGGGAATTGAACCATGACCTCATGGTTCGTAGATCGATGCTCAACCACTGAGCCACGCCAGCCCTCACAGACAGTTTTTTGAGCGGTTTCAGTTTACAGAAATAGTAACTGGAGAGTTCAGAGTTCCCATATGCACCCCAAGCCCCTGCTCCCCGTCTCATTACCATGAGGAATCTGTTACAACTGATGAACGAACATTAATATGATTATTGCCCGGAGTCTGTCCCGCACATTCGGGTTCACTCTTGGGAATGCACAGTCTGTCTGACGAATGTCTAATGGCGTGTGCCCACCATTACAGTGTCAGACAGGGTGGCTTTGCTGCCTAAGACCTCTGAGCCCCACCGGCCGTGCCTCCTCCTCCCCCAGCTCCTGGCCCCTCTGCTTACCATCTCGTTTTGCCTTGTGGACGAAAAGGGGCCACATGCTCCCCGGACAAGCTCAGGGGAGGTGCAGTAACCCCACAGGCGGCAGAACATCAGCGTTCCTAAGGCAGAGCGGGTCATCGTGGGTGGTCACGTCCAGGCCGGTAGTCTCCTGGACAAAGGCCAGCCTTTGCCGTTGGAGCTGTCTGGTCTTCGGGCTCCAAGATAACATCCCTGTAAATGTCGGCCGGTCTTCCCTCCCAGACCCGGAAGGCACACCCTCGGCACCAGGGCCAGGGCGGAGCCAGCGTAGAGATCTCTTCCCTCAGCCATCTCCGAGCGCTGAGTGTTCGGGTAACGGCCCTGGACCCACTGAGGGGCCCGACTCCAGGTGCCTCCCCTCACCCATGGGTGAGCGCCAGGGCACCTCCAACACGGGCCAGCAACGTGCCCATTCACCCGATTCTTGAAAGGTGGTTGGGTGTGGGACCCGCAGGCATTAGCGTTAGGGTCCAATCATCATGCTACCGGCCAGAACCAGACACAGCTAAGCCTCTGGCGCGAGTGGCAATGGTGTGTGTGGGGATGTGTGCGTGGGGTGTGTGTGTGTGCACAGTGTGCGTGTGCGTGTGCGTGTGTGCAGTGTGCGTGTGCACGCGCGCGTGTGCACAGTGTGCATGTGTGTGTGTGCGTGGGGTGTGTGTGTGTGCACAGTGTGCGTGTGCGTGTGCGTGTGTGCAGTGTGCGTGTGTGTGAAGTGTGCGTGTGCACGCGCGTGTGTGCACAGTGTGCATGTGCGTGTGCATGTGTGTGTGCGTGGGGTGTGTGTGCACCGTGTGCGTGTACGTGTGCGTGTGTGTGTAGGGGTGTGTGTGTGCACAGTGTGCGTGTGTGTGTGGGTGTGTGTGTAGGAGTGGGGGTGTGTGTGTAGGGTTGTGTGTGTATATGTAGGGGTGTGTGTGCGTGTGGGGTGTGTGTGTGTAGGGGTGTGTGTGTAGGGGTGTGTATGGGGTGTGTGTGTGTAGGGGGTGTGTGTGTAGGGGTGTGTGTGGGGGGGTGTGGGGGTGTGTGTGGGCATCCCAGAATCCAAGCACAGCCGTTCACAGTTGAGCTCCCCTCCCCAGGCCTGTGGCTGCTCCCTGCCACCCTGCCCTCCCTCAGCCTCTGACTGATCCCCAGATAAGGGTTTGGGGTGCTCCAGGTGGAGTCTGTGTCCACTCAGCCCCCGCCAGGGGGGCGGTCACAGGCGGCTGCTCCTTTGCAGGCTGTGGCCGGACAGATTTCTTCCCAGGGGGTGGGGGCCCCTCGGACCAGCTGGGCCACACGTGCCTGTTCGCACCTCACAAGTCCCCACGCCCTGGAGCGGGTCGGGGAGGAGAGGTTTGGTGCCACGGGCGGTGGAGGGCAGGGGCAGGGGAGCTGTGC
>NW_006285613.1:2369535-2374342 GCF_000327345.1 Myotis davidii
AGTTTCTTAAACTTAAAAAAAATTGAATGTATTCCAAGCTAAAACATGGAGATGATCCTAGGGAAAAGATTTAAGGATTTAATCAGTCATCCAGTCAACAGCTAAAGGTAGAGTGTATTACACTCATATTTATATTTAGAAGGTGATTATTTATTTAAGAGTTTATAATGCAGGGTGTAGTTCCATAGAAACTGTAGAGTTTATTTTTCTGGACCAGAGTGATTTCCAAAGGTCTGGGAGGAGGAAAAACACAGAGAGTCTGGCAGTGGTAGTATAGGCAGGTGGCAGTTGTGTAAGAGGCTGTGTGTATGTGTGTGTGTGTGTGTGTGTGGAGGGGGCGGCTGAGTGGAGGACTTTATGGGCTCAGCCTCCTCCGGAGGTCTGGGTGCCGCGTGCTTTTCTTCGGGTAAATTCCTGCCCCAGATGGGACCAGGCCCCACTTGGGTCGCAGGTCTGAGTCCTGCAGGCGAGGAGGCCTCCGGGCTCTCAGTGCGCCCAGGACCCTCCCTGGGGTGGGGAGGGGACTCTCTGGAGTTCCGTCCCACAGATGGGCCGCAGCTCCAGGACAGGTGCAGGTACCAGTGTCCATCCTCCTCACCTGAGGGCATTCCCCGCGTTTCCCAGGTGCTGTGGCATGGAGGGAGCCGGGGAGGGAGGCGGGAAACACTTCCTCCCGGCTGGGAAACCTGCAGCTGAGGTGCCTGCCACCAGGTACTGCCCTTGACTGGGAGTCGGGAGTCGAACCCGAGACCCTTCAGTCCGAGGGACGGGCCGCAGCTCCAGGGCAGGTGCAGGTACCGGTGTCCATCCTCCTCACCTGAGGGCATTCCCCGGTTTCCCAGGTGCCGTGGGAGGGAGGGAGCTGGGGAGGGAGGCGGGGAGGGAGGCGGGAAACACTTCCTCCCGGCTGGGAAACCTGCAGCTGAGGTGCCTGCCACCAGGTACTGCCCTTGACTGGGAGTCGGGAGTCGAACCCGAGACCCTTCAGTCCGAGGGAGGGCCGATGCTCTAACCTCTGAGCCAAATCGGCCAGGGCTCTCTCTTCGTCTTTTCTGTGTGGTTTTCCTCTGAGGAGCCAGGCGGGATCCTTTGTCCACTCAGGCCCAAACAATAAACACGTCTCCCTGCTCACCCTGCAGGCCATGCTCCTCCCTCAGGCTGCATGGACGGCAGTTTCCTGCAGGGACCAGGAATCAACTTCCATTGATAAGAGGTCTCTGAGCCGGTTCCTCAGGGCGCCCCTAAAACACCTTCTGGGTCAGTGCCTTCGCATTTCAACCTTCGCCCACATCGCAAACAGCATGGCCCTCAGACAGCCCCGGACACAGCTGTCCCAGGCTCGGGGCGCTGGTGTGAGGGGGGGCTCCAGGTGGCAGGTGCTGGGGTTTGGCGCTCTCCTGCCCAGCATGCTCTGGACACGAGATGGTTGTGGGCATCGCTGCCAGGACGGCCCCTTCCCCGGCTGCCCGTGGCTCCCTGCGCTTCACCTCCTGCTGGACAGTGGGGGCCATCGGGGACCCCAGGTCATAGGTCCTTGGCCTTTTCCTGGGGGGGACCTTTGAGATGCCAGAGGGCCCGGGAAGCGGCTTGCTGTTCCTCTCCTCCAGCCCACTCCCTCCCCCAGGTGAGGAAAAAATGAGGCTTTCACAGTGGGTGGAAGTGGAGTTTATGGGGTGAGTAGGGACCCGCTCTTGAACGGCAGCCTCCCAGCTCCTGTGTTTACCAACGGGGCGGGGCCTGGAGGATGAGGGGGGAGGGCTTGGAGCCCATCCAGCTGGCCCCCCTCCTGGCAGGGGGCCAAGGGCACAGGGCAGGCTGGTGCGGGCCGGCTGGGTGGGCGGGTGGCCTCCCGGCCTCAGTCTGAGCTTCTCTAGTTCTCTTGGTGGCCCCGTCCGATTCAGGGCACCTTGTGGACGTCAGATCGACCCCACAGCGTCGCCGCGGGAAAGGAAGGAAGGCAGTGAGCGGGAGGACCTTTGCTTGCACCTGGACTGGGTGGGGTTACCGCGTTGGACCTGTTTACGGCTGGAGACTAAATGGCATAATTACAGTGTCTTCCTGGAGCGGGGCTGAGCACGCATGAGTCTCTGAAAAGAGGAAAGTTTTAAAAATATGTGTTTTTTTGGGGGGGGATCCCCAGTGCCTTGGGCCTATATACACTCACTGAACGCGCACCATAGTGGGCAGGTGCTGTCAGGGCTGACCGTGGCCCTCGCCTGCTGGGAACTTGCACCCTCCCAGAGAGGCCGGACACGGGGAGGCGCGGCTCTCACACCCCTCCCCCCTGAGAATGCCCTAGAGCAGCGGTTCTCAACCTGTGGGTCGCAACCCCTTCGGGGGTCGAACGACCCTTTCACAGGGGTCGCCTAAGACCATCGGAAAACACATATATAATTACATACTGTCTTTGTGATTAGTCACTATGCTTCAATTATGTTCAATTTGTAACAATGAAAATACTTCCTGCATATCAGATGTTTACATTACGATTCATAACAGTAGCAACATTACAGTGATGAAGTAGCAACGAAAATAATGTTATGGTTGGGGGTCACCACAACATGAGGAGCCGTATTAAAGGGCCGTGGCATTAGGGAGGTTGAGAACCGCTGCCCTAGAAGGAGGAGCCTGGTCCTGATGGGAGGTTTGGAGGCAGGCGAGATGGAACTGGGCCGTGAGGAGTGAGACATGTTGAGCAGGTGGAGAATAAAAAGGGACTTTACAAGGGGCACAAAGCGAAGGCCCAGCCCTAGCGGTGTGGCTCAGTGGATAGAGCATTGGCCCTCAGACTGAAGGGTCCTGGGTTCAATTTCGGTCAAGGGCATGGACCTCGGTTGCAGGTTACCCGGTGCTGGTCGGGGTCCGTGCAGGAGCCAACCAAACGATGTGTCTCTCTCACATGGATGTTTCTCTCCGTCTCTCCCTCTCCCTCCCACTCTCTCTAAAAATCAGTGGAAAAACATCCTTGGGTGAAAATTAACACAAAAGCCAAACACAGAAAACCCCAGGAAGGCCCGAGGCCCGCAGGGGGGTGCTTGGGGGGGCTCTCTCCGGCGCCATTGGAGCCGCCTTTTCCTGGACGCACCTAACCTGTCGTCCCCCGGGGCCCCGGACATAACCTGTCGTCCCCTGGGGCCCCGGACAATGGCCGGCAACACGGCCACACCGTGTGGGCCCCTGGGATTGGGTCCCAGGCGCACCTCCTGGCTGTGGGGCAAGGCACTTATCTCGGCGTCTCATTTGTTGCTAATTTGCTGTGAAGATTAAATGAGTTCATGCACAAAAGGCTGAGAGACGCCTCTGCCGCCGGGAAGGAGAGGAGGCCTGTGGTGCCGCCTTGGCCAGGGCGCCGGGGCTGCTGGCACCCTCCCCGCACCCCCACCCGTGCTGGTTTGGGGGCCAGGAGGGGAGCCCTTCACTGGGGGAGCGGGCTGCAGGCTGAACCCCTCCGGTTGTTGCGTGTCTCGCTGCGCGTGCTGGGTCCCACACACCTTGCCCTTCAGTGCCCTGACTCCCCGGGGGCCCTCCGTGGCATGGGGGGCACTTACCCGAGGCCGGAGCCACAGAAATGGGACACGGGGGATTGGTCCGCGTGTGCATGTATGTTATTGGTTTCAGAGAGGAAGGGAGAGGGAGAGAGAGAGAGAATCATCAATGATGAGAGAGAATCATGGATCGGCTGCCCCCTGCACGCCCCACAGTGGGGATGGAGCCCACAACCCGGGCCTGTGCCCCGACCGGGACTCGAACTGTGACCTTCTGTTCATAGGTCGACGCTCAACCACTGAGCCGTGCCGGCCGGGCTATTCTGAGATGTTTGTGGCTCTCAGGAGATTCCTGGCTACCTAAGGTTACAGAGCTCTGTGCGTGGTGACAGCTCCCCGCCCTGCACCCCACCCCCTCCCCAGGCCCAGGGCAGGGCTGGAGGCTGCACTGGGGAGGGTGACAGCCCTGCTCCCTCCACCCCCACCCTGCGCTTCAGGAGCTTACTCAGGGGAAGGAAGAGGAACTTCCCCAGGGAACTGCCCGCCCCCCCCACCCCCCCGGGGAGTGAGGGCGGGTTTCTTCCTCTTCTTTGCCCTCTGCCCCCATCCATGTCCCTTCTTGTCCCTTCTCGTTGCCTCTTGTGCTCTCATGTCCTTTGGACTCATGCCCAGGGTCATGGACCTTGTGGACCCCAAGGCCCCCCAATCCCTGGAGAGCTGGCTGAGCCTGCTTCCTGGGGCCAGCCTCCCCTTAGCCAGGTGCAGAGCGGGAGGCACCCCGAGACCACGGTCACCTGCCCGGCAGCCTCTCCGCAGCCTGCCCAGTACCTGGCCTCGCACCTGAGTGTGAGCCGCCCACCCGCGTGGGTTCAGGCTGGGCCAGGTGTAGGGGGGAGTCCACGTGCGGGTGTCAGCAGAGGGCACCTCACCCGAGACCCTGGGGACCCCAACAGCAGCAGGGAGCCCTCCCTTCTCCACCGACGGTCCCCGCCTCCCAGACTCCCGGCCTCCCAGGCTGTTTGTCCATGGGCAGCCTGGCGTGGGCTCTGCAGTTTGCTTAAGATGGACTTGATACGGAGGGTTCAGCACCCCGGAGGCTTAGGGCCCAGCCGGGGAGCCGGGAGCCAGAGCGGGTTGCCGGGCAGGCCTGCTGGAGGCCGTGGGGGAGGGGAGGCTGTGGAGAGCCCGGCGGAGGGGTGTGGGCCTGTGGGCACCGACACGCTGGGCTCCTGTGCCTCTGCTGGTTGGGGCAGCGGCCTGGGAGCACCCGGTCTGAGCGTTGCCAGGGGGTTTAGGGGCATCCGTGGGCACAAGTGGTGAGG
>NW_006285613.1:2376326-2378254 GCF_000327345.1 Myotis davidii
TCTTGTCCGCATCACCAGCGCGCTGCTCCCGGTGCTGGGGAGTGAGTCAGCTGGGGGCTGCCTCTCAGGCGGCCATTCCTCGGCCTCTCTTTAGCCTCTAACGCAGGGTTCTCAACCCTCCTAACGCCACGGCCCTTCTCTACCGCTCCTCCCGTTGTGGTGACCCCCCATGTCATTGTTACAAATTGAACATAGTTAAGCACAGTGATTCATCACAAAAACAATAGGTAATTATGTATGTGTTTTCCGATGGTCTTCAGCAGGGGTCCTCAAACTACGGCCCGCGGGCCACATGCAAATATAAATATTGTGTTTGTTCCCGTTTTGTTTTTTTGCTTCAAAATAAGATATGTGCCCTAACCGGTTTGGCTCAGTGGGTAGAGTGCCGGCCTGCAGACTCAAGGGTCCCAGGTTCGATTCCGGTCAAGAGCATGTACCTTGGTTGCGGGCACATCCCCAGTGGGGGGTGTGCAGGAGGCAGCTGATCGATGTTTCTCGCTCATCAATGTTTCTAACTCTCTATCCCTCTTCCTTCCTCTCTGTAAAAAAGCAATTAAAAAATAATAATAAGGTATGTGCCGTGTGCATAGGAATTTGTTCATAGTTTTTTTTTTAAACTATAGTCCGGCCCTCCAACAGTCTGAGGGGCAGTGAACTGGCCCCCTGTTTAAAAAGTTTGAGGACCCCTGGTAGTTCGACCCCCAAAGGGGTCGCGACCCACAGGTTGAGAACAGCTGCTCTAAAGGGAACCTCTGAAACACCCTGAGCCTCTGCTCGTCCTCTTTTGCTTTTGTTTTTCGTTGTGCACGTTGCCCATGACTTATTGCCCAACAATGTGAACAGGAAGTGAGCGGGAGACGTTCTCCAAGCCGCTCGGTCACAGCTGCGCTGTGTGTGCTCCCGCAGGACGTGTCTCCACACGCACCTTCTGTCGGATTATCAGAGGTCCACGGAGTGTTTTCAGAGCTGCGGTCCCCATAGCAACCTCTTTATTTTTTGTTAATCCTCACCGGAGGATATTTTTTTCCCCCGATTGATTTTTTAAATATATTTTTATTGATTTCAGAAAGAAAGGGAGCCCTGACTGGTTTAGCTCAGTGGATGGAGCACTGGCCTGCGGACTGAAGGGTCCCGGGTTCGATTCCAGTCAAGGGCATGTGCCTTGGTTGCGGGCACATCCCCAGTAGGGAGTGTGCAGGAGGCAGCTGATCAATGTTTCTCTCTCATCGATGTTTCTAACTCTCTATCCCTCTCCCTTCCTCTCTGTAAAAAATCAATAAAATAAAATAAAAAGAAAGGGAGAGGGAGAGAGAGATAGGAACATCAGTGATGAGAGTGAATTGTCAATCGGTTGCCTCCTGTACTCCCCCTACTGGGGATCAAGCCTAAAACCCGGGCATGTGCCCTTGACCGGGAATCGAACTGTGACTTCCTGGCTCACGGGTTGATGCTCAGCCACTGAGTCACACCGGCCGGGCCCCGTTGATTTTCAGAGAATGGAAGGGAGGGGAGGAAAGAGAGAAACACTGATGCGAGAGACACATTGATTGGTTGCCTCCCACAGGCACCCCCACCAGTGCTGGGGATCAAACCTGCAGCCCTGGCACATGCCCTTGACGGGGAAGGGAACCTGAGAGCCTTCGGTGCAGGCGGACGCCTGGAAACCGTTTTCAATCGGCTCCTTTCACTTGAAGTCGGTCTCACGCGTGGACTCCGGGGTTATAACTTGCATGGCTCTTCAGAGAGCCTGTCCCTTAAGTGACTTACCCGTCCTCTCACCAGCTCACCGTGGCGCTCTGCCTGCGGCCGTGGCCTGGACCCCGAGTCAGGGCTGCTGGGCGGCGGGCGGTCCAGTAGCCGCGCTCTGGGTGGTGGGACGGGGGCTGCTTGGACCCGGGGGTTCCTCCAGGCCCCTCATTTCTGAAACA
>NW_006285613.1:2378331-2378902 GCF_000327345.1 Myotis davidii
ATGTGAAGAGGTTTAATGAACAGGAAATGCCACTTGCCCTGATGACCCACCTGCTCGTTGCCAGCCTGCAGGCTGGTTCCTCTCCCTGGCCGGCGGCGTGCGGAGCCCAGAGCCCGGGAGGAAGTCCCGCTCCCAGACTCACCTGATGGGACCAGAGCAAAGTGGGCCAGTAGGGCAGGAGCTGCAGCCTCAGAAGGACAGACCTGAACCCTCTCCAGGCAGAGGGGGAAGGTGGGGCCTGGCTCTCCCTGCGGCTCCTGCGAAGCCTCCCATTGGCCCCTGAGCCGGCAGACCTGGGACTGCAGAGGTCAGCTCTCCTGCCAGTCAGAGGAGAGCCCGGGACGGTGCAGATGGAGGGATGAGCTCTGCTCACAAGTACCCCTCATTTATCTGAATGCAGATTTAACCGTCTCATATTTTATACGGGTGGGACCCAGCGGCCAGGTGCCCGGCTGGTGACGAGGGGAGGCTCCAGGGGTCCGGGCTGAGCACAGGTGTCACGTGATGGACTTGGCCAGCTGGGGGGAGCCCTCCGCGTGCAGGAGCCGCTGGCACCTTCCCCCTGTGGGCG
>NW_006285613.1:2379208-2379481 GCF_000327345.1 Myotis davidii
GCTGGGGATCAAACCTGCAGCTGGACCCCAGCCCTGACCCTGACCCTGACCCCGGCCACAACCCCCACCTAAACCCAGACAGGCCAAGGGTGCTGCCCCAGCCGGTGGCCCCTTTGGTTGGCATTTTGTATCGGGCACCTGCTCCTCGCACCGGCTGGCAGGCCAGGCCCAGCCCCTGCACTTGGCAGAGGGAGTGGCAGGGCAGGGGTGTCAGAGAAGGGACTGGGACCCTGGCTGCAAGGCCCCAGGGTTTGCTGGGAGCAGAACTTGCTG
>NW_006285613.1:2379566-2381052 GCF_000327345.1 Myotis davidii
GCGCACCCCGCAGGCCCCGGTGCACACCCCGCAGGCCCCAGCGCGCACCCCCAGGGAGCAGAGGCCAAGAGCAGAGAAGAGAGCAGAAGGAGGCTTATCGGTTCCTCTGAAGATAAGCCTGGAATTCACGCTTCACTCCCCACCCAGCCCTTGACTTTGATTCAGCCCTCACAGCTCCCTGAGCAGAGGCCGCTGTGCAGGAGGGGAAGGCGTGTCCTGGGCCCCTCCTGGGCTCAAAGGGGAAGGGCGAGCGTCCACCCGCCTCCCTTCAGGGTCAGCGTGGTCTGCTGGTCCCCCCATGGTGGCCCCTACCCGCCTGCCGGGGGCTCTGGGACCTTTAGAAGCGCGGCTGGCCGCCTTCCGGCCCCGTGGGTCTCGGTTCGGGATTGTGTTTGTGGAACGAGTGGATGAAGGCATGAAGGAGTGAGTGCAGGCACGGCTTTAAGGAAAAAGGGCATTGATTTCCTGTAGCTAAGCTCCGGAGACCCGGGGTGTGTGCAGGGGTGTCAGGGCCTCTTCCTCAGCCTCTTTGGGGACAAAGGGGACTCTGACTGATGGAAGACTGTCCAGCCCCCGTCATTGTTGGTGCCGAGCGGTGGTGTGTGTGTGTGATCTCCCCCAGGGACGGGCTAGCCCCTGCTCTGTCCTCGCCTCAGGTTAAGGTGTCTGGGCTGTGTGAGCCCTGAGGGGGTGCGGACAGTGCCCGTGGGTGCGGACAGTGGCTCCCTGACCCGTGGGCACAGGCGCAGTGCCTGGCAACACAGTAATGACAGCGCATGAGCTCCAGTCTGTTTAGAGTCTCAGCCTGTTTAGCCATTTCAACCTCGTGATTGATCAGGTTCCATCATCACAACTTGGTTGAAAGGGAAAAAGAAAAGGCTTTCATTCCTCTGTGTCCTTCTCTCTCCTGCCCGGCTCCCCAAATTATATACCGGGGAGAGCCAGAACACGGGCCAGCGCCTGTCTGCTGGGCCTGGGGGGCTGTGCCTGGGGGGCTGTGCCTGGGGGGCTGTGCCTGGTGGGGCTTGTGCCTGGGGGGCTGTGCCTGGGCCTGGGGGGCTGTGCCTAGTAGGGCTGCGCCTGGTGGGGCTGTGCCTGGGGGGCTGTGCCTGGGGGCTGTGCCTAGTAGGGCTGTGCCTGGTGAGGCAGGCACCGCAGCCACACCGCTCCCCCCTTCATTCGCGGGGAGCATGCCTTGTGCCTGCTCAGTGCCACGTGTTCTGGGCAACTGGGAAAATGAACCAAATAAAATAAAGACTACCGTCCCCCCATCAGGTTTGGGAAGATGGGAGCCCTGTGGGTTCTTGGGGCTCAGATGCCTGGCGGTGGGGCGGGGGGAGGATATTCTGACAGATCCTCTTCGTTTGCCGTTGCCCAGAGCCAGGGAAGGGCTCGGTGGGTGTCGGACAAGTGGGGCTGGGACACCCCGCCTCCTCCTGCCTCAGCCTCCTCGGGGCCAGCACAGCCTCTCTTCCCAGCCCTCGGC
>NW_006285613.1:2381263-2388962 GCF_000327345.1 Myotis davidii
GCATGCTGCAGGCATGAATGAGTGAGTGCAGGCACGAACGAGACGACAGCCTGCCCGGAAGGCTGCCGGGAGGGGCTGTCAGAGGGGGGGCTGCAGCCTGGGCCCCCCTGAGCAGCTGGCCTTGCTGTTGGCGGGCAAGGCCTTCGCTGGGCCGGCTTGCTGAAGGGGGGCCTGGTTGCCCCGATGACACTCCCAGAGCATGTGACCTGGCAGCCGTGCGGGTGCACGCGGCTTAGCACCTCACAAATCTCTTCAAGTCGGGGCTTGTGGGCCATAAGCCTCGGAGGCTGCAGCGCCGGGCGAGGCGTGTGCGTGGGGAGGGCGCCCTGCAGCTCGAGGCCACGGGAATCCGGTTCTGTTCTTGTCCCCCGGGGGGTGGGGGAGAGGACGGCTCCAACCCAGCCCAGATCCAGCCCCGCGGCCCCTGTGACAGCCCCGTCCCCAGGAAACCCCGTCCCCAGACAGGTAGACGGGGTCACACCTGGGGCTGCCTGGCGCCCCCTCCTCTCTCCATCCCGCCGACTGTCCCGGCGCCTGGCACGCGTACCCAGCTCCAGATTTGGGCGTTTGATGGAGTTGGGTGTATTCCGGCCTCAACTCCTCGTAGCCGTGCGGCCTTGACCAGTTACTCAACCCCATGGAGGCCCAGCGCCCTCATCTGCAAAATGGCGAAGGGAGGGTTCGGTGGGAAATGTGTGTGAAGGCTTTGCCCAGGGCCCGGCCAGCGCCCACGGTGGCAGCTGTCGCTGCAGGTGGCTGCTGGGCCCAGGCATCACCTGGGAGGACGAGGGCCTCTGGCCCGGGCAGGGACCGCTTTCTGGTTCCGGGGCCCCGCCAGGGCCGGAGAGAGGAGGTGCCAGTGTTACCTCGTCCCGAGGCCTCGCGTGACCTCTGCCCTCTGCCTTTGCCTCTAGGAGTCACGCGGACACCCAGCGGCCGTCTCCGGAGGTTCGGTGACCCGGCAGGCCCAGGTAAGTGGCTGCTCGGCCGTGGCCCCTTCGTCTGGGGCAGCAGTGACCCCTCCCAGGCTCGGACGGGCTCTGCTGACCTCGGGGCCCCTCCTGGGCAGGGCAGGGCAGGGCAGAGGGGGCGCTGCCTCCCAGCCTCGACGCCCGGGTGAGTGTGGCAGCCTCTCCCCTGGGCCTCCCGGCCTCCCTGACCCGACCCCCGTGTGACAGTCACTGGAGCCCACCTTGTCCTGCTGCTGCCGCACCCAGCAGCCCGGCCCGGCCTGTGCGCGTTCTGGCGGCCCCTCCCCACGGTCACTGGGCCAGAGGTGACGGGACAGCAAGCTCCTGGAGGCCCCACTGGGTGCCAGACCCCAGGCGGGACCAGCAAGGGGACTGGTGTGGGTGGCAGGCGGGCCGTGCCCTCACGGAGCGGCCGTCCTGGCGGAGGCCACGTGCCACTGGAGTGCACTCCCACCTCCAGGCTCCCCGGCCACAGGCTCTGACGGGGACATTTCCCGCGTCCGTACTGTCCCGTGTGGGAGCCGCCAGCCCCATGTGACTGTTGACGCCGGAAGTATCCGTCATTGGCTTTATTTTGTTTATTCCTTCATTTGTGTAGAGTTATTTCACTCATTTATTTTTAATTACTTTCCACTGAATGTCTGCATGTGGCCCGTGGCTGTAAAATGTGACAGTCCCTGGCCACCTGGGCCCCGGGATTCTGCGCTCAATTCCGGAGCCTCCCTCTGGGCCAGCACAGACCCCTCCCCACGTCCGTCCTCCAGAGGCCCACACCTGCTGGGGGGCTGGGCACCCCAGACCCACAGGATGGCTGAGGGCCGCTCTTTGCGGGGCGTGGGGGGAGTGGGAGTGACGTGAGGTGGTGTGTGATGCGTTGATGACCGCACGGTGTGTGTATGAGGCCTGTGGCTGCAGGATGGGGCCGGGCTGGGAGGGAAGAGTGGCGTCCAGCTGGAGGCCCCCGGGCGGGTGAATGACTCACATCTTGGTTAAGCAAAGTCCCCACCCCCTCAGCCATGCTGGGTCGCTAACCACTAGACAGCCTGGTCGCTGCTGTATGGGGGGAGGGGGCATTCCTCTGGGCCCCTCCGTCTCCTCCCCGCTCCCCGGCGAGCTGGGGCTGGGGCTGCCTGGGTGTGCCGGGCGGGGAGAGGCCTGCGCTTGGCAAGTGATGTCTCAGGAGGCGGGCGCCTTGGGCGGCGGGTGGACAGGCCTCTGGCCTCTGCCCTGGGCGCAGGCTGGCCAGTTCTGTGCCGTCAGCACTTGGCGGCAGCGACCACAGCTCCGCCTGGAAGCCTGAGGCATAATTTCCCAAGCCCAGAGCCGGGATCTGGGTTCGCATGGGGCCGCCTGCTGACACGCGCGATCCTCTCCGGGGCGTGGGAGGCCAGATGCCCTTTCCTACCTTCCCACCTCGCGTCTCTGCCTCCGCGCGACTACGACCTTGGCCCAGGCCGGGCTCTCTCGTGGGCCCCAGCCTCTCAGCTCCTTCGCTCGACCCCGACCCCGACCCGGCAAAGGGGCCGCCTCCCACGCGGTGCTTCCTCCGTTATTTCGGTTTCCGCGTCTGCGGGTGGGACAGGCCCGGTGCTGTGTCTGCCCTGAGCACGGTCCCTCCGCTCCCACGCACCCTCGGCCGCCTTCCCACCAGCTCCCTCTCCTCTTCTTCGTCTTCCTTTAACAGTCGTCAGACATACGAGAAGGTAAAGAATAAACGAGGCACCTGCACGCCCTCCCCTCCCACCCGGCCACCCTGCCACGCCCCTGTGCCCGCGGACGCCCCGTCCATGTGCAACCAGCGCTGGTTGCTGCACGTGTCTGGGCGGCGGGCTGCGTGTTGCAGGCGGGTACCCACCCTAAATACATTTTCAAGTAAAAGTCTGAGATTAGAGAAAGAAGCTCCTGCAGCTGCACATTCCTTGGCAGCCCACATTATAAATGCTTTTGCAAAAATGCCTCACCCAATTTTTTAAACTGTTTCGGGCTACATTTAATAGATGGCAAAAAATAATGACTTTTAAATATGTCACTACACAATTAGACCACTAAAGCAACTGAGATACTTTGGGAAGCTTGAGTCCACCCTTCCGGCGAGTCCCACACTCACCACTTCCTAGGCTTGCAGCAGCCACGCTGGGCAGCTGCCTCCCAGACCGCCGTCTCCGGCCACCCTCTGCCCCAGTTCCCAGGCACCGCCTGCTGCCCGCCTCCGTGCGCCTGTCCCTGAGCTGCCTCCTCCTGCCCTGGCTTCGGGGTGCTGCTGGGACCTGCTTGTCCCCCTCACAGGCCTCTGGGGTGGCGCCTCCTCTGCAGTCCCACCTCGGTCCTGCCATGCGGCGGGCAGTGCCGACCGCCCCGAGTTCGTGGTCGCCCAGAAAGCAGCAGCTTCGGAAACAGGTCTTTTACAGACGCGGTGGGTTAAGGAGATGAGGTCATAGGAGAGGGCCCCCCCCCACCAACGGCTGGGGTCCCTATGAGAAGGGAAGAGACACAGACATGTGGGGGCAGGAGGAGCCGGTGATGACAGGGGCCGGAAGGAGCACTGAGCCGCCAGCCGGTAAGCGCCCAAGGCCCCAGAAGCTGGAAGAATCGGGGAGGATTTTCCCAGAAGCTCTGACTCCCCGGCTTTGGACTCTGCCTCCAGGGCTGTGAGACACCCATTGCTACTGTTGTAAGCCCCTCAGCTATGGGGGTTCCTTACAGCAGCCCCAGGAGGCCAGTGCACCCTCCCACCCGGGCATTGTAGGGGGACATGCACACACAGAAGGATCCCCTAAATGCTGCTTGTCTGGTCCGGCTCCCTCTCGACCTCCCCGCCCACACACGTCCCTTCCTTGGGAAGGTGGCCCTGTTCCAGGCCCTGGGGGCCCCGCCCAGTGAGTGCTCAGCAGGCTCTCAGACACCACACTCATCCTCTCATCACAGACAGCAAGCGCCGGAAGGGCGGGCACAGGGCACAGGGCACGCTGCCTGGCACAGACTAGCTGCCCAGGGCATGTGCTGAATGGCCAGGTGCCCTGTATGAGGCCACCAGGGCAAACTGGAGGGAGCGGGCCTTTGTGGCGGGAGGAGGGGGCGCCGCGTCCCGGCTGCCCGCGGACCCAGCCTGGGCTCCCAGCACCTGGAGCCCCTCACTTCCCTCCGTCCTCTGACACCTGCTTCTTCATCCCCCGCGGCTCAGCCTCGCCATCCGCCCAGGTCCTCAAGCATGTCTCAGTGTGGTCCTTGACCTCTGCCCCCAAGCACCCCCAGGTCAACAGGTGGCCAAAGTCTTGTCAACTCACTCTACCCCCAAGCAGCCCTGGGAAGGGCTGCCCCTGGTGGGGGCTATGTCTCGGTCAGGCTCTGCCCCTCCTCATCCCGCCCTTCTCCCCCCTAGGGCTCCCCGCACCCCGCAGTGGGCGTTTGCTGAGTCGCCCTGTGCCAGAGACGGGGTGACAGGCCCCGGACCGGCTGCTTACAGGCCCCGGGAACGGCCCTAGCCTGAGTCTCGGCCACTCGCCTTCCTCCCCGAACGTGAGCTTCAGTGCCCACTGCAGCGTCTCCTCCCAGGCTCCCTGCAGGCCCCGGGGGCTCTGGCTTGGTCTCTGTCCTGCTCCACCTGGTCCAGGGCGGCTGGGGGCCCGGGGGCCTGGCCTTGGGGATGGCGGGTCTGGCGGGCACAGGGGCATCCAGAGCGAGAGGACGCTGTGCAGCCCGAATGACCGCCTGGGCTTCCGCCTGGACCTCCAGCAACGCCGGAGCAGGTCCGGGCAGAGCGGGGGCATTGCTCCACGACCAGGAGGGCCTGAGGGCTCAGACCGCCCTGAGCTCTGTGCACAGTGCCTGCATCGCTCTCAGGGGCAGGAAGGAGTGGCGCCGGCCGCACGAGTGCGTGGCGATGGCATCAGCGGGCCCGGGAAGGTCACGGATGACCCTAGTGCCACGCAGCGGCTGGATAGGGGAGGAATCTGGGGGGGGGGGGGGGGGGGTGCTGCTCATTGAAACACCTGCAGGAGGAAGGCGCGGTCTGCACCAGCAGCTGCCCCCTGGGCATCGGGCCGCTGTGACGGGCTGGCTCGGAAGAACCGTGAGGAGCTGGACGAGTGCCGGGCCCAGCGGGCAGAGGGGCCGCGGCGTCACCTCGCCCACCAGTGGGACAGGAGCTGAGGGGTCCGTCAGCCCTTGGAGATGGGACTGGGCTGGATGAGAAACCGGCAGGCCAGCGGGGAGAGCAGTGGGGGGTGGACACGCGCTCTGCCAGGCAGATGGAGCAGCTGGGCAGGATCCTGCTGTACTGGAGTCAGAGATGCCCAGACGCGGGCAGAGGGGCAGCGCCAGGCCCAGGGCGCGAGGCCCGGCTGAGCATCAAGGTCAAGCGGGAGGCTGAGGCCGCCGCCTGCCGCCGCCCGCGAGAGAAGGCGAGGACGTGGGTCTTGGGGACGCCCTGGACAACAGCCACTCATACTCCGTCCTAAAGACCACCCCGCGGGCCGCAGCAGGGCCAGGTCAGCGACACAGCTCTGAGGCGTTGAAGGCAGCAGACGCGGGCACCCCTGCGGGGACGAGGCCGACAAAAGGCCCAGAGATCAAAAAATCAAAGAGAGTCCGGCTGTCCTTTCCCACAGGGCGAACTCGAACCTGAGGCCAGTGCTCATCCCCGCTCGGTCCTGCTTCCTCCCTCCCTGCTCCCAGGCGTAGGCTGCTCCGGGGTCACAGCCCCCCACTTTCTCACCGCTGAAGGCATTCTCCTTCCGGGGTACCCTGGACCCAAGCTGTCAGCCCCCCAGCTGCTCGGCCTTGGGGTTCCACGGCCTGCCCCATCAGCTGGGCGCTCCATGGCTGCGGGGGGATGGCCGGGGGGGCCAACACCGAGTTTAGGTGGAAACGTCAGCCTTTGTTGCCTCGACAGCAGTGTGGCCTGTCTTTTCCTTTGCCTTCTGGGGAGAAATCTATCGTGAGTCTCCAGGTGGAGGAGGAGGAGAAGCAAGCCCGTCCGGCCGGGCAGTGGGCTCACGTTTAATTATTTGACCCAAATTAAAACCTCATTCCTCAGCAGCACGGCCAGATGGCGAGCGCTCACAGCACATGTGGCGGCCGCCTTGGACCCAGGAGAGCGCTGACATCATCGCGGGGAGCGCTGGCCGGCAGTTTGCACGCACCGGACACTGGAACTCACGGGCTCCCAGCGGGCAGTGAAAGAGCAGCCGGGGCAGAGTTTTCAGTGTTCCGGGGCCGTGTGCACGCAGGGGCCCCAGGCAGGCTCCATAAGGACCCAGAATCTGCACTCCGAGATCCCACGGCCTCCTGCCTCCCCCGGGAGAGATGCGCCAGCTCGCGGCTCGGGCCGGGCTGCAGCCCAGATGGGTGGCTATGCACGAGGCCCTTCGCGGTGGAGCCCACCCGGCCTGGCCGCTTCTCTCCGTTGTCTCGGTTCCCTCCCACCCTGACCTGGAAGGACTCCCAAGCAACAGGCCAGCCGGCCCAGATCCTAACACGTCAGCCCGCAGCAGTCCGGGGCAGAGAGTCGCTGGGTTGTATTTATTTAGGAACAGCGGAATGGCGGGGCAATAAAAAGCGGGGAGAAGGTTCCGGAGAGGAATGCAGCCGGCCCCAGGCCCGGAATCTGGAATCCGTCCTGCCCTGGAGGCTGCAGCAGCCAGACTGGCCGCCTGGTGGTCTCGGCCAGCTGCCTGCTGAGCTGGCAGGGCCGGTAGCAGCGGCCACAGGTCAGGGGGAGGGGGCTCCTTACTTATAACTCAGGGAAGCCAACCCCAGTGGTTGAGACTTAAAGTGAGAGGTTGCAGGGCCCTGGAGCTGGAGCTCCTGGAGGAGGAACGGTGGATGCCTGCGTGAGGGGAGGGGCGGAGAGACGGCCTGACATCCGAGCCCAGGCCCCAGAAGTGCCCTGCAGCCCCCCTCCTCCCGCCTCCACAGGGCCCTCTCCCGCATGGGCACCCGGTGCAAGGCCATGTCCATCCTGCGATCTCTTCCCGAGGTCTCTGCTGCCCACGGCGGTCCTCCCGGGTGCTCGCTCCTTTCCTTCGGGCCTGCGGTGGGAGCTCAGGGACCCGGGGACCCTTTTACTTTTGGGTCCCCTCCCGGGGGGTGCGGGAGGCACAGATGTGCTTCCTGGAAGGGGGCAGCCCTCACTCTTCCTCCCTCTGCACCGGGCCCTCGAAGGTGATGGTGGCATCGCCAAGAAAGGGCCGGGAGTATGGGAACCCGGGTGCAGGTTTGCGGGCTGCAGGACAAGACGCCAGCCTGAGTGCCACCTGGAAGGGGCTGGGGGGCAAGTGTGCCCACCCCAGGGCGTAGCCAGGCTGGGTGCGGGCGCGGGGCCCGACTGGCTGGCACAAGCAGTTTCCCAGAGCTGTGGCCTCGGGGACAGGGACCCGGCCTCCCTGGGGCAGCATGTGTCCTGGGTCCGTGGGTTCGTCGGTTTGTGGGTTCGGCGTGGGAAGAGCTGTAGGAAGGGAGGCCGGCCCCCCGCTGGGACCACTCGGCCGTTTTCTGTGCCTGCTGTGCCTGGCGCCCCTCAGACAGGGAGAAAGCTCTGGGGGCTGGAGCCATGTGGGAACCCACTTCGGGGATCGGGGCTGGCCTGACTCAGTGAGCAGCTGGGGCCTGGCCCCCTCCCGGCCTGGCCTCACCCCACCTCCCGCCGGCCTCTAAGCTGGCTCCTGACTGACTCAGGTCTCATCCAAGCCCGTCGGTGCTGCCAGGTTTTTGGTTTCAAATGATCCCCC
>NW_006285613.1:2389041-2390603 GCF_000327345.1 Myotis davidii
CCGTGCCGGAGAGACCCTTTGTCACCAAAGGGGTTTCTTTATAGGCCTCTGCAGGTTCTGAATTTAATACAAAGAACATGTTACCTTTATCATCAGAGACACCAATAAGGATCGCCACCCCTTATCAGAAAAGAGATGAAGTAACCCAAAAAGTTCCCCAGTTCCCGTTGCTCTGACTTACTAGCTGGTTTAACGTTGCGTTCTAGAAGGAACGGTCCGCAGCAGGGAACATCACACGGGGGACGCCGGCTCTTCAGTCCGTGGCTCCCGTGCGCGTGGCTGTCCTGTGGCTGCGCTAACGCATGTCCACACGCTGGGGGCGTCGCGTCGTCTCACGGCGCTGGAGGCCGCGCTCCCTCCCCAGGCTCTAAGGCAGCGGTTCTCAACCTGTGGGTCGCCACCCCTTTGGCGGTCGAACGACCCTTTCACAGGGGTCGCCTAAGACCATCCTGCATATCAGATACTTACATGACGATTCATCACAGTAGCAACATGACAGTTATGAAGTAGCCACGAAAATAATGTTATGGTTGGGCCACAACATGAGGAACTGTATTTAAAGGGCCAGAAGGTGGAGAACCGCTGCTCTACGGAGTCCGTTCCCGGCCTCCTCCCACTCTGGGGGCCGCCAGCACCCCTTGGCTGGTGGCCGCCTCCCTCCCGGCTCCAAGGCCAGCATCTTCCCATGGTCCATCTCTGCTCCGTCTCGCACCCCCTCCACTGCCTGGCTGTCAGGTCTCCCTCCGCCTCCCTCTTGTGTGGGTCCATGGGATGCATTGAGGGTCCACCTGCAATCCAGGTCGCGTCCCCTCTCAGGGTCCTTCGCTCAGTCCATCTGCAGCCACTCTTTCTCCACATGAGCTCCGGGTTCCAGGGGTGTGACATCGCCGGGGCCGTCGTGCAGCTCACCACAGCGCCTGAGCCCGGCTCCCTTGGCTGAGACACGGTCCCACCTTCTGTCCTCGTGCAGCTGCCTTTGGGGTGTCCTCCAGCTCTGCTGAGGGCGGGCGGGGCTGTGCTCATCTCCCAGAGTCTGAGAATTGTCGTCCCCGCCCCCCCCAACACACCCAGGAAGATGCCCTTGTTACTGGGCAGACTGCATGTGGGGTCTTGTCCTGGGCGGGAGGGCACGGGGGCTTGGTGCCGCCCAGCTCAGGTGGCCATGGCGGGCAGGATCCATGCGCTCAGAGGTCACCCGGGAGGGACGGGCAGCAAATAACGAAAATGAGCCAAGGGCAAGCGGGGAGACGTGGTTTCATCTCAGAGGGGTGGCCCCTCCGGCCCAGCCCACGTGGCCGGGCAGGGCTCAGGGCTGCGGCCACAGGCCCTCGCCTTCCCGGGAGAAGCGGAAAGCCTGGAGTTCCGGGTGAAATCGCCGAGCGGCCAGATTGGAACGTCGCACATTTCTTTGAACAGGGTCAGGCGAACAAGCCCGGCTCTGTCTGTCCCCAGGGCTGCCCGCTCCAGCCCTTGAGGTGCAAGAAGCTTACGGAGCAGAGGGGGTGTCCCCAGCTCCCCGCCCCCCAGCCCCGCAGCCCCGGGGACCCCAGGCCCACGGCAGC
>NW_006285613.1:2391085-2392457 GCF_000327345.1 Myotis davidii
GCCGCGGGCACGCTGAGGGCAGGCGAGGCCGGCCCGGACCCCGCTGCTCAGACGCCTGGACCAGAGGAAGCCGTGGCGTCGGGAGCTGGGGAGTGAGAGGCGGTGGACGTGGCCAGGAATCTGACGCCGAGCTGGCTTCCAGGAGGCTCAGGGAAGCTTCTCCAAGTGGATATTAAAAAGGAGCCGAGTGGGTGGAGAGAGGCCGCCGGAAGCACCGAGCCGCCAGCCTGGACACGGTCCTCCCTCCGTGGTCCCGTCGCCTGCCCGTCCGTGGACCGGGACCCGGGCCGTGGGAGCCCTTCGAGGCCCAGGGCTGCCCTCGCTCCTCCCCCTCCCTCCTCCTCCTCTTCCTCCTCCTCCTCCTCGCTTTCCTGCTCCCCGCACTCCGATTTAGACACAATGCTACGCGGCGCCGGGCACACATATGAGCAGCACATGGAGATGTGATCGGAGGGCTCGCGATCGCAGCAGATTGAAGAAATTAGACCAGACAAAGCGTGTTTTGGAGGAGGAGGAGAAGGAGGAGGAGGAGGGAGGGCGACGGGAGGAAGGGGAGGACGCCTCTGGAGAGGGGACCGGGACTCCGCCCGCTGCCAAGTCTGTCGAAGTGATGGAGAGAGACCGGATCTCAGGTAGGGAGCCCCCCGCCCCCCAGCCTCCCTGATGCTTCGGGAGTCGGCGCCCAGGGGCCACTTGGGCTCATTCTTGTGGGCGTGTTCCTCCTCCTGGTGACCGTTCCGAGGTCGTGGCAGGTCGTGCTCCTAAAGCGAAGCCGCACTGAGTCCCCTCCCCGCCCCCCGTGCCACTCACTTCCGCACGGGGAGCGGCTGGGACAGGCCGAGGCCCTGGACTCCGGGCGGGTGGGGGGACCTGGGCGGCGGCGTTGGGCGGAGTTGGGGGCGCGGGCTGGTGGTGGTTTGCCCTCCGTGCGGTTTGTGTTGTCGCTGCCAGCGGGTCTGTCTGCAAGGCCGCCGCCGTCTCCTCCCCGAAATAGCATCTTGGTGCCTTCCGGGGGCTTGATTACAGGGAGGAGGTCCCAGTGCCCAGAGGAGACGGGCAGACGCGCGTGTGCGCGTGTGGATCTTGTGGATCGCGCATGTGGATCGTGCTGGGGGGTGACGGTGTCATCGGGTCCCGTGCTGACCTGGGAGCCCTGGGATGGAGAGGGGAAAGTGGCCACCGTTATGAGGGACATTTCAGGCCAGAAAGGTGAGCGGATGTGGGCTCTGCTCAGAGTCACGGTGTAAAACATCTGCCCACACTTCAGGGTCCGGAGGCAGGGGGGGCGGCTGGCTCTCGAGCTGTGAGCCCCCAGAGGCAGGCCAAGTGGCCGTCCAGGTTGGCAGCCCCCACAGAGCAGGCCCAGACCGTG
>NW_006285613.1:2392880-2394724 GCF_000327345.1 Myotis davidii
CGGGGGGCTGGGCACGCACACACTGGCACAGCGGGCTGACCACGGGAGGCGGGGCAGCCGTGGACTCAGGCGGAAGGCCACCGTCCATGTCTGAGCTTGGTGACGTGGGCCCGCGGGGGCAGACAGGGTTACGGAGCCAGGGTTTCCTGTTCTCAGCGTGGCAGGGCCACGGGTCAGAGGCCAGCTGAGAGGCCCGGGGGAGGCCTGGCAGGATGGTCGCTGCCCTGGCCAGAAAGATGGGCAGATGTGGGCTCTGCTCAGGTCCTGGAGCAGATCACGGGGAACATCTGGTCCGCACGCCAGGGCGGAGGGTGCGGGGGGGCGGGGGAGGCAGACAGCCCGTGTCGGGGGCCTCGGTCCAGCCTTCGTTTTAGATGACCAAGCCCGGTCCAGATGGTGACCACAGGGGACCAGAGAGCCGGCACACAGAGGTGGCGGGGGAGGGTCGCTGGGGACGCGGGAGTGACGGTCACATCGTGGAACCTCCGGGCCCAGCAAACCCCAGGAACTCGACGGGGCCGGCTTGGGAAGGGGTGACGTGGAGCCTCCCCCCCGCCCCCAGGCTGTTTGAGGGAAAGGCAGGGCTTTCTATGAAACCCTCATTCGGATGCATTTTTACTAAAAAACAAACCAACAAAACAATGTCCTGCCGGCCGTTGTGGCTCAGAGGTTGAGCACTGACCTATGACCCAGGAAGTCGGGGTTTGATCCCTGGTCAGGGCACAGGCCCGGGTTGTGGGCTGGATCCCCAGTGCGGGGTGTGCAGGAGGCAGCCGATCCATGACTCTCTCTCATCGTTGATGCTTCTCTCTCTCCCTCTCCCTTCCTCTCTGACATCAATAAAAATGCTGCTTAAACAAAAATTCACCGTAGCCGGTTCAGCTAAATGGTTAGAACGTTGCCCCAAAACCAAAGGGTTGAGGGTTCGGTTGCAGGTTCCACGCCCGGCCCAGGTCAGTGTATGTCTCTCACATCGATGCTCCTCTCTTTCTCCTCCTCCTCCCCCCTCCCTTCTGCTCGCTCTGAAAATCAACGGGAAGGTATCCTCAGGCGAGGATTAAAAACAGCAGCAAACACAACAAACAAAACCTAAACCTCATTCTTTCAAAGCTGAAAAACTGGTTACAGACGGAATGGAGACGAAAGCCCCCCCGAGCTGTTTCCCGAGGCCCCTCAGGCCTGGTCGGACCTGACCTTGGTCTGTAATGGTAACGGCCTCGTCTCCAGGCCCTGGGGGGCAAGCGCCCCTGCCGTTTCCTCCTCTGTAAAGGGGCCCAGCCTGTGGCCTCTGAGCCTGTTCTGGGGGCCCCGCCCTGCTGGGGCTCCGTCCTTCTCGCCAGCACGCCCCTCTGTCTCTTGGAACGGTGGCTGTGGCACCCCGACCCCCACACGAGCACAGGGGAGGTGAGCGGGGGCTGCCCAGCGAGACCCCCACTGCCCACTTCCACGGGGCTGCCCCGCGCATGCCCATGGGGCTGGCGTTGAAGGCGTGTCTGGCCAGCTCTCAGCCACTGCCCCGCAGCTGCCCACGAAGGGCTGGCGGGACCGCGAGGTCTGCCCACCCTCGGGAAGGGCCTGGGGCGGCGGGGGCGGCCTCAGGAGACCTGGCTCCTGCCCAGGCTGTGAGTGGGGGCCAGGCTCCCCCTTCTGCCCCCCCCAACATGAGGTGCCCGAGGGCCGGTCAGGGCGGGGAGTCACAGGACTGGCTGCTGAGACCTGAGGCCGCTCCTGCAGCCCCAGCTCGCGTTTCCCGGTTCGGTGGTTCGGGAAGGCTCTGTGGCTTTCGGAAGAAGCTGTTTCATCTGGTTCCAAGCGCTTGCATTTCAGCGGGGAGAGTCCAGCAG
>NW_006285613.1:2398282-2406172 GCF_000327345.1 Myotis davidii
AGGGCCTGGCCCGAAGCCCCGGCCCCCTGAGCCCTGACCACAGGCCTGTGCGCGCCCTCTCCGCGGCTCTGCTCCAGGCCCCTGCCCCTCCCCGCCCCTCCCCCCCCCTCTCGGTCCTTGAGCTCCTGGTGTTCACACTGGGTGGCCCCGGGTCTGGACACCCCCCTGCTTCTGCCCAGCCCAGCCCTGGCCGTCCTGCCCCTCCAGCCTGGCAGTGGGTCCCGCGGGGTCCAGGTGCCCCGAGGATGCAGGTCACACAGCCGTGCCCGCCGTGTGAGATGTCACTCGTGGGACATCGCTACTTGCCAACAACCACGGTCCGCTCCCACAGACGCCCGAGTGAGCTCAGTGACTGCACAGGGCCCGTCCCGATGGTGTCGCGTCCGTGGGAGAGGCAGGGGTGGGGCTCCCGTGCACCAGAGAGGGTGGTCTTGGGCTGTGCCCTGCGATGTGTTGGGGGGCACAGAGAAGGCCCTGCAGCCCATGCCCCCAGCTGGCAGAGAGCAGCGAGGGAAGGGGGACGCGCATCTCTCTGGGGAGGAGGGAGCATGGGCGTCACCCCCATTTACTGCAGCGAGGGGCCCCCCACTCCCTACAGCCTCAAACTGAGGGAACCCGGTGCAGAAAGCCTTCCGACCAGCAGGTGGCGGTGCAAGCCCTCGGGAGCCCAGCTCCTCCGGGGCTCTGTTTGCACTGAGCTCCCGGGCGGAGGGGGAAGTGGCAGGTGGGGGAGTGAGAAACGCTGTAGGCCCCGAAGGTGAGGGGGCCGGAGCGGGGAGGGCGCCCCCCGACGTCCATCCTGAACAGTGGGGGCTGGGAGCTGAGGGTTTCTGGCAGGGTCTCCCACCACCTCTCTTTTCTTCCCTATTTGTGGTTGGTGTGCCCCAATCTATTGTAAAATTTTCCAACTTTTACTGTGAAAACTGTCAAACACGGGAAGATGGAAGACTGGCAGCATGAGCCCCCTCGGCCGCCCCGTTCCGCAGTGGGCACTGGGCTCAGGGCGCCACCACGCATCCGCCCCGGCCGCCGGCCGCCCCTGTGAGAGCCTGGTGCACGTCAGAGTAAGTTCCTGATGTGGGTGCCCAGCACCCTATGAAACCTCCGCCTGCACTGGAGTCCAGGACGCTGCTCCCCGACTTACGATGGGGCGACGTCCTAATTAACCCCTCACCACCTGAAAATCCCGTTAAGTTGAAAACGCAGATAAGACACCTCACTCAGCCCTACCCTGTTTGGCTCAGTGGGTAGAGCGTCGGCCTGCGGACTGAAGGGTCCCGGGTTCGATTCTGGTCAAGGGCACATGCCCAGGTTGCAGGCTCCATCCCCAGGACATGCAGGAGACAGCCAATCAATGATTCCCTCTCATCATTGATGTTTCTCTCTCTCATTCTCCCTTCCTCTCTGAAATCAATAAATCTGTGTATGTGTGTGTGTATGTGTGTGTGTATATGTGTGTGTATGTGTGTGTGTGTGTGTGTGTGTATGTGTATGTGTGTGTGTGTGTGTGTGTGTAAAACACCCTGCAAACTGAGCACCGTGGTGTAGCCTCGCCACTTTCCGCTGGACGCACAGGGCTTTGCCTCACCGCGAAGTTGAAAAGTCCTAAGTCGGGGACGGCCTGCACTGGTTTGTGGTCCTTTTTCTCTCTTTGAAGCGAATGTATGTGCAGATCTCAAGTGCGTTCTCTGTATCGAAACTCCAGTTGGAATATAGAACCCCACCATCGCGCCCCCTGCCCCTTCCCAGCCCGTCTCCGCCCCCACCTCTGAATTTTCCACGATGGATGAATTTTGCCCGTTCGAATGTCCTTTAAATATATATCTTTATTGATTTCAGAGAGGAAGGGAGAGGGAGAGAGAGAAACATCCATGATGAGAGAGAATCACGGATCGGATGCCTCCTGCACGCCCCGCACTGGGGAGTGAGCCGGCAACCCGGGCCTGTGCCCTGACCAGGAATCGAACCGTGACCTCCTGGATCAGAGGTCGATGCTCAACCACTTAGCCACGCCGGCCGGGCTGAATGTCCTTCAGACCCACAGGTGCTGCAGGTGCGGGGAGCTTGCGGCATGATCGCTGGCTCATGGGGGGACGCGCTGTGGTTCTGTCTGAGGGCCCCGGGCTGTTTCCATGGCTCTGATGGGAGCAGCTGCTCTGAGCCTCCTGTAGTGTTTCATGGCACATGCCTCCCTGTCTCTTCGGCAAATACCGAGAACCAGAATTGCTGGGCCAGAGGGTCGGTATACGTTCAGTTTTGTACGAATCTGCCGGGTCTTTTCCCCGCGTGGCTGCACTGTTTTCACGTCCACCAGCGGGGCATGAGCGTTCCGGCTGCGCCCTGTCCTGGCCGAGCTGGCGCTGCCACTCACGGGGCAGTGGTTCTGGTGGGCACGTGGGGGAGTGTCCTCCTGGCTTTAATTCGCAGTCGCTTGATGGCTAAGCCCCTGGCGCACACGCTCCTGTACTCGTCGGCCATCCCTGTATGTTCCTTTGTGAAATGTCTTTTCGAAGTTTTAAGACTGGGTTGCTTGGCTTTTTTCATCTTTTCCTGATACTGGGCTTCTGTCAGATGTATGGTTTGTAGATATTTTGTTTTATTTTTTTTACCAATTTGCAGCTTGCCTATTCATTATTAATGGTATCTTTTGATGAACAAACATTTGTGATTTTAACCTGGCTGGTTTGGCTCAGTGGCTGGAGTGGCGGCCTGCGGACTGAGGGGTCCCCGGCTTGATTCTGGTCCGGGGCACAGGCCTGGGTTGCTGTCTCGATCCCTGGTGGGGGGTGTGCAGGAGGCAGCCGATCAATGATTCTCTCTCATCATTGATTCTCTCTCTCTCCCCCTCTCCCTTCCTCTCTGAAATCAATAAAAAAATATGTGTGTGTGTGTGTGTGTGTATATATATATATATATATATATTTAATTTTGATGAGGTCTGATTTCACAGATTTCTTCCCTTTTGGTTGCCACATTCTGCCTTCTTTATAAGAAAGCGTTGCCTACTTCCAAGTTGCAAAGATGTTTTTAATGTTGCTTCTAAAAGCTTTATAGCTGTAGCTTTTATTTTTGGTTTAGAGAGCATCTTGAATTAGTTTAGTCTATGGCATGAGGTTAAGATTCATTTGCTTTTCTCTGTGGATTTTCAGTTGATTCTCCGCTGAGCTCCCTGGCACCTTTGTGGAGCGGCAGTCCCTGTGTGCATGTGTTCTGATTTGGGGACTCTATCGCGCTGGCCTGGCCTCTGGAGTACCGTACTGCCTTGATTGATGTGGCTTCATCCTAAGTCTTAAAGTAAGGTTTCCCAGTAGATCCAAAACATGGCTTTGGATAGTCTAGGTCCTTTGAATGTCCTTATAAATTGTTTAAGTAGCATGTCAACTTCTACCAAAAGGCTCGATTGCAGGTCAATTTAGTATGGACACTTTAACATTGAGTCTTCTAATCTTATAAGCCAGGTATATCTCCATTTCTAAGGCCTTTCCATATATCTTTCTCTAATCTCTACAGAATTACATTTTCCCATAGTTTTCAATGAATCGAACTTCATGTCAATTGTTAAACTTATTCCTCTTTTTTTGCTGCTATTGTAAATTGCATATCTATTTTAAATTTCATGTTGCGCTGTTTGCTGCTAGTATATAAAACTACTATAGACTTTTGTGTATTAATCCTATATCCTGCGACCTTGTCAAAGTCATTTATGCACCTAGTGCTTGTTTTGTAGATATTTTGTGATTTACTAAACAAGCATGTCGTCTGAGAATCGGCCGTGTTACTTTTTCCTTCTGGACCCGGCGCCTTTCATTTCTGTTTCTTACCTTATTGCACCGGCTACAGTTGCTAGTCCAATCCTGTGCGAGAACTTACAATGTGAACTCTAGGTTTTCCGCATCGGCCTTTAGTCAGATGCGGAAATCCCCTTCTAGCCTTTATTTGCTGGAGCTTTTAAAACGTGAGTGATTGTTGACTTTGGTAAGTGCTTTTTCGTCCAGCAGTCCCCCACCCCCACCCCCACCCTCGGGCGATACATCCCAGGATCCCCAGTGGGTGCCTGAAACCTTGAATCGTACAGAACCCTGTATAGACTATGTTTTTCCCCAACACATCCATGCCTACGATAAAGTTTAATTTATAAAGCAGGCACAGTAGGCGATTAACAGCAATAATAAAAGAACAAGTGTAGCAACACACTGTAACAGAAGTGATGTAAGTGGCTCTGGAGCCATAATCACTCAAAGTAAAGGTGACGTGGACACGGGCGCTATGATACTGACGCAGTCGATCTGCTAAGGGTCTGGCAGGCGCTGGACAGAAGGATGGTTCACATTCCGGGCGGGACAGAAGCATGCGGAGCGAGATTTTATCACGCTCCTCAGAAAGGCTCGCCATTTAAAACTTAAGGATTGTTTATTTCCGGAATTTTCCATGCAAGATTTTTGGGCTGCGGTTGCCTGTGGGTGACAGACGCTGGGGGAAACGACGCCGGGGATAAGGGGGGACGACTGTATCAGTGGGGGTGACCCTTTTTCTCCCTGATCCCATTAATGTGGCAAATTACAATGACTGACGTTTGAATGTGAAACCAAGGTGTATTCCTGGAACACGTCCGACATGGCTAAGCTGTCACCCTTTTCGTATTTTGCTGGGTTTGACTTGTTAAGGATTTTTGGGTGTAGATTCCGTGAGGGGAACGTGTATGGGCTGTTCTTAGCCTTGGTGACGTCTTTGCCAGGGTTATTTTGGCTTCATAAGATGGGTTTAGAAAAAAAGTAAGAAAAATAAAATGGGTTTGGAAGCGTTCCCCCTTCTCGGTTTTCTGTAAAAGTCTGCATGAAATTGTTGTTATTTCTTCCTTAAATGTCTGATGGAATTCACCAACGAAGCCATCTGTCCCTAGTGTTGTTTTCTTTTAAAGTTTTTTACTTCCAAATTAAGTATTTGTGTTAAATATATTAAATGAACTTACTATTTAAATATATGAGATCTATTTAAACTGAGAGAGTCACTCAAGGCTTTTACTGCCTCTCCCGTTAGTGTTGGTAAGCTGTATTTTGAAGGAATTTGCTCGTTTATTATTATTTTAATGTTTGTAGGACCTTAAGGATAACCCTTCATTTCTAATATTGGTAATCTGTGTTCTCCGTTCTTTCTCGCTCTCTTTCTCCCCGCCTGGCCCTGAGTTTATCGACCGGTAGATCTTTTCAAAGAACTCGCTTCCGGCTTTTTAAAAAATATATATACTTTATTGATTTTTTACAGAGAGGGAGAGAGAGAGAGAGAGAGAGTTAGAAACATCGATGAGAGAGAAACATCGATCAGCTGCCTCCTACACATCTCCCACTGGGGATGTGCCCGCAACCCAGGTACATGCCCTTGACCAGAATCGAACCTGGGACCTTTCAGTCCGCACGTCCCTCCCTTCCTTCCTTCTTTCCTCCCTCCCACTTACTTTGGTGTGTCCATCGGCCCAGGCAGGAAACGGAGGCCACCCAGTAATCCACACAGCAAAGTATAACATAAAGAATTATTATCTGATAAGCCCGGCCAGCGTGGCTCAGTGGTTGAGCTTCCTTCCATTTCCCATGTTCTTGATTTCTGCCCTTATCTTCCTTTCTCTTTTCCTCCCTCCCTCCCTCCCTCCGTGATAAGCCCGGCCAGCGTGGCTCAGTGGTTGAGCATCAACTATGAACCAGAAGGTCACGGTTCTATTCCCGGGTCAGGGCACAGGCCTGCGTTGGGGCTCAATCCCCAATAGGGGGTGTGCAGGAGGCAGCCGATCAATGATTCTCCCCCCCACCCCCTCCCTCTCCCCTCCTCTGTGGAATAAAATATATACGTATGTGTATTTTTTAAAGAATTATTATCTGATAGAGGGGGGTTAGCTCCTAAAAGGGCAAACGCGGACCCAGAGGAACAGGAACAGCCGGGACAAGCAGCGGCCGCGTTAGAAGAGACGCGGGGATGCGCTGGGACGTTGCAGGGGCTGCGGCTTGGCGGCCGGGACACCAGAGCTCAGGCCACAGGGAAAAGACAGAGCCACTGGGCTCCATCGAAAGGGAAGACCTGTGCGTCAGCCGAGTGAAAGGAGCGCCCGTAACGGGAGGAAGTGTTCGCAGATCCCACGTCTGCTTGATGTCTGGAACGTAGAGAGAACTCCTGCACGGGGAGCAAGGGGGACGCAGCTAATACGCTCAACAATAGCCTTTAAAAATTAAAAAAAGAACCCCTGCAACTTCATCACAAAAAACCAACAGCGCGATTGAAAAACTGGCCAAGGACGGTCTCCAGGAGACACGGAGAGGCCGGCCACCCCGGAGAGACCCCCACGCCGCTGTCGTCAAGTAGCTTGGCGGTTCCTCAGAAATTAAACATAGAATCGCCATGTGATTCAGCAGTTCCGCTTCGAGGTCTGTACCCCAAAGAATTGGAAGCAGATGTGTGCGCATCCAGATGTGTGTGCGGCTACGTGAGAGCAGGCGTGGTCCCGGGCCAGGGGCGGGAAACGGGGAGCCGCGTGTTTAGTGTGTGTTCGTGGCACTGAAACATGCACCTAAGATAGTTAGAACGGTGACTTTTATGCCGTGGCTGTGTTACCACGCACACGGAAGCAGCAGCAGAGGGCGGGCACCTGAGAGGGAATGGGGGCCGGGGGCTCCCCCCCACCCCGCCTGGCTGCGTCCTGGGGTCAGGCCTTGTTGGGGAGCGTGGCAGCCACGACACCTGCCACAGCTGGTGGTGAGACCCGCCAGGGGCGTGGGCGCGGCTGGTCTGTAGCTTCCTGGGTGGCAGATGGCTGTAGGGAGGTGGCAGGTGGAGGTGGTCACAGGAACTGCCCGCCAGGGGTCTGAGCGGTGCCTGGGGCTGGGGGTGCAAGCTGGTGCTCGGCCTGGCGGCTGTGCCCGAGGAGGACGGAGCGCAGAGAACCAGGAAGGCGGCCAGACTGTGTGTGTGTGAGTCTGTGCGTGTGTGTCTATGTCTCTGTGTGTGTCTGTGTCTATGCGTGTCTGTGTGTCTGTATGTGTCTATGCGTGTGAGTCTGTGCGTGTGTCTGTGTCTATGCGTGTGTGTCTGTGTGTTTGTGTCTGTGTCTATGCGTGTCTGTGTGTCTGTGTCTATGCGTGTGTGTGTGTCTGTGTCTATGCGTGTGTGTCTGTGTGTTTGTGTCTGTGTCTATGCGTGTGTGGCTGTCTCTGAGTGTGTGCAGAGGAAACGAGGCACACCCAAGTGCAGAGGCGGGGGTCCAAGCAGGCAGCCCCAGGGTTAAAGGAACCGAGAGGAGGAAGCGGGTGGGGTCCTGGGAAAGGAGGTGCGGGGGAGCGGGGAGCAGGCCTGCCACACCCTGGAGGCCGTGGAGGCGGCCGAACGCTCCCAGCAGGTCTGCACTCAAGTCCCTGAGGCCCTGTCTTGCTTCCTGAAGCCCAGGACCTTCGAGCTGAAAGACAAGTGAGACTTTCCTCTGGGGTGCACATGTGTGCGTGCACGTGTGTGATGTGCACACACGCACATAGCTCTCATTTTCCTCTTTTCCTGACCACCAGAGAGAATGTCCGTGAGCCTCCACCCTCCCCAAGCTGCACTTGGAGGGACACGCACGCTGACGCACACATGTGTGCGCACACACACACACGCACACACACACGTGCACATGCAGTCGGGGCGAGCACGCCTGTGACAGCACCTAGGCCTGGCAGGAAACGGGACTCTGGGAAACGGCAGGCCCCACCTTTGGCACAAAACCATGTTTTTGCTGCTCATTCAGGAGAACAGAGTGGGGGTGGGGTGGGAACAGATTTTGCCGAAAGCGTCCAGTGCCGTTGAGGGCCCGTCCTGGTGGCTCCTGTCCCAGCTCTAACGGGCTCAGGACAGACATCCGTGACGCAGGGTGTC
>NW_006285613.1:2406185-2406421 GCF_000327345.1 Myotis davidii
GCCCGCCAGCCGCCCCGGGCTGGCCTTCTCCTGGGTCCTGGGCGAGATCAGGCCGTGGTCCGTGAGGAAGCCTCGGCCGGTACCTCGAGGTCAGCTGAGGGCACCGAGCTGCTGGGCTGCGGGCACCTCGGGGTCAGCTGAGGGCACCTTGGGGTCGGCTGAGGGCACCGACCTGCTGGGCTGAGGGCACCTTGGGGTCGGCTGAGGGCACTGAGCTGCCAGCTGGGGGCACCTGG
>NW_006285613.1:2406687-2409585 GCF_000327345.1 Myotis davidii
CCGTGACAAATGACCACAAACCGGGACCTCACACAACGGAAATCGATCCTCTCAGCTCTGGAGGCCAGAGGTCTGGGGTCGGGTCGGGTCGTCCAGAGGCCGGAGAGAGCATCTTCTCCAGCTGCGTCCCAGCGCCTGGCGGTGCCCGTGCCCTTGGCCCGTGGCTGCCTCACCTCGGCCTCTGCTCACTCCTCTCTCTCACCCAGACGCAGCCGCTGGATTAGGGCCCACCCTCCTCCGGGTGCCCGAATCGCCCCCTGGTGACACCTGCAGAGACCTGATTTCCGAACAGGGTCACGGTCACAGGTTCCGGGCATTCGGGCTACATATGTTTGTGGGGAGCACAGTTCAACCTACAGCAGGCCTGGGCTGCAGAGGGGTCCCCGGGGCTCGGCCCTGAAGGAGGAAGAGGATGGAGGAGCGAGGGCCCAGGGCAGGGGCCTGCGTGGTGAGAGGCTTTGAGCGGAGTCAGGGAAGGGGCGGGTGGTCCCCGGCCGGCAGGGGCAGGAAGAAGAGCGAGGCACTGTGTCACGTGGTTGGAGGTGTGTCCTGTAGAAGGAGAAGACTTACTTTGAGTCCCTCCAACTACAAAACCAGTACCAGGTCCGTGGAAGGTACTGGAAAGTGGAGTTTGACCTATGGCACAAGCAGGAGCTTTGCTCACAAGTTTCACTTTCTGACCGGGGAGCAGGCTCCTTCGCCAAGTAGTGAGTTCCCCAGGCCTAGGAGCATTCAAGCAGGGGCTGAGGAGGCTGTTCAGGAATTCCACGGGAGCGGTTCCTGCCGATACTAGGCACCTGCTGTCCGATGAGAGCTTGAACTTCAAAGTGTCATGTTACTGGGCATGTGGACAGGGACCCTCCACCCTGGCCCTGCGCCCTGTCTGTGGGGCGGGCAGGCTGGGCTCGAACCCACCACCCTTCTCCCTGCTCTTCCTGTCTGGCTGCCGGTGCTGAGCTGCACAGCTCACTTGACGGGGCTGTTTCTCCCGGGACAGGGAAGCAGGTCTCTGGCCAGCACCCGGGACTGGGTCTCGCCTGGGCCCTGTTCTGCAGGGGGCACCCAGGGCCCTTCCGCAGCCTGTCCTCCATCTGGCCCCGCTCCCGGGAACCGGATTTCCCCAAGGGCCCCTGCCAGCTGGAGGGACGGCTGAGTGACCCCTGATCCCTGGAGGTCCCGGTCAGGTTCAAGCCCACTCCCACAAGCCCCTCCTGCCATGCGGCCGGTGGCCCCAGCCCTCCCGCCTGTGGACCGAGGCTCCAGGCAGCTGTCAGGCGAGGAACTGACACTTGAGCTGACGGTTCCTCCCGCGGAAGCTTTGGGAGGAGCAGCTGAGGGACCTGCTAGCCCCCTGCTGCCAGGTCCCGGCCCCTCAGGACCGGCCTGGGTACGTCGCTGCCTGAGCGTTGCCTGCAGAGAGCGAGTGGAGGGAGGGACTGACCCAGGCCGGGTGGTGCCTGCTGATGGCACCTCGCCGAGGCCGGCGTGGCTGGCGGCACAAGCACTGCACTCTGCAGACATGGAGGCTCAGAGACGGCGGGGAGCGTGCCTGGACTCACCAGCTCATGATTCAGCCAAACCAGGAGGCGTGTCCAGGTCTGTGCGCCCCCGGCCGCCGGTTCTCCCCGTTCCACCAGGAAGGGGAGGACCGAGATGGCTTCCCACATACGTGCGCCGCTTGGGTAACGTAGTTGCTCAATAAAAATGCTGAAAGGCCCGGCCAGCGTGGCTCCGTGGTTGAGCGTCAACCTATGAACCAGGAGGTCACGGTTCCATTCCGGTCAGGGTCCCTGTCCATGTGCCCGGGTTGCGGGCTCCATCCCCGGTGGGGGGCGTGCAAGAGGCAGCCGATCCATGATTCTCTCTCATCATTGATGTTTCTATCTCCCTCTTCCTCTCCCTTCCTCTCTGAAACCAATAAAAATGTATTCTTAAAAGATGCTGGATGAGTGGGTGCCTGCGTCCCCATTCACATGAATGACCCAGAGCTGATGGCTTTGGCACAAACGCCTGTCTCCATCCCCTGGCCCAGCGTTCCCCTTTCGGGGGGTGACCCTGACAACAGTGACCGCTCTGTCCTGCATTGGACAGCGTCTCCGAGCGGCGTCAGGGGAACAGCTGGGGATTACCAGCGCCCTGAGGCTGGCGGGCCACGCGCCAGGTCCCAGCCTGGATGTGGGGGTGATTGTCAGCCGCGTGTGTGAGAAGAGCTGCCCGTGGGGCTGTGCACCGGCCCCTCCCCGGCCTCCACTGCTGGCCCCGAGGGTGGCATCCAGGACTCAGCTCTGGAGCACGGGTCCCTGGTGGGGGGGGCGGGTTGTCAGCTGCTGTGGCTGTTGGTTTGTGTCCCACGGCTGCGTGCAAAGAGCCTAAACGTGAATTGAGGGACATGTGGGCACCGACGCTCCTGCCTGGTGGGGAGAGCCACGTCCACGTGTAGCGGCCGCCACATCCAAAGCGCCTCCCCGGGGAAGGACCTCAGTGGGACGCGTGCAAACCCGCCACGGGGGCCGGAAGCACCCTGGCGTCTTCCTCCCGCGGCAGCTTCTGAGTTTCCTTCCTCAGAAGGAAAGCCGTGTGGGAATCTTTGAGGAACTCGGGGGTGGGGGTGGGTTCCTCCCTGCGGGGAGGCGTTCCTGGACCTGGCATACCCAGCGCCCCCAGCAAGGACCCCGTCTTGGGGGACCAAGCCCAGGCTGCCCTCCAGGTCCGTGTGGGGAGGCTGGTCTGCATTGTGGCTCATTACTCGTCCGCTGCACAGACACCAGTGGGCGCCCACACGGGAGCTGGCATCTGCCTCTAGCCCGGCCTCCCTGCCTCAGGGCCTCCCAGGGGCTCCCAGCCCTGGCCCCGGCTGTCTGGAGCCGTGTAGGTCCCTGTGGATGGACAGGGGCAGGT
>NW_006285613.1:2410816-2411860 GCF_000327345.1 Myotis davidii
CCGCCTGCCCCTCACCCTTGCTCCGCGGGAACCTTCCTGAGGGGCTGTGGCCGACCTCTGTTTTCACAGCCGGTTCCCACGGACGGACGGGGCTCCCCTCCGTGTGAAGACCTTGTTTTGTCCCCGGTCACCATTCTGGACGCCACTTCCTCCGGCTCAGCCCCGAGGACGTCGGGACAGACGGGACCCTCACCCTCGGAGGCCTGCAGGCGGGGCAGCAGCCACGGGCGTGTGGGGATCTGGGCAACGGAAGCTTTGCTGGCAGAAGGCAGGAGGGGGTGGGCGCTAGGGGAGTGACACGCGGCTGCAGGAAGGGACATGTGTCTGAGATTTTAGGGCCCCAGTGGGATATCCCTGCACTGTTTCCTAGATAAGTGCTCTGGGTTATTCACAACCAAGTAGAAACCTCTCAGTTGGCCCTTGCATCCCTGGCTGGCCCTTACACACCTGGCTGGCTTGCACACCTGGCTGGCCCACGCACACCCGGCTGGCTTGCACACCTGGCTGGCTTGCACACTGGCTGGCCCTTGCACACTGCCTGGTCCAGCTGAGCACATGCACCAGGCGGCTCCTCTTCAGCGGCAGGCATGACCCGGCCTCCCCGATGCCGACAGTGGTGATTCACGGCCTAGGCTGCCCATGTGACCCACTTGGAAGTGATGCCGGGGCGCCACAGGCTGCACTGGGCTTGGGTGCGGGTCTGCTTCCCTCCGGTGCGATCCGGAGGGCGCCGGTCCTCCTGTTTCCTCTCATTTCCTGCCCCCCACCCCACGGGCACTGCCATGGAGGCCCTCATGGTCCCTCCAGGCCTCTCCTCACTGGTTCTCTAAGTGGGGACTCCCTGCCCAGGGGGCCGGGGCAGCCTCAGGAGGCACAACTCCTGGGAAGAGGCTCGAGGACCCCAGGACCCACGGCGTCAGGAGGGACCAGGGTGGGAGAGGGGACGCGTGGGGAGAGGAAGCCGTTGGGACGTTCGCTAGTGGCTGTTTATGACTTAGGGTGCTGGCGGGGTCACCAGGGCATGGTGGTTCGTCCAGAAGTGTC
>NW_006285613.1:2411949-2412717 GCF_000327345.1 Myotis davidii
GGCTGGCCAGGCTGCCGGGCAGAGGGGCTGTCGTCCCCTCGGCATCTGTCCTGTGCCAGGCTCGGCGCCCAGAAGGGCAGGGAGGAGCGCTGGCATCCGGCCGGTCCAGCCCTTGAAGCATCTCCTGGTCCCGTGGGGAGAGGTGGGCGGGATGGAGAAGCGGGGACTTGCAACCTGTAAGGCGCACATGCTCAGTCTGCATCCTCCTGGGGAGCGGGGAGCGGGGAGCGGGGAGAGGCACCGCACGGCCGTGTTTGGGGGTCTGCCCTCGCTCCAGCAATGAGCATGGCTCCCTGTTGCCTCTCTCCTCCCTGCGTTTTCGGGAACATTGTACCACGCACACCCCGTGCCCGTCTTCGATTCCCCGTTCACACCGCGTCATGCTGGCTCGCCCGCCCTCCCGCCTCGCACCCTTCCATCCGGCCACGTGGCCGCCCTGTGTTTATTCTCGGTGCATTTCAGAGTCAGTCGTGAGCTTCCTTATCGCCCGTGGAGTTGTTACCATAGAACATATTCCGGCCTCACGTTCCCAACCTCCCGCTCCTGACAGCCGTGCTGAGCCGCAGCAGAGGGGGTTCGAGAGGAATCCGTTCCATTGACCTGCGTGTCCGCGGCGGAGTGCTCGTCCCTTCCCAGTCTGTCCGTGCGGTAGCTCGTGGGTGGTCGGCCTCGTGAGTGTGTTGACACCCCGGCAATGGGCAGTCGGCAATTGGCAATCGGCGAGCTTCCCCGGCACCAGGCGGCTGGCTGTTCCCCGGGGCGCCCGTT
>NW_006285613.1:2413716-2418217 GCF_000327345.1 Myotis davidii
CTCACCATGCGGGTCCCCTGCCCGTCCTGCCCTCCGGCCGGCCCTGTGGCCCCAGGGCCAGGTCTGTGGTCCGGTGGATGGGACAAGCCACGGAGACCTGGACTCCCTGGTCCCTGAGACCAGGAGCCGGGGCCCTGTCTGGAGTGTCCCCCCGTCCTGGCTGGGAGGTGGCTCTCTCTGGAGAACACCTGTGCGAGGAGGTGGCATTGGCCGGCAGGGCTGCCGGGGGACCCGAGGGGTGATGCCCATCGTTCCTTCCTCCTCTGGAAGGGCGCCCCACGCCGTGTCTGACCGGGGGCCGTGTCCGTGCAGGTGCGGTCCCAGGGGAGGGAAGGTGGTCCTTGGCCCCGGGGCCTGGGGTTGTCCTGTCCGTCTCGCTGGCCAGTTTCCACGTTGCTTCCGGAGCCTTCCGGGAGCCTGCCTGTCCCCACACCCATAGGCCTTGGCTGCCCGGGGCCTCGGGGACCAGAGCGACACAGAGGGGCCTTCCCTTGCTTAAGGGGCACCCCGATATACACAGCCCATGGGGAGCCGTGTGGGCCCCCCGACCCCACGTGGGTGTTCATTATGCGGTTCGTCCTGGTCCCTCTTCTCACAGGGCCCAGCCAGAGCAGGCGGAGCAGGAGGACTTCTGGCAAAGGCTGGGCCAGTCACGGCCAGGCCAGTGACTCATGCAGGGGGAAGGGAAAGGGTGCAGGGGAGGGGGAAGGGGGGGGTGCCTTAATAGCAAAGCCATCACGTCCCCAGGCCACTTCACACGCAGGACAAACAGCGCATTGAGGCCCAGGCGCTGCTGGCTGGCTCCCACCGGCTCAGGGTGGGGGATGGGTGTTCATTATGCGGCAAAGCAATACCAGATTGTGGGGGGGCACCCCGCTTCCTGCCTCCTCCCACGCGGAGTTCTCTGTTCCCAAGGCTCCGGCCAGGGCCCCGAAGCAGCGTCGCAGGTGCCCTCCGCTCTCCCTTGGGCACCTGCTCTCAGCTCCTGGTGGGCTGGGGCGTGGGAAAGCCCAGCCCAGGAGGCCACTGCCTCCTTCTCCATCCTTCCCAGGGGCAGGGGACCCGCCCCTCGATTCTGTCCCTAAACACCTGGGGCTGCCCTGCGGGGCCAGGACAGCCTGGCTGGGAGGAGGCAGCTTGCCCAGCCCTCTCCCCTCCCCCTCGGACCCTGGACTGCACTGGGGGGAGCCCTGGAGTACCCAGGGTCCCAGGCCACTGGCTGTGGAGGGGACAGAGCCCAGGTGGCCTAGACACTTGCCACCTCCTCGGGCTCATGCTTCCAGAACAGTCCGCAGTTCCACGGGCCGCTTTCCGGGGCTTTCCTCATAGTGACCTTCGACTGAGGACAGCTCCCCTCCAGGGCCCACAGCGGCTCCTGGGGCAGATTTCTGTCCTTGCTGGGGATGCATGGGCGATGCTGCCCCCAGCACTCCTGGCCGGGGTCCCCCAACACTCCCGGCCGGGGTCCCCCAACACTCCCGGGCCAGGGTCCCCCAACACTCCCGGGCCAGGGTCCCCCAACACTCCCGGGCCGGGGTCCCAGTCCTCTCCGCAGGTGGAGGGGCCGATGTGTCAGTCCTGGCCCCGGGAACCAGCTGCAGTAACCCACACATGCCACCGCATCGCCCCCTTTCCAGCCTGGAAAAGAGCCAAGTGGGTGCCCTTCCGTGGGCAAAGCTACAGTCAGGCTGACCTCAGGCTGACCTTCATTCATTCTCCCTCCCCCTCCCTCTCCTACTCTCCTTCTTTCCCTCTCCCCTCCCCCTTCTCTTTTTCTCTCTCTCTCTTTCTAGCTCTACCTTTATTTTCAATGGCCAAACTGGCCACAGATAGAGTAAGCAGCAGTGATAGGCGCTGAGCTCCCTGACACTGGAGGATGCAAGGGCAGGGCAGATGGGCGTTTAGGGGCCTGGCATGGAGGTGGATTCCCACGGGCTCGGGGTGCGGGGTGACCCTTCTGAAAGGTGAGGAAGCAGGGGTGGGGGGCTGGGAGGGCGGTTCCTGCCTCCTTGCCCTCCATGGTGACTGGCTGTCAGCCCCCTTTTCTCCCACTTGCTGGGCGTCGCCAGGGGCATTGTTAGGTCAGGTGGCCGAGGTCCAAGGGAGCTGGCGGGGCCAGCAGCTGCCCAGAGACGACGTCACCTTGGTCACTGCGGTGACTGCAGAGAGAAGTGTGTCCTCAGAGGCCGCTGGCCTTCTCCCCGCTGACGCTGACGTGGAGCTGGGGCAGCTGGTGACTCAGCCCTGGCCCCGCTGCAGTGTGAGCAGCCTGCCGCCCGGGAGCAGGGTGTCCGCAGGGCAAAGGCCTGCTGGCAGCCTGGGCAGGGCGCTGCGAGCTGGCACAGCCGCCTGCTGCTCCGAGGCTGGTTGGTACCAGGCGGGCAGCTCCTCAGAGGCCCCCCGTGGGGCTTTGCGGAGCCTCTGGGAGGACCAGGGGTGTCAGCCGCGGTGTGTGGGGGCGCTGGGCGTCTCCTACCCATCCCTCTGCATCCAGCCTCAGATGGCCGCTGGAAGTTGGGGGACTTTAGCCCGTTCCAGAGCCCCGTTTGGGGGGCTGGGGGAGGAACACGGGTGGTGGGACTCTGTAAAGTGGGAATGATCAGGAGTGAAATACGAGTCTGGGTGCTCACTCCCCGAGCCCGTGGGGCGCAGACTTCTGAACCTGCTGATCGCAGCCCGACGGACATGCCCATGGGCAGGTGCCGCCGGGAGCCGGGAGCCAGGCCTTTCCCGGCCTCCTGAGCGCTGGGTGGAGGCCGGCGAGGAGGCGAGGAGGCTCCCCTGGACGCAGGAGGCGGCCCCGGGCGAGGCCCTGGTTCCGTTTGGAGCGTTTTGAGAGCTGGCGGTTAAAGCACAGCCGTGATGCACGTCTTCCTGGCATGTTACGGAAGCGACAGAATTTACATTTTATAAAGTAGGCAACATTCAAAAATTACGTCTGATTTTAAATGAAAGCGTGGACTTACCACAGGATTCCACTTCTGGGTAAATGCTCAGAAGAATGAAAAGTAGAGATTCAAGGAGACGGGCGTGCCCGTGTTCACAGCTGCTGCGCCTCCAGGACGCAGGGACCCTGAGCGCGCCGTCCTCCGGGACAGCGGCCACACGCCGGGGACATACTGTCCGGGTGCACCTACGGGAGGAGTTGGACCCACAGAGAGAAGGTGGAGGGAGGTGGCCAGGGTCTGAGGGGCGAGGGGGTGGGGAGTGAGAGTTTGATGGGGGGCAGGGTCTCCGTCTGGGAAGGTGAGGAACATTCTGGATGAGGGTGGTGACGGCTGCACAACAACATAAACGGACTTGGTGCCGCTTGGCCGTGACCTAAACGTGGTTAAAATGCCCGGCCGGCCGGCGTGGCTCACCGGGTTGGTTGAGGTTGACCTATGAACCAGGAGGTCACGGTTTGACTCCCAGTCAGGGCACAGGCCTGGGTTGTGGGCTCAGTACCCAGTGTGGGGCATGCAGGAGGCAGCCGGTCCATGATCCTCTCTCATCACTGTTTCTCTCTCTCTCTCTCCCTCTCCCTTCGTCTCTGAAGTCAATAAAAATATATTTAGAAAAAAAGTGGTAAAAATAAAAGCAAAGGATGGGAGGGGGGGAAAACACCCCAAAACAGTTAAAATGGCGACTTCTATATTTTTTTACCACCATAAAGAAATGCATTGCTCTATTAGAGAAAATTAAATTACATGAGGTTTATATAATGGAGTTCACCAATGTACAAAGGTGACAAGGGCACCGCCATCCATCCCTCAGCGTTTTGCATCCAGCCTCACCTGTGCCCGCCGGCGAGCCCTGCCCCTGGTGCCTCTGGCCGCCACCACGGGGCCTGCACAGCTCTCCCAGCGCCAGCCTCGGGGGGCACGCTGCTAGCTGGGCGGCGCCAAGGGCGTTTGCCCCACAGAAACGGCAGATGCTGCCAATCCGGTGGTGTTGGTGTGTGACCCCCAGAGTGCTGGTCCGCTGATCCCTGGACGGGGGGCGGCGTGGGGTGGGGGTGAGCTTGGACTGGGGGTGGCACCTCGGGGTCAGAGCAGACTGCTTCACACATGCGCTGGAGGTGGGAACTCACGGGTGGCTTGGATGGGGGGCGAGGGACCAGGACTGAGGGGGACACCTAGACGTTAGGCGGGGCGGTCTATGGAGGTGGAGGGCTGAGGGAGCCCGGGGGGAGGGGAAGGTCCAGCAGCCATGGCTCCAAGGCTCTGGACCTCAGGGAGGCCCTACTGTGCGCCAGGCCCAGGCAGAGCTGCGACCGCATGGCCCCTGCCCCCGGGGGTGCGGGAGCTGGTCTGTGACAAGACAGATGAACCACTTAATGGGGTGTCCTGTCCCAAAGCCCTGAGTGGCTGGGCAAGCAGCCACCGCCCTCCCTCTGCTGCCCAAGCCGCCCCAAGTCCCCGGGAGTGGGGGTCATGGATGCTGGTGTGCGTGCCAAGGGCTGTGTCCGCCCACCGTTTCCTCCGCAGCCCTCTCCTCCCCAGGCCGGGAGCTTCCCTCC
>NW_006285613.1:2418327-2421440 GCF_000327345.1 Myotis davidii
ACAGCCTGTCCTGGGACCCGTTCCGTGGCCAATTGGACATCTTTGGGAGGTGCAGCTTTGACCTACAGAAATGACTCAGGCCCCAGCTGGTTTGGCTCAGTGCACAGAGCATCAGCCTCTGGACTGAAGGGTCCTGAGTTCGATTCCGGTCAAGGGCACGTTGGGCCCTGGTCAAGGCCTGTGCAGGAGGCAACCAATCGATGTGTTTCTCCCAAACACATCGATGTTTCTCTCTTTACCTCTCTCTTCCACTCTCTAAAATCAATGGAAAAATATCCCTGGGTGATGAGGATTAGCAACAACAACAAAAAAATGGCTGACGGGAGCCTGACATCTGTATTGGTGTGTGGAGGGGGGCGGGGGGCACTGCTATGACAAAGGACCACAAACCGGGGGCTGAACAGAGCAGAAGCGGACTCTCCCCGTCCTGGAGGCCCGAGCCCCCCCTCAGGGTGTGGCGGCCCCCACTCCCTTGAAGGCTCGGGGCGCCCCTTCCTGTCTATTCCAGCTTCGGGGTCCCAGGTGGTCCTTGGCGTGAGGCCGCGTCACTCCAGCCTCTGCCGCCGCCTTCCGTGGCCTCTCTCTGCATCGGAGTGTCCTCAGGCCTGGGGTTTAGGGTCACCCTCTCCAGGGAGACTGACCCTCGCTGCAGCTCCTTGTCTTAACCACATCTGCAAAGGTCCTCCCGCCAAGTCAGGTCGCATTCTGAGGTTCGGGTGGATCTATCTTTTGGGGGCCACCCTTCACCCCACGACAAGTCATGGTGGACCTGGAGGTAGGCAGCCCCTCTGGTGCCCCTCTAATCCCATCTTCCCTTCTCCGTGGCCTGGGGGGGGGGGGGGGGGGGGGGGGGTGTGACCCTGAGGACTCTGAGGCAGGCCTTGGGAAGGGCAGACCTGGGTCATTGGGGAAGGACCCACTCGCTATTGTCTTTTTCTTGCCAAATTGAAGCTCTTTTCCCTCTTTCTGCTGCTGCTGCTCATTTTATCTGCCCGGGGCCCTGCCAAGACCCTTCAGTCGGCCCCCTGGCCTGGCGGCTCAGGCCCCAGGAAAGGGGGTGGGGCCTTATTAAGGTCCTGGAGCCCCAGATTGGACAGGGCCATTGAAGTGATCAAAGGCGGGAGATGATTACAGGGAATTATTCCTTGACGGGTGGCGCCCAGCTGTTTCCCATCTCCTCTGAGGACAGGGGAAGAAGAGGAAGTGAGTGATGTACAATTAGAGCAGTTGGTTAGCTACGAGGGTGAACTTCCTGGCAGGAGGAGCGTGGCTAAGTGCTGGGTTGGGTTTCCTGGGGGGCAGGGGGGAGCGTAGGAAACCCCTCCCCTGGGGGTGTCCGGGCCTGGCAGCGGTGGCCCAGTGGTTCCAGTGCAAAGGGCTACAGGCAGGAACCTCAGAATGCGACCTGACTTGGCGGAGGACCTTTGCAGATGTGGTTAAGATGTGGACTGGATGGGCTCTGGAGCAGTCAGGCCAACAGGGGGCGCCTTCTGGCCTCGAAGGGCGACTCCTTCCTGCCATTGTCCCATGGGCTCCCACAGGGGAGCATGTCGGTGAGGCGTGCACCCTGGCCGGGTCCCCAAGAAGATAAACCACGTATATTTAGCTCTGCCGAGAATGGCAGGGAGCCGGCACAATGCGCTGACCCGCGGCGTCTCGGGGAGCCAGGCCAGCTCTCCACGAGGACAATCGCCTGGGTGGGCCTCCCCTCCCAGGTGCTTTTTATGAAAATGCTGGAGAATGGCGCGGTGGCCCAGGCTGGATGCCATCCAGGGCACCCACGTCTTCCCAGGCGGCTGGGTGACGAGGCTGTTCTTGGTTAGGGGCAGGGGACCCCCAAACTCCCAAATACGGGGGGACAGGTTTCCCAGCCGGTTGGACCGCGGAGCAGGCCCAGGTGCTGGTGTTGAGACTGGCCGTTCATGGCAGCGGCGACCCCGCTTCTGAAACCTGGGCTCCCGGGCAGGCGACCAGGGTGTGTATGCATCTGAGATATCTGTGGTTTTGCAGCTCCCTGTCCACGAACTCACTGGGTTGAAAATAGTTCAAAATATCCAAAGCATGAGGCAGGGAGCGGCTGCCTTCCTTAAAAAGGAAGGACTCGGTTTTATCTGCTGGAGCCAGCGCAGGCTCAGCCAGAGGCCCAGGCTCACCTGGGGGTAGGGGTGGGGGGGGGCGCGGTTCAGACCTCAGCCTCCCCTGCGCATCAGACCTGGGGGCGGAGGGCCGGGGAGTGGCAGCGACCAACCTGAGAGCTAGGGGGCGCTGTGGGACACTCGGGTGCCCACCTGGAGGAGCTGTGGCAGTGGCCCAGCAGCACCCAGGGCTCACTCCGTGCTGTGGATTCTCCCTCGGCCCCCTCCTTAGGCAGAGGCAGTGGGTCTAAGCTGGCGAGGGGACCAGGAGCAGACAGGAGCGTCTAACAGGCTCAGCCAATGGAGGGGGAAGAAGCCAGTCCCCCAAGCCCGCCCCTCCCCCCCAGCTGTCAGTGCCAGACCCGATGGCCCTTCCTGGGGGCTTGATCCTGGTGCTTCTCAAGTTCCAACTCATCCTTTCGTCCCAGCCCCTAGGTCCTGGGGCCCAGGACCTGCCTGCCCGGTAGGTAACAGGCTTAATGGATGTTTGCTGAAGGGGTTGAAGGGATGGAGAGGCGTAGAGGTTCCTGCCCCCTGGCAGCCTCCGGTCTCCCCATCCTTCACTCGCATCTAATAACCAGGACAGGACCGGGTCTGTGCTCCACATGGGAGATGCCCCTTTCGGTGGGGATGGGGGAGCACCCCTCTGGCATCCCTGTCCCAGGCCCCTGCCGGGCCAGCGCCCCCTCCCAGAGAGCGCAGGAGAGACCCGGCTGGAAGGGTGTGGGGGGAGCCGCTGGAGGGGGGTCCCCCTCCGGGCCATGTGAGTCCGTGCGCTTGCCCGCTGGCTCTCCGCCAGCCGGCCAGGATCCTGCGGGCAGCCAGCCCGAGCATTAACCTTGTCGACGCCGAGAGCGAGGGGAGGCGGCGGCCAACTTTGTTTGCTTGCAGCCAACTTTGTTTGCTCGCGTCAATGCAGCTCCCGCAGCAGGAGCCCTGCGCCCCAGGGAAGGGGAGTCAGCTCCCCCTGGCACCGCC
>NW_006285613.1:2422180-2423993 GCF_000327345.1 Myotis davidii
CCGGGCTGAGCAGAGTCCGGGCTGCAGGAGGCCGCCCAGCGGACCCGGAGAGGTCTTGGGGGGGCGCCCCATCGTCCCCCATCCGCGCCTGGGACGTCCTCGGCCGCCCCCCGGAGTCGGGCTGTGTGGGAAGGGGGGGCCTGCGTGCGGGGAGCGAGTGCATTTTGGCCCCTCCCCCCTCCGGGGTTTACGAAGTGTGGAGAGACTTGGGGGGCAGGGGGGCTTCTCCCTGTGAGTGCGGCCGGCCTCCTGGCTTTGGGCCTGCGTGTGTGAGTGTGAGTGTGTGTCTGTCTGCGTGCGCGCGCTTTCGTGCGTCCTCGTGACGCCCGTGGCCCTGCGTCCTGGGGAGTAAATAAAGTGCTGGGAGGGAAGCGCACACAATAGTCCCGCACTCGGCGGATTTCTGAGGGCGGGTCTGCCTCTGTGGGGACCGGGAGCCCCGCCCCTCGGAGGGGCTCCCCGGCAGCCCAGGGCAGAGCCCTCTGGTGGGCTGGGGTGGGGGAGGCTGGGCTGGAGGCCAAGCCCGGAGGGCCTCCACCCGTCGTGGGCAGACATGACCCGGGGCTGGGACCTGGCTGTCCGGAGCCCAGCGGCTCGCTCGGCCCACCTGGGCCTGGCCTATGTCGGGGGGTTACGTCTGGGAACCAGAGCCTGGCTGGACCCACGCAGGGCCCGGCAGTGGCGATTCTGGCCCGCCCTGTGCCCCTGTGCGGATGATGAGGGTGCCAGGGGCTGGCCTGGCGGTGGGAACACTCGGACGCCGGCAGGAGCTGTGAGGCCACCAGGGAGGTCAGGGGCTGCGGAGCTGGAGGGACACCTTGGCGCATGCTCTTCCTGGGGGCTCCGGGATTGACCTGCATGCTCCCCTGCCCTGCGCAGCTACTGCTCCCTGCCGCCGCCCCTCGGGGCCTTTTCTTGTCGCAAATATCCGAGGGCGCCCCCTTCAGGTCGCGTAGAGGGCGCGCTCTCCCAGGACTGGGTCAGCTGGCAGTCCCTGCCCCAAAGCACTGCGCTGCGATTTCGGGGGAGGGATGGTTTGATGCGCCCTGAGGCAGGATGGGGCGGTGGAGCTTTGGGGGTCGTGTGGTACAACAGCTGTCGCAGTTCATGAGTTCATGCCACGTAGGTTGCCAGCGCCTCTGCCTCGAGTCCCTCCTCACTGCCGGCTGTCCCATCTGAAGATGCTGGCAGCCACTGCGCTGCCTCCCGGCGGCTTCTTGACCCTTTAATTTAGTTGGAGACAATGGCCTCATTGAGACCGGCCTAGGGCAGCCGTTGGCAGCCTTGTGACCCCAGGGGAGACCTCCGGAGGGTTGGGGCGCGGGGCCTCGAACCCTCCAGTTCCCCCCGTGCGTCAGTCTCTCCATGTGTGCCCTGAGAAGTCCGACGGGCTCTGAGGATGGGGGTTCAGGCATTTGAGCCCCGGCTTCCTGCAAGTGTGTGAGACCAGAAAGCCGGCCTCCCTGTGCGCCCCAGGAGCTTGGTGTGGCGCTGGGCGTGGCGGCTGACAGCCTTGGATGGAAGGATCTGGGCAAGGAGAAGAGGGCACGACCCAGTGCAACAGTGGGGGACACAGGGCAGGGGAAGGCCACTCTGGCTGACCACTGGAGTTCTTATTGGAGGAGGCCGACCTTGAGTGAAAGTCAGACCTTGACTGTGGAGGCAGGACAGCCTCCGGTCAGGGCAGGGGAGGCCAGAGCGAGCTGGTCTGTCGGGGCCGGGGCATAAGGAGGGGCCGGCTGTGGCTGTGGAGGGCCAGGCATGCGTGCCCGGAGCCAGGGCCATCCGGGGAGGCAGCTGGACGAACTGAGCT
>NW_006285613.1:2424075-2430009 GCF_000327345.1 Myotis davidii
CACCCACGTGGAGCCGCTTTCTGCAGGACAGGGTGAAAGGGACCAGAAGGGAGCTGCCAGCTCGGCCTCGGCTGCGGGACGTTAGGCGCCACCACCTAAGCAGGGCGAGTCCTGAGACCCGTGTTCCCGGGGGCAAGTTTCAATTGGAGCAGCCTGGCATCCTGCCACGGGGCAAAGGGTGTCCCGGGATGCCGGCGGGAGTGGTGTTACCCCTGCAGGGGGGCTCCCTGGCATGGGGGGAGTGGGTGCTGGGGGCAGACAGGAAGCTGCCCTGGTGTCCGTGTGTGGGTGGGGGCGGGGCGGGGAGGCCTGAGTTAAAATTCAGCTTTGCCCCACGTTCTGGGCACACCTGCCCCCGCCCTGCGGAGCTCCCGCCTCTTTTTACCACCTGATTCCTCGCCTGTCCCCCGCCCTGGAGGGCCCGGGCGTGTCCGTTCCCGGGGTGACAGCCCCGTCTCCAGGCAGCAGGGATGAAGCCTGTTTGCTGTGTTGCACGTGTCCGTCGGGCACAGGTTCCCGGGGACTGGGAGGGTGGCGGCACCCTCCGGGGTCGTGAACCTCTGCCCTGCCGTGGCCTCCCCCACACAGGGACCCCCCCGGGCTCTGTGGGAGCCCCCCACGCAGGGCAAGAAGAGGACTTTGTATTTTCCTGATGAGATTTTTAGTTTCATTTCCCACCTTTCCCGGCACAAACGGGCCTCGGGGTGGCCTTGGTCCCTGGCACTCCCCGTGTGAAAGGGTGGCAGGAGGCGTGACCCCTCTCCTATCTCGCTCTGGGCTGTGGACGGTGTGTTCCTTAGAGAGCGCGGGCCAAGTCCCCGAAGTGTTTGCTGTCACCAGATCTGCACGCGGAGAGAGAATCGGGAAGTCCTGACTCTGTGGCCAGCAGACCAGCGCACCGGCCCCAGAGGTCTCGCTGAAGGACCCTGCCCCTCTGAACTCCCGGGGGGCGGGCAGATGCCCGGGCTCCTGCCCAAGCCGGGCGGTGGCACACTCTCTCCCTGTCACAGGAGGCTGGCTGTGTGGGCTGCAGGGTTCCTTCTCCGGAGGGGGACCCAGCCTCCTCTCACCCCTGCCTCCCGGGCATCGCAGCTGGTGGGCCACAGGCCACCCTGCAGGCCGCTGTGGACAGTGACAGGGCACGTGCTGGACGACTGGACTGTGAAGAGAAATGGTTGTGGGGAGGCGCCTGCCTCAGGCCCTGCTGCCCAGCCTTCCCGAGGGGCGGTCAGGGCGGAGCGGGGTCCGAGCCCGTGTCTGGCCGGGGGGGAGGGGGCGTCCTTGCCAGCAGCAGCCTCTGCCCATCCTGGTCGTGTGGGCGCTGAGCCTGGCCCCAGCGGGGAGAGCCGTGTGTCCCCGCTCCCGCCGGGGCCAGTTAGCTCTGCACCTTCCCCCCACCCCTCCTCCCAGGGCATGGGAAGCCTGGGCACAGGTCGGGCCTCGGGGCCGGGAAAAACAATCCCACCAGAGTTCGAGCCCCTGGGTGGGCAGCAGGCACATGGTGGGCACTTGCTTGGGCCACGTCTGTGGACGGGGCTGTCCTGCTGGGCAGGAGCGGTGGCCTGTGGCCTCTGTGACGGGGCGTCCTCAGGGACACACCCATGTGTGGGCTGCGTGCTTGCCCGGTGGGAGCCAGGGAGCCAGGCCTCCTCCGCCCGCCGGCCGCTGTGGCCCAGCCCACCCGTGAGCGCCGTGGCCCTCAGGCCCTGGTGCTGACCTAGCAGAAGAGGGTCCTTCCTCTTCCTCCTGGCACGCCCAGAGGCCAGGGGGAGCCACACTCAGAGGCCAGGTGCCCCCTGGGTTCCCCAGCTGCATGCCTGGGGGTGGGCTGGCCTGCTGCTCTGAGTCTCCTGGGGTACAGACTCCTGGGGTACAGACGCCTGGAGTACAGACGCCTGGGTACAGATGGGAGCACGGGGCCCCAGTGAGGAGCGGGGAGCAGGCTCAAGGAATCCATGTTGGCCTCCAAACCCAGGAAGGAGCCCCCTTGCTGCATGGCGACCCCCAAGGGCAGGGCCATGTGTGTAGACAGGTGGGGTGGGTGGGGGCCTCTGGGCCGCTGGGGGGCAGACCTCATTTTTTGGATTCTTCCCAGAAGCCCAACCAGGAGGCGCGTCCTGCGCTTTGTCGTGACAGCGCCACCAAGGGAAAACGGCCACACAGGGGCTTTCTTTCCAAATCCCTCGGTTTTTTCCCAAATTTGGAGGCTCTCTGCGTCGCTATGAGGCAGGAACTCTCTGGAACACAGTCCCGGAGCCTGAGGATTGGTCATCCCTCTGGCCTCTCAGGCCCCCAGATACCCCTGGCGCCGGGCGTTTGGGGGTCAGGCTGTTGAATTTGGTCTGGACAGAGCCCGGAGGCCGGGCAGTCGGACAGGAGACGTTCTGAAACGTCACGTTTGTTGTCACGTTTAAAGTGTTGCCAGTGTCCGGAGTTGAGGGGGAGGGACAACGGCAGGGCCTTGGCTTAGAGGAGGGTACCTCCCCAAGCCCCCACACCCGCCGGCGCCAGGCTCTGACCTGCCTCTCGCCTCCCTGTCCCCCCTCTCCCCTGTGTCCTCGTCCCCTGCCTTCAAGCACATGGAACAGCACCCTGGGCGCCAGGTGTCCCCCGCCCCCTCCATCCACACCTCTGGCTGTAGCATCGAGGGACCCTCTGATGGGGGTTGGACAACAGTTGTTACCTGAGTACAAAGGCGGCAGGGGTACCCCAAGGCCTCAGGCCAGGTCCTGCGGGGATGGGGGTGGGTGTGTCTTGCGGCCTGGGTCTAATTGTTTAGACTGAGTGGGGGCTCCTGGGAGCTGTCTCCCCCAACCCCCGACCCCCGTGTCCTCGTGTCCTCGCTCTGCAGGGGAGGCTAGAACTGGGCTCTGGGCCGCTGTGTCTGCTTTCCTGTCCCCACAGCCTCCTGACCCTCTTTGCTGCTGGGCTGCCCGCTGTCCCCTGGGGCTGGGCCTGGGGTCCGCACCCCCTGGGGGGAGGCTGCAGTGAGGAGTGGGGAAGGGAGCCACCGCCAGACAGCTCCCTCTCTGCCTGCAGGAGGTTAAGGGATGGGCTCGCTCGTCTTTCTTTTTGGCGGGAAGAGAGACAAGTCCCCGGCCTGGCCGGCGAGTGGGTCTGACTCGGATCCAGGCCTTGGCCGCCACCCCTCCCCCAGGCCCCGCCGGGAGATGGAGGTGTTGGTGGTGGGACCTGCTCTCCCCGTGCCCACTGGCCCCTCCCTGGGTGGCGGGTACAGGAAGCCGCCTCTGAGCAGGGCTCGCTGGCCCTCCTGCCACGTGGGTGGCCTTTCCCTGAGAGGCCAGGCCCTGCCCCGTGTCCCCTGCAGATCCCTGCCATCTCCAGGGAGAGCTGCACATCGGCTCCAGGCCACGCCGGCCTCTGTGCTGGCCCTGCCTCCTACCCCCACTGAGGTCGGGCAGGCGCCTGTGAAGTAGCGGGTGTGTGTTTCCCTGCTGACCCCGCCGTCTGTCCTGGGTGCGAGAGCAGCGGCGCTCACTCATTTGTTTACTCAGCAGCTGCCTGCGGGCGCCAGCCGACGGCCAGCTCTGTGCTGGGTTCTGGGGGCCAGGCGTGAGCCCAGGAGCCGGTCGGCTCAGGAGGGCTTCCTGGAGGAAGGGGCAGCTCAGCAGAGGCCTGGGCAGGAGTTTACCAGGCAGGGTCTCCAGGCAGGTGATGCCGCTGACAGGGCCCTGGGCATGGGGAGGGGAGGTGGGGGACAGGGCTGTGTTGTGCATCTGGGAGGGGCCTGAGGGGGCTCCGGGCTCCCCTGGCCTCTGGGAGGGACTTGGGTGATGGATTGCGCAGGTGGGAGCAAGGCACCCGGTGTGTCGCAGGCTCGGCGAGTCTCGCCTTCGCTCTGGCCTCCGTCAGCAGACTTCAGAGGGCAGCTGTGTCTTTTTGTTGAGCTGCTAAGGAAGTCCGGGTAGGCCTGGGCCCTGGGGGTGCGATGGAAAGGTGACCATTCCTTGCACCTTTGCAGGCCCCGAGCAGGGAAGAGGAGGGAGGCACAGCTGGGTCCCCTCCCTCCCTCATTGCCGCCCCCACCCAAGTCCTGGCTCGGGAAGCACCGGTGTTGGGGCAGATGGAGGGAGGGCGTCCTGCGCCTGCTCTGGCTGCAGCCCCAGTGAGGCTGGGCGGGGGGAGAGGGGGGCTCGGATATTTACATCTCTCCTAATATTTAAATGATGGAGCCAGGCCCGGCACACAGCTGCCCCGAGCCAGCTGTCAGGCTCTGGCCTCCCCCCACCCCCCTCCGCATTCTTCTTCTCTGACCCAAGTCCAGGCCCTTCCAGCTGTTCCCCCTTCGCTCCCAGGCACTTCCTCTGACCAAGCTGGTTCTCATTATTTCCATAACTATCGCCTTTATTGAGCACCTACTATATGCCAGGCAGTGGGCTGGGCACTGGGTCCTCCGGAGCCCAGCAAGGTGGCCGGGCCGCTAGGCTCACTCCGGTCACAGCTGGCCTGAGGCCACACTCGAAGGCGGACTCCAGTCCTCCTGCCCCCATGCCTGCACCTCAGCTGGTGCTCTCTGCCTTCAGAGCTTAGCTTTTAGGGGCCCTGGGGTGGGTGGGGGCAATGGGCTCGTGTGCTGGCTCCCAGCGGCTTCCCCTTGCCCACCGTCACCCTGGGTGAGCCCGTAGCCTCTCTGCCCGAGGTTCCCACCTGTAAAATGGGGATGAGGGCAAAATACTCCTCAGGTGGCCATAGCAGCCGACGAGCTAATGTAATAGACGCCCTGAGAACAGGCGGCAGGTGGTGAGCGCTCACTGTGCGTCGACTAGCGGAGTCGATGAAACAGACGCCGTGTCGGTGGTCAGGGGAGGGGACCGTCTTAGTCTGCCCGGGCTGCTGTGACAGGTGCTCTGACAGGTACCCCAGACTAGACATTGATTGCCCAGGTCTGGAGGCTGGAAGTCCAAGATCCAGGTGCCGGTAGGTTGGCATTTGGTGAGGCATCTCCTGGCTCATACTCGGTGTCTTCTCACTGTCCTCACAGGGCAGAAGGTGTCTCTGTCATAAGGGCACTAATCCATTCCCAAGGGCCCCACCCTCACCTAATCACCTCCCCAAGGCCCACGCTCCCGATACCATCACATGGGGGTTAGGATTCAGCATAGGATTTGTGGGACCCAGACAGTCCATCTGTGGCTGGTGTGGGGGTGGTGGTGGGGTCTGGTGGGCTCCTGGATGCCCACGGCCCACCTCTGTCCTGCCCCGTTTCCTGTGGCAGGTGAGGGCAACCTTATTTCCCATGGAGGCCCTGGCACATTGGCCCTTCTCTGCCCAAGGTAAACCCAGTGTAGGCCCTGGGCAGGTTGGGGCCTTGTGACTGACACGCCGCCCTGGCCACCTGGGCCTCCGCCCCCAGCACTGCCCAGTGTGCCCTCTGTGTGTGCCTGCCCTGGGAGCTGACAGGGAGCGGTGGGGGCTGAGGCTGGGCGTTGGCCCTGGTGCCTCTGCAGAGGGAGAGGGTGTGGGGCTGCCGAGCTGGGCTCCTGGTGGCAGGGGCGGTGCTAGGGTTTCCTTCTTACAGGATTCTCAGTGGTGAGGTGGGGACAAGGCTTGTGAGCCCTGGGGGGCGGGCAGGGGTTCCTGCGCTGCCCCTCAGACACGCCCTGGGGTGCCCGGCCCACCCAGGACTTCTGGGAGGTGGGCACCAGCATCTACTTTCTTCTGAGCTGCAGGAATGGTTCTGGTCGGCAGAGCTGAGGAAGGTCTGGAAGCAGCAGGTTAGAGTCCCGGGAACTGAGGGGCGAGTGCAGGGTGCGGGGAGTTGTGAGCTGCTAGTGCTATGGAGCTGCCACCGGAGCCTCATGTGGAAATACAGGGCACACACGCTGGAGGGGCTGGAGGGGTGTTTGCCAGATACAGGGTGGGTAGGGGGTGGGGGGTTGGGCCCTGGGCTCATGATTCTCCATGGCTTTCTCT
>NW_006285613.1:2430190-2431095 GCF_000327345.1 Myotis davidii
TCAAGCCCTGGCCGCTTGGGCTCAGTGGATAGAGCTTCAGCTTGCGGAACGAAGGGTCCCGGGTTCGAGTCTGGTCAAGGGCATGTACCTCAGTTGCAGGCTGGATACCCAGGCCCTGGCCTGGGTGTTTGCAGAAGGCAACCAATCCATGCATCTCTGTCATATCAATGTTTCTCTCTCTCTCTGCCTCTCTCCCTTCCTTCCACTCTCTCTCAAAAATCAATGGAAAGATTTCCTCGGGTGAGGATTAACGAAAATAAAAAAAGTTCATTGTCAAATTAAAAGAGCGCGCACAGCCCAGCCCCCACCCCGGTTTGAGACTCCAGGCCCCTGCGGCTTCCCCAGCTCCGGGCTGGGGCGCTGAGTGGAGAGCAGGCTGCACAGACCGGACCGAGTCTGCAGGCACTGCTGGCGGCTGCATTTTTGGCCGCAGAGGAATGTGACCAGAGCTGAGGCCCCTGACCTCTGCCGGGAGGGGAGGGGGCCGCCGCCCTGGCCAGGCCCCTGCGGCTCTGCGGGCGTTGGAATGGCCGGGCCTGGTTGCTCAGGACCAATGGGCCACCTCGGAGCTGGTGGCCGATCGCAGAAGGGCCTCCACGGGGTCATCCTGTGTCCGAGCTGGGAGGGGCCTTGCAGTTCAGCCTCTTCCTGGATTTTTCCAGGAAACTGAGGCCGCAGGGGTCATCTGCCTGGGCCGGGTGGGGCATAGATGGCGCTTGTGACAACTCGATGCCCCGCCCCGCGGCTCTGGGCCGTCTGCAGAGCTTCCTACCCGCCCACACCGAGCACTGTGCTGGGGACAACGCGGTGAAAAGTCCCCATTTTCAGTGAAGAAAGGATGACTCCGTTCTGCAGTTTCATTTCCTGCGGCTCGCTCTCTCCTGCGCCAGCACTTCCCACGAGGG
>NW_006285613.1:2431325-2431755 GCF_000327345.1 Myotis davidii
AGGTGGGGGGTCTCCCAGGGGCTCTGGCAGGAGGTTCGGAGCTCCCCGTCAACAGCTTGCACTTTTGCCTCCTCCCACGGCCATGAGCAGAGTTGGGGGTTGTCTGTGGGACCTGGTCCTGGAGGTAGGTGTCTGTGCACCTCAGCCCGCAGGCAGGTGGCGGAAGGGCCCCCCGAGACCTGCCCCAGAGGCCTTCCCTTGGGACAGCTCGCAGGGTCCCCGTCAGTCTCTGCTCCCCCACTTCTTTGCCAAACCCCTCGTATCCTGAGGACACAGAGCAGGCCCAGACCCTCAGGGTCAGCGGATGTGAACCCGAAGTCACCAGGGTTCTGCAGGGCGTGGGGTCACCGAAGCTCCGCCCTCGTCAGCCCAGCGTGGCCGCCTTGGGCCCTGCTGTGGGGAGCCGACCCCCCGCTCCCCCCCCCCCCCC
>NW_006285613.1:2432132-2433271 GCF_000327345.1 Myotis davidii
TCCCTCTGGGTCTCTGGTCGGTCCTGGTCTCCACTGGTTGGTCCTGTGCCGCAGGCAGCTCGGGCCGACAGCCATGCGCGGAGGCTTGTCTGCAGGGTCCGATGACCCCTCTCCCTGGTCGGGGGGCGGGGCTCTCGCAGGGCCTGGCCATCCGGGAAGAGGCGTGTTTGGGGGAGCAGTGGACGAGGAGGGAAGAGGCGGAAAGGAGGCTGGGGGGGTCAGTGGGGACCCTCTGGTGGGGGGAGGAGCTCCCTAACGTTTGAGACCCTGGGAGCTGGGCCTGCAATTGGGGGTCAGTCACCTCCCAGGGGCTGCCATTTATCAGGTGACCTTTGACCCACAAAGGCCTGAAAGGTCACCTTCCTCCCTCTCCCCCAACCCCCCTGCTCTCCTGCAGCCTGGCTGCACCCAGGCCGCCTCCCGCTGCCCTGCACTGCTCAGGAAGCCCTCCTCTTATCTAACCCACATCCCTATCTCTGTCTCTATCTCTGCTTCTCTCTCTCTGTCCGTCCACCCCCCGCCCCCGCCCGCCTGCTGTCCGGTGTAGGCCGCCAGCAGTGCGCTTGCGGGGGAGGCAGGCGATAAGACTGGTCCAAACACATCCTTCCAAATGCGCTCACGCTCCGTCACTTCCATTTAGTCAAAAAACAAGGAAGCCCAGCATCTTGGGGCGACTTTTGAAGGGCGCCCGGAATGACCCCGGTGCGGCCAGACCCGGGCAGGGGCAGGGACAGGCACCCCGAGGCCTGTGCCCAGGGGCTGCCCTCGGTGGGGGGCTTTCCAGGAAGAGGCCCCCCTCAGGGACGTGGCCGTGCACGGAGAGACTTCTCGAAGCGAAGTCACCACGGCGCCCACGTGCCTGCGGGAGTCACTGTGAGGCCGCTCCCGGGCCCCAGCACCGTCGCCCAGGACCCTTCTCTGCATGGGGAGGGGGCGGGGGCGGGCAACTCCAGGAGTTAACCCACTGCTGGTAGGGGGCAGTAACTTACTGCCCCAGGTGGGACACTCCTGGGAGTGGAACTGGGCGCCCGGAATAATGACAGGGGACAGCAGGAGTGGGTGGGGCTGCGTGCGTGGGCCCCTGTCCCAGCGAGGGGGTGGGGGGGCTCCGGGGCCAGCAGGGAGCCAACAGCAGGAGG
>NW_006285613.1:2435245-2436176 GCF_000327345.1 Myotis davidii
GCAGCCGTGGCGCCACATCCACGAAGGCCGCGCGGTGGAGTGCGACCGGCCCTCCCTCCTGTGTTCTCGTGACACAGTAACTCTCTGGGGCTGGCGTCGCCAAGTGCCACCAACCGGGGCTTCAGACCGGAGGGGTGTAGTGTCAGTCCCCGCGGCCAGGCCGGCACGAAGGCCGCGCGGTGGAGTGCGACCGGCCCTCCCTCCTGTGTTCTCGTGACGCAGTAACTCTCTGGGGCTGGCGTCGCCAAGTGCCACCAACCGGGGCTTCAGACCGGAGGGGTGTAGTGTCAGTCCCCACGGCCAGGCCAGTCCCCGCGGCCAGGCCGGCGGGCTCAGTGGTTGAGGTCGACCTATGAACCAGGAGGTCGGGGTTCGATTCCCGGTCGGGGCACGTGCATTGGTTGCGGGCTCCATCCCCGGTGTGGGGCGTGCAGGAGGCAGCCGATCCATGATTCTCTCTCATCAGTGATATTTCTCTCTCTCCCTCTCCCTTCCTCTCTTTGAAATCAATAAAAATGTATTTTAAGAAAATAACAAATCAAGGTGTGGGCAGGCTGGCTCCTGCTGGAGGCTCCGGGCGAGGGGGCCTGCTCCAGGCCTCTCTGGCTCTGGGGGCTCCGCTCCCCTGGGTGGTGGACGCATCACGGGTCTCTGCTCCGCCTCCTCGTGGCCTCCCCCGTGTGTCTTCTCCTTTGCTGTCCCCGAGGACACCGGCCATTGGATCTCGGGCCCACCCAGGACAGTCTCCTCTTCAGACCCGTCTGCCCCTTAATGACACCTGCAGAGCCCCTTCTCCCAAACAAGGTCACTTCCTGGTTCCAGAATTAGGACTCGGACATACTGTGTTGGGGGCCACTGCTGGACCGTGTCTGCAGGCAGCACGGCAGGTTCCGGAAGGCCCAGACCGGGGGGCGGGGCCGGGAGGGCTGTG
>NW_006285613.1:2436514-2436906 GCF_000327345.1 Myotis davidii
GGCCAGGGCCAGGGACCGGGCCGGCCTCCCGGTGGAAGTGTGGGGAGCAGGATGGCCCCTCGGAGCACCCTATCTTCCAGCCAGGACACCCGAGATGAGAGGAAGCCGCTCCTCCTAACACCCAAAGCCAAAGGCTGTCATTAGAATCAGTGTGTGGGGTGTGGGGTCCCCTGGGTGGAGAGACCTCCTGGGGACCCTCGGGACATGGCTGGCTCCATGGTGCATCCTCCAGGACTGCGTGGAAGTGGGTCAGCTGGTTCCTCCTTGGCCAGGGGCGAGGCAGACCCTCAGGGAGACTGTGCCAGGGGCCGCACCGCTGGCCGGCGTCTGGTCGGAGGGCTGGGGACAGGGGCTGTGTGACACTGCCCACGCCCAGGCCACCTCAGCCAGCC
>NW_006285613.1:2436922-2439662 GCF_000327345.1 Myotis davidii
TGACAGCTCAGCGTTCCCTCCCTTGGGGACTGTTTTGCTTTCTGAGGCCCCGCCCCCACTTCTCCCACCCGCATGGGCCTCTGTTCCCAGCCTTCCTCCCCCACCCGCCTCCTCCGTCCCCTCCTCCACAGAGCCCCAGGGGGTCCCTGAGGGGACAGGGCAGGGAGGGCAGTGGCCGCTCAGGTGCATCCCCGCATGTGACGGCGCGGCAACCGTGGGCACCCCCAGTTCTGCACCCACACCCCGAGCTGGCCCACCAGGTGGGTTTGGGTTGGGGTGTCGACTCCAGTTACAGCCCAGAGCTGCTGGTGTGGGGAACAGGGTGATCCCTCCCCGCCTTCCCGTCTGGGGCACCAGGTGCCACCAGGAGAGGCTCTGGGCGGAGGGGGGACTGGCCGTGGGGTGATGGACGTGGGGAAGGGCCGTGCAGTCTTGGCCACCTGTGGGGGGTGACCGCACATACATGCGCGCACACACACACACACATACAGTGCACACACACACACACGCGCACACACACATGGTGCACACGTGCAGATGGCACACACACCGACAGCTGTAAAAGTTGTTGCACAGTCACCACCTGGCGCCTCTCGTCTCCCCTGCTGCCTCAGAGGGAGCCTCCCGCTGCTCCCTGCCCCACACCACACTGTAGCCCAGAGGGTTCAGCCTTTGAATGGCCCGTAACATGACCCAGATCCGCACAGCTCCCCCTCCTGTCCCTGCCAGGCCTTGGTGTGGGGAGCTGAGCTTTGCCACCAGGTTTCTGTGTTCGCCAAGAAGGAGTGTGCCCAGGGCTTAGAGGGCCTGCTGGGAGAGCCAGGGCTGGGGGACGGGGATTCAGGGGGAAGCCATCAGGGACGGGGCCTCCTTCGCGTCCCCCACTCCGGTGTTGGGATCACACACTCCCCGGCCTCCTGCCCGCCCCCCAGCAGGCCCTGTCTTGTGGCCTGAAATCCTGGGCTCTGGTGGGTGAGGCGAGGAGAGCGAGGAGAGGGCTGGGGAGACCCTGGGTGGATGGGGAACTGGCCGAGCAAGGAGAAGGCTGCGGGGAGGGAGCAGAGAGGTGGAGGGCGGGGGGCGGGGTGGGAGTCAGTGTGCCCCACTGGGGCGGGTCTGGCCAGGACAAGCAGGGCAGGGGAGGCAGGTGCAGGGGAGGGTGAGGACAGACCATCGGGGCCGAGAGGGGGCAGACCACGCCGGGACTCCACGGGATTCCACCAGAAACTGCACGGCCGCGTGCCTAGAACCGTGGGCCTTGGAGCCAGGCAGACCCGCCTCTGGGTCAGCCCCCTGTCCCTGCTGCAGGGGAGGTCAGGGTGGCCAGGGGGCCTCAGGTCGGAGACGGACCCTGCGTCCTCAGCTCTTGTCTCCCTGTGGGAACACATTCAAACAAGAGGCAGCACGTAGCAGCAAAGCAGGCGAGACTATTTGCAGGAAAGGATCCACTCGGATACAGTCTGAGCGGGCGACGAGCCCCCCAACCAAACCAAGTGCCCCGCTCAGGGGGGTTGGGGGGCTTACACCTCTCGGCCGGAGCGTCCCTAATAAGCCTCTTCCCCCCTCATTTCTCAGAAGAATATTTATCTCCAGGCCCTAAGGCTCTTTCACCCAGGGTTACGTCACCCACCGGTCAGACTGCGCCAGAGGGGCCCCAGGTCTTCCCTGTCCCATGGGGGTCTGTTGTCTGCAGCATCTAATTTTGGGGTGTCACATCTCACACGTATTTCCTCCAAGCCCTAACTGCCTCACCCAGCTCAGATCTTTCTAGCTGTCCACTCTTTTTCTTTTTTAAATATATTTTTATTGATTTCAGAGAGGAAGGGAGAGGGAGAGAGATAGAAACATCAATGATGAGAGAGAATCATGGATGGGCTGCCTCCTGCGCACCCCCACTGGGGATCGAGCCCACAACCCAGGCATGTGTGCTAACCCGGAATCAAACCCGGGACCCTTTAGTCCACAGGCCAGCACTCTATCCACTGAGCCACACCGGCCGGGGCGAGCTGCCGATGCTTTAACAGGAACATGGCCTCGCCCGGGCCTCCGTGTCCCCGTCTGTACCGGGGAGAGTAGCTTCATTTGCGGCGTGTTTGTCTCGAGCGCTCGGGGAGAGGTGCGCGGTGGCCAGTCCTCGCCTCCGTGGATGCTCAGCCGGCTCCTCGCGCTGCTGTTTGCGATGATGTCATCTTCACGCGGCTCTGACGCGTCGCGGTGCTGTCGTTTCTGGGAACGTGTCCCTGGCTGCTGCGGGGGTGGCGGCGACGGCGTGTTTGCTGATGGTGTCGAGTTGGGCGCATGCGAGGAGGAGGAAGGAAGGCCACGCCGAGGAAGGAGTCAAAGGCTCCCGGGACCAGGCATCCCGACAGGAAACGTGGCTGGTCCACGCGTGGTCGTGGTGGGACAGCGAGGCGGGCGTCTTCTAGGCTCCAGCCTTTTCTCTCTCCCCCACGATCGCTGGGCCTCGGAGGCTCCTGGTAGAGGGGTGCTGTCCCCTCCCCCTTCTGAGAGGTGAAGCTGCACGTGGGATGTTCTGAGGTTCCTGAGCCCCCACTCATCCCGCCCTGCTCTCTGTCTTTCAGCCTTGAAAAGATCTTTCGAGGTCGAGGAGGTCGACACGCCCAACTCCACCCCACCCCGGAGGGTGCAGACGCCCCTGCTCCGGGCCACCGTGGCCAGCTCCACCCAGAAGTTCCAGGACCTGGGGGCGAAGAACTCGGAGCCACCCGCCCGCCATGTA
>NW_006285613.1:2440791-2451717 GCF_000327345.1 Myotis davidii
GGAGATCCAGGTGCCCAAGTCGGCCGAGGTGCCCGCCGCCCCCGCCCCGTCCCTGGAGAATTCAGAGCCCGCCCCGCTGTCTCAGCTGCAGAGCAGGCTGGAGCCCAAGCCCCTGCCTCCCTCGGCCGAGGCCCCACCCAGGAGCCAGGAAGGTGAGCAGCCAAGTGCCCGGTGTGGCCAGGGGTGGTGATTGGGGGCGGGAACTGGCTTTGCCGCGGAGTCTTGGAGAAAGAAGCTGAATGGGGGGGTGGGGGTCGTGCTTCTGTGGGAACCTAGAACACATGGGCCAGCGGCCGCGGGCTCAGGGAGCAGGCTGTCCAGGGAGGACGGGCCGGATGCAGCAGGTGGCACCGAGCTGGGCTTTGGGACGAACCGGTTATGGCCAGCATGGACCGTGCCGTCGAGCCGTTGCTGTGTGAGCCGGACGGCGGGGCTGGAGCTTGGAGCCTGGAAGTGCAAGGCAGGGGCGTTTGCACCTTGAGGATGGGCTTTCACGCTCTGTGGTCGCGGGGCCCCAGGCAGGAATAGCAGGTGGCCCTAGGAGTGCCCGGCAGAGGCCGAGGTCCCGGGGTAGGGGCTGAGGGGTTTTGGGGGGTCCTGCCCTCCCTGAGGTTTTGCATTGGAGGTTTTCCACCGGCTCCCCCAGGAGGGAGGTTGTGAGCAGAGGCCAGGAGAACATAAGAACCTCACCTCTGGACCCTCAGACTCTTTGAGCTGCTGGGGAGGGGCCCCGGGCCAGGCGTCCCCATGATACCTGCCCACAGCTACGTTTGGGGGTGCTCTTCTGATGAGGGGAGAGGGAGGGAAGCAAGGGACTTGGGCACTGTCCTCAGAGGACTCAAACCCAGACTCTGGCTCGCTCAGGGAGCTTCCAGGGGAGGCAGTGGGGATCCCCGGGCCCCAGGGCTGTGCGGGTGCCAGCGGCACTGTGAGCCACGTGGCCGCAGGTCCATTCTGATCGCTGGACTCGGACCCGTGACTGTTCAGTAGGTGGTGTGTGCGTTGGACGGACAGAACATTCTGGGGCTTTGATTTTCGAAGTGACTGTTCTTAATTGTGGTTATAAGACACGTAACGTAAAACCCTTTTAACCGCGCCGAAACCGGTTTGGCTCAGTGGATAGAGCGTCGGCCTGCGGACTGAAGGGGCCCAGGGTCGATTCCGGTCAAGGGCATGTACCTGGGGTGCGGGCACATCCCCAGTAGGAGATGTGCCGGAGGCAGCTAATCGCTGGTTCTCTCTCATCGATGTTTCTGACTCTCTCTCTCTCTCGCTCTCTCTCTCTCTCGCTCTCTCTCTCTCTCGCTCTCTCTCTCTCTCGCTCTCTCTCTCTCTCGCTCTCTCTCTCTCTCGCTCTCTCTCTCTCTCGCTCTCTCTCTCTCTCGCTCCCCCTTCCTCTCTGTAAAAAATCAATAAAATATATTTTAAAAACAAAAAAAACCAAAAACCCTTTTAACCGCATTCAAGTGCACAGCTCAGTGGCATTAGTGGCGTTCACATCGCTGTGCAGCTGTCTGTCCCCACCGCCCTCTCCAGGACTTCCTCTTCGCCCCCATCGCACAGTCACTCCCCCCGCCAGCCCTGGCCCCGCCCCCTCCCGTCTCTGCGTTTGGCTGCTTTAGGTCCGAATGTAAGTGGGGTCACACGTTGCTTGTCCTGCGTCTGGCTGTCACTGAGCGTCCCGCCCTCACCGTCTGCCTGTGCTGGAGCAGGTGTCAGGTTCCTTCCTGTGTGAGGCCGGGGTTCCGGGGTGTGTCCGTCGTCTTTGACGGACAGCGGCTGCTTATGCCCGTGGGGCTGGTGTGCTGTGACCGTGGGCATGCGCCTCTCTCCCCTCCCTGCCCTCACTTCCTCTTGCTTTTCCTTGTTGAGTGAGGCTTTCCAGTGGTCAGTGGACTTGGGGACCGAGGGCCCTGGGCTGGCGATGGAGGGGGGTGTGGGGTGGGCTGCTGTGTTCTCTGCAAGCGAACGTTTGAGCAGGTGGGGCCGGGGCTGAGGGGCTGAGGGAACTTCCTGCAGTGCCGGCCACTCTGAGCAGCCGCCTGTGTGGGTCTGTTCTCGCTCCCACGTCCATGTCCCGAAACGTGACCTGCAGAGCCACTTCCTGGAGTGCTGTGAGGACAGCCGGCCAGTGTTTGGGGCGTGTCCGGGAGGCCATTTCCTCGTAATCCTCGGGTGATCTTCGGTTGGTCCGGGGCCTCTGGCACCGGATACGCCCCCCTCCAGGGGGGTGAGGTGTTCACACGCGGCCCAGTCAAACAGGATGTGGCCGGGAGATGGCCGTGCCAGGCCGGCCAGGTCTTGGTGACAGCTGGCGTTGGATGCGCAAGGAGATGGTCTCGCTCTGGGGGGACAGGCCAGGGGTGCCTGCTCAAGTGGCAGGGCCATGGGTCACCGGGCGGGCGGGGCACAGCCTCCGGGTGCACAGGGACGGTCAGGCGGGCTGTGGCTGAGCAGTGGGACCCCCCAGGGGAGGACGGGGTAGGGGACCAGGAGCAGTAGGGCTCCTTCCCAGGAGCGTGGCCCCGCCCCCTAAGGCTTGGACCCTGTGGGGTTAATCCGGCAAAGGAGGGGCGAGACAAGCATTTCCAGCGGAGGCCTGAGTGAGGGACCCTCGACGCTTCTCCGTGGAAACGAATGTGCTATCCGGGTGGGAGTGAACGCATTCGGCAGCTCCCCAGGCCCGGCGGCCCCCAGAGGGGTGTCCAGCCCCCCTTGCAGGGGCCGTCACCTGGCGCGACTGTGCCGGTTGTGTGTGTACACGCGTATGAACTCACATGTGTGCCCGCGCCCCGACCTGGGGTCTTAGCGGCTGGGGGCGGGTTCTCTGAGCCAGGGCTCACCTGCGGAGCCCCCTTAGGCTGGGCATGTGCACTGACTGGGGGTGGGGCAGGGCTGGACGGCGCTGGAAGAGGCAGAGGCTCTGTGGGGGAGGGGCTGGGATGACTCACTTTGGGAGGATCTTTCCTCTTCCAGCAGGTTCTGGAAGGAGGCCGGGCCAGGAGGGGGCGAGGCCCACTGAGGGCCGGGGAATGTGGCCTCGACCTGCTCGGCCCTGGACGTGAGGCCAGAGGTCCTGGGCAGCTGCTGGGAGGGCAGGGCTTTCCTGGTGGAGGGCGTTCCCGGAGTGTGTTGCCGTGGCTTCTGGGGGCCCAGGTCTGTGTTCCCACCCAGCCCCCGCCTCGCCCGCCTCTTCCTCTCCCCTCCTCTGGTCCTGGTCCTCCCAGTTCTCCCAGATGCACATCCGGCCTGTGCACCGGCCCCACGTCCTGTCCATCTCTCCTGCGGCCGGGCACTCTCGTCCTTTCCGCCCTTCCGTTGGGGGCTGGGCGGAGCGCGGCAGGAAGCCTCCCACCCTTCGTGGCACCCTGCCCCTTGCACCTGAGGCCCAGCTGGCACTGCAGGGGCAAGGATCAGGGAGGGAGTGAGTTCTACACTCTCTGTTCAGACTCTCGCCCTCACCTCTGCCTCCAGGAAGCCTTCCAGCTGGCTTTGGTGCTGGACAGTCTCCTGGGACCCCAGCTGAGTTGCTCCCAGATTGACCTCCCTAAACAGGGCACCGATGAAATCTTTGCCCACGTGGAGCCTCCTCCGGCCCACTCATGCCGGGGCCTCCACAACCCCGTCTCCCTCTTGTCCAGCTGCCGCCTCCCTGCTCCACAGCTCCTCCTGCCCGGTCCTTTCCTGGCCTCCCACGGGCCTCCTTTCCTCACAGCTGATCTGCTCTGACCTTCTGACCTCCAACTTGGCTCCTCCTCACATCACTGCTCTTTGAACTCCTATGCATCCTCCAAAGCCCAGCTCAAGTGGCACCTCTTCCGTGAAGCCCTCCCATGAGCTGGAAGTAGCCTCACTTCCTCTGGCTCCCAGGCCTTTTTGCATCTTTCTTGTGTGTCATATCTCAGGTTTGGCTTGGGGATGTGAATTATTTGTACGTGAGCCTTCTTTCCTCTGCCAGGATTTTTAACGTAGAAAGTAGTTTCGCATAGTACCTTTCCTTTAAAGTTCAGAAAATACAGAAATTAGAAAGAAACGGAAATTTACCAGTAGCTAAGCTCTTAACGTTTGCTCTGTATTCTTCAGCATTCCTCCGTGCCCCCCAGGATTCTAGGTTACTCGAGGGTGGGGTTTTCTCTTTGTTTCTGGTGTGTTTTGTTTGGAAGGATCCCGTAAGATACTGAGTCAGTGATGTGGGCACAGCAGGTGCTCAGTGAAGTCACGTTGAGGATCGAGATGAGAAGCTGCCACCCTCGCAAGCAGATACTTTCTGGTCAAATAGGAACCCACAGACCTGCCCCGCTCCCCTCTGGCACCTGGGTTCTGAGGCTGCTGCCCGTCCCTGCACCTGGCACCTTCCGCGTCATGCCTCGGTCATCGCTGCCCCTCTCTCGGCCTCCGGGTGGGAGTGGCCCGCCTCCTCTCCGGGTCCTGCTCGCCCCCTGCCTCTGCCGGGGTGGCTCTGGGTGGGGCCGGGCTGCAGAACCCAGAATCCCGCCTGTGGGGCGGCTGCCGGCTCTGCCTCTCTTGGGAGTCTGTCACCCCCCCCCCCCCCCGGCTCCGCACTGACAGCAGCCAAGTTTCCCGAGGCTGCCTTATAAGGCGGCACTGCCACTCACCCAGGGCCTGGCTCGCTGCTGCTGCTGGGTGCTCACAGGCGGCCCTGGGGGAAACTGTGGCAACAGGGCCTGGTGGTGAGTGGGGCGTCCCACCTGGAACCCAGCTGAGTTCCTGGGCGTGTCCTGGCTTTACCCTGTGGGACTTTGCTTTGCTCCCCCACCCCCACCGGACTCAGTTTCTCTGTCCGTCAAATGGGCGAGGGGTTGGGTCTTCTGGCCCCAGGTGGCCTGAGCTTCCCAGGTGTCCGTCCCATGGTGTGCCAGGGGCCACGCGTGACAGTGAGCATGAGATTGGGGTGCGGCAAACTGAGCGAGCGTCTCCATAGGGTTTCTCTCTGACTAAAACTACCAGAAATGCCCGGCTGGTGTGGCTCAGTGGTTGAGCGTCGACCTATGAGCCAGGAGGTCAGGGCTCGATTCCTGCTCAGGGCACACGCCTGGGCTGCGGGCTCCATCCCCAGTGTGGGGCGCGCAGGAGGCAGCCGATTGATGATTCTCTTTTATCGTTGATGTTTCTCTCTCTCTCTCCCTCTCCCTTCCTCTCTGAAATCAATAAAAATAGATTTAAAAAAAAATAATAAAACCACCTGGAAACATTCTTCGTTGTGGGGAAGGCGGACCCTCCTCTGAGCTGTCCCTGAGGCCCTCTCACACCTGGTTGGAAGCAGGAAGGCCCCCTATGGGGGGACGGGACAGGAGGACCGGTGGGAGGAGTGGCCAGGCCCAGGTGTGGCCTTCCGGAGGGCAGAGTGGGGACAGCAAGTAGAAAGAACCACCTCCTGCCGCCACCCCGCCCCGCCGCCTGCCAAGCCCTGCACAGGGGTGAGGACGGGGGACCATCCGGGAATGCAGCCCCGGCAGCTGCCGGATGCCTTAAATAGAGCGGGCACAGCTGCGGGAGAGGGCTGGGCAGGCGGGCGGGCCCAGAGGCGGGTCTCCGCTCTGCGGCTGACCACCCAGCCCGGCCCCAGGATCGAACCGGGCCCCGACACATGGCACAGAGCGAGGCCGCCCGCGGTGCTCATCCCCGGAAGCCGGAGCAGCTGCTACAAGAGCTGCTGTGTCTGCGCCCACAGCCGGCCAGGCCCAGGGCAGCTGCCGGGAAGCGGGTCGGCACAATGGGGCCGCTGTCCGGGGGTGCCGGGCCAGACAGCCCCGCTCTGTGCCCTGTGGACAGAGGGCACATTCAGCCCCAGGGGGTGCACCCAGACCACCCTGTGCCCTGGAGTGTGGGCAGCCCTGCTCAGACCCTGGGATCCGACCGTCCGCCTGGAGGAGCTGCGTGGTGCCCGCGGGCCTGACGTGGCTGCATGTGGCCGTGTGTGGCCTCCCTCTCCTGTGTGGTCTCCGATTGGGCTGTCCCTGACCTGGGCTGCCTGTGGGTGTCACCGTTGCCCCCTGGCGTCCCAGCTGGGCTGTAGGTCCGAGCGTCCATTCTCTGAGCGGGCGAGGGGAGAAAGACGGACATGCTCTGAGGAAGGGGCCTCTTCTCCCCTTTCCCACTGCTATTATGGGGCAACTTCTGTGGCACCCCGGGGTTCTAGGGAACCCTCTTTGGGAACCCCTGGCCTGGGAGTCCAATGTAGTTCAGTGAGACCAGGAGGACTCGGGACCGGAAGTGACCCTGGAGGTCACCTGGTCCTCTGCTTCCAAAATGACCCAGAGAGGTTCCGACTTGGAAGTGGACGGTGTGAGAGCCGGGGTCCACCAGGGACGCGCTGCCCCCTTGTTTGTGGGGAAATGGTCCCAGACCCTCTCCTGTCCTGCCCAGGCCTGGTCCCCGGTGCCGGGTCCACTTTCTCGTCGCCGGGCGGCGTCCTCCCTCCGGCTTGGCCACCTTGGAACGATAGTGACGCCAGGTGAGGCTTCCAGGGCGGGCGGCGCCCCTAGGCCTGGGCACCGCACCCACAAAGGAACCAACCGCGGCCCCGGCTTCATGGCCGCCTGGCTTGCGCTCCAGGGCTCCCTCCGTGTCCCCAGCTCCTGCTTCCCCACGGCCTTCAACTCTCAAAAGCAACGCGCGGCCATTGTCCGGGAGAAAAGGCGAAGGTCCCAGGGAATCCGACAGGAAACCTGCCCCTCCGGCGGCCCTTTCCCCAGGGCCGCACTCACGGCCGGGCCTGCATCCTGGGTTGTGCAAGTGCGGACAGTCCCGGAGTCACGTGCCAGGAGGTCTGTGTAAATACAGAGGCTTTTTGCGAACACAGATGGACTCGGACCTCTGCACTGGCGGTGCTTTTCCACTTCCCATCACTGCGGCATCTCTGCTGTCCTCTCGTTCCTCTAGCAGCCGCGTCCCCGGCGGCCACAGTGACGCCTGGGGCTCCCACGACACCTCGTTTCCGTCTGTGCGCGTGCGAGTGTCGGCTAGACTTCAGAGCGGACTTTCTGCACCGAGGGTGTGTGCGTTTAAAATGTTGAGCCCTGGCCCTGGCCGGGTAGCTCCGTTGGTTAGAGCTTCATCCCGATCATCCAAGGTTGTGGGTTCGATCCCCGGTCGGGGCACATACGAGAAGCAGTCAGTGAACGGGGGACAACAAATCGCTGTTTCTCTCTCTCTTTCTGTCCCTGCTTCTCTCTCTAAAGTCAGTCAGCACAAACTTAAAACACAAGCACAGTGTGAAGCCGTGTTGGGCCTCCAAGGCGATACACCAGCATCAGCCCAAACAGCCGGGGCTGAGGCGGCAGGGAATGTCGGCGGTGCCGACTCTGGGCCTCTCTCAGGGAGGGAAGTGCCTTTTCCGGGGAGGGCCCTCGGCTCCCTGTAACCGCTTATCTTGTCCCCAGTTGGGTGGCTAATCCTTTGCTTGTTGTGGTGGTTGTTTTAAAATCTGAGAGAGAAACATCAGTGATGAGAGAGAGTCATTGACCGGCTGCCTCCTGCACACCCCCCACCCGGGATTGAGCCCGCAACCCGGGCATGTGTCCTTGACCAGAATCGAACCTGGGACCCTTTGGTCCGCAGGCCGATGCTCTATCCACTGACCCACACCGGCCAGGGCCCAAACAGGGATTTTTCAACCCTCAGGCCGTCCAGCGGATTCTTTCCTCTTGGCTTTTGGGATTACGTTCTGCGTAGAGGCCTCTGCATTCTGAAATCACAGAAAAGGCATTCCGGCTCTGTTTTCAACAAATGCAGCGGTTCTCAACCTGTGGGTCGCGACCCCTTTGGCGGTCGAACGACCCTTTCACAGGGGTCGCCGAAGACTATCCTGCATATCAGATATTTACATGACGATTTATAACAGTGGCAACATTACAGTTATGAAGTAGCAACAAAAATAATGTTATGGTTGGGGGTCACAACATGAGGAACTGTATTTAAAGGGCCAGAAGGTTGAGAACCACTGATCTAGTGCGTTTACCGTTCGTTTCTGTGCACTGAAAGCAGCCCGCTGGAATGCATTTGGGTTGCACCGCGAGAGGGGTCTGAGGTCTTCTGCACGAACGTACGCCAGCCGGCTGGGTCTGCCGCAATGTTATGCTGCTGTAAAAAAGAAAGAACGCTCTGTGTATCAGGTGGGCGTCGGGGCGGTGCTGGCTGAGCAGGAGTCGTTGGCTGCGTTTCTCGTTCCCTCTGTTCTGGAACACGGTTCGCAGCCACACGGCCATCTCTGGGTTAAAACGTTTCAAGAACTCACGAGTGAAACCATCTGAGTCTGATACTTTTGTGGGAGCCTCATATGTTAAAAACGGAAAAAATGTTCCGTGTGAGGTTTTTTCCTCATATTTTATATCCTTTTTCTAGAGAAGCATCCGGAAAGCTATTTAAAGTCCCTCCGATGGTTCAGGGGCGGTGGCGTGTGGAGCGGGTGGGGAGCAGCCGGCCCCACAGCTGCCCTGCGCCCGCTCTGTCCGCAGAGGCGGGCTGGGCGAGGCGATGTCCCTCTGAGACACACGTGCAGTGCCGCGTGATGAATGTCCTGGGGGGCTGGAGTCCAGAGCCCCAGCCCCGCAGGTGGCGCCCCCGCAGGTGGTGCCCCCTTGCAGGTGGTGGTGGGCGGGGCTTGCAGGGGACAGAGTGGTCCAGGCGGTTGGGTTTCAGGAATCGGGAGGTTTCAGGTCTGAGTCCAGAAGGCGCTTGGTCCCTCTGACACCGCCCGTCACATCATCGGTGAGGCCAGGAGAGGCTGGGGTACCCCGACGTGGAGCCCCTAGGGGCTACGGTCCATGTGCTCCAAGATCCACTGGGTTTGCCTCCTGGCCCCGGGACTGACCGGCCTCAGTTTCCCCATCTGTGAAAGGAGGGTGACAACAGCTCCCCCTTCTCGAGGTGTTGCAGGATGACCATCTTGTGAAAGGCCGGGATTTGGAGGCAGGCTGCCTGGATTCCAGCTCTGGCCCTGCCTCGCTGCTCCGTGCCTCAGTTTCCCCACTTATAGAGCTGTCCCTTCGAGGCGCTGGGAGGCTGACGGTGAGGAGGGGCACAGATGGCGCCTGGAGCATTCTTGAGCCTCGAGCAGCAGGCGCTGGCTCCGTTCTGGGCTCGGTGGGACCGTCTCCCGGGCGCCAGGGGCAGCCCAGCAGCCAGGCTCCACCAGGGGGAAAGCCCTCGATGACTCCCGGACGGGGGTTCGAGGAGACGGGAGGGTGTGGGGGACAGTGGGCGGTGCTTCAGGATGGCGAGAGGCAGGAGAGGCAGGAAGGCTAGGTCGGCTCTCAGAGCCTGTACCTGGAATGGGGGGCAGCGGGGCCCCGACAGTCCGTCTCCTCCAGGTTCCCCGGGGCCAGCGGAGGCCGGGGCCTGCGGATTCCAGGTCCTGGCGCGGGAAGGCATCGGCCGCCGGTGTGGCGACCAGAAACGGCAGCACAGCTCGGCGTGCGGGGAATTTTCCACAAACGTGCGTGTTTCCAGTCGAAGCTTCGGGGCCTGAGGACTTCTGACCAGACAGAGGGTGGTTGAGGGAAATGCATGACCCAGAGCCGCTCTTTTTACTCCCAGATGTTTACCGTCTGAAACACAGATATGCGTCTATTCGTTCTCGGTCGCGGGGGCTCTTGTAGGGATGCCCCATGCTTGGCTTCCTGCCTCCAACTGTCTGGATGTGCCTCGGTCCCAGACCCCCGCCCCCGGGCCCCAGGAGCCCAGCTGTCCGGTGGGGCTGGCCCCCGAGCACACCTGGGGTGCAGGTGTTCAGGGGTTGGCCTCAGAGGTGAAGGAGGAATGTCAGCGAGTGCAGGTCACGGAGCCTGGCGCTGGGGGGTAGCCGATGGACCTGTCCTGGGTCAAGAACCCCGAGAAGGGTGCCCAGGGGCAGGGACCCCCCGGTCACACATTCCAGCCGTGACCTCCCGCCCATCGGACTGGCAGGTGGGGGCGGCCGCTTTCTACACTCCTGTTTCCTGTGGGTGGCGAGGTGCCCTGAGATCACACATCTGGGAGTCCCCCGACTCACAGGTTGGGGTGCCCATGGCACCTTGGTGGCCTCTCAGTTGGCCGGACAGACCAGTGCCTGAGAGTTCCTGGGGAGGGTGGCCTGGCCCTGCGCGGTGACCCAGTAGCTGTGGCCTCTGGGAGTCCTGCCGCAGGTCGTTGTCTCCTGGGTCCAGAGCTCCGTCCGGCCGCCCCTCCTGTTGACAGCGGGCAGCAGCCCTGCCCATGCCTCCTGAGCCACTTGCTCTGCAGGCCGCCCTCCAGCCAGGCCCGAGGGGCAGCTGGGCCTCCTCTTTCCTCACTGACCCAGCCCGGCTCTAGGGGCATCCTCCCTGGGGGCTCCCTGAGCTGGCAAATGGCACGGTTGTGCCTTCCAGGCGGCCTCACTCGGCCAGGCCTCCCCAGAGTGGCATTTGAGACCGTGGCCCCTGCTGGACCCTGGGACCTAGCTCCTGGGGCCTCAGCTCTGAGATGAGGCCCCTGTGGTGCAGGGGAGACAGCCAGGACGTGGGAGGGCTGCGGTCATGTGGGTGGCGGCCCCCCCTGCCCCCGAGCCCCCATGTGCCTGTTCCAGCCAGAAGCCTGCTCTCTGTAGTCCCTGTCCCAGGCCCCTTCATCTCACCCATCCCCACGTCCACAGCAACACTGCACGACTCACCTCTTGCAGCAGAAATGGGGAGACCCAGGAGGAGGGGTGCCATGTGACAGGGCACTTGGGCTGTGTGATCTCCCCACCCCCCAGGCCGATCACACTGACAGACCCAGCCTCCTCCTCTGGCAGAACTTGGGGCGTCAGCTTCCCCCTGTGCCCAGGGATGGGGAGCACGTTATAGACGGGGAACCGAGCTAGAGGGGTAGCGAGCCCAGAGCTGGCCTGAATGGTGGCCGGAGCCCAGCCCACTACCCGGGCGGCATCCGCCTCCTGCACACCCAGCA
>NW_006285613.1:2451737-2454522 GCF_000327345.1 Myotis davidii
CCTGTTTCCTGCTCAGGCTGCCTCCAGACTCTGGTCTAAGGTCAGGCCTCCCCGAGGTGGTGGCTCCCCGCCTGCCTGCTGACTAATGCGTCTGTGCCGATGGGAAGCGGGCCTGTCACTCAGGCTCGGGTTACAGAGGGCTGGGCACCTCCCCGCCCCAGCAAGGCCTGAAGCCACCGTCTGCTGCCCGCCTGCATGTTAGGCACCAGCCCCCACCCGCAAGCAGGTGAGTTCAGGCCCCACGGTGGGTTTCCGGTGTGGGCGTGGCTGGGAGGCCGGCCCCTGGTTCAGGAAGAGGGCGGACCCTCCATGCCCACCCCAGTACCCGGGCCTGGTCCATCGGGGCCTCACTTCTTCCTGCAGCCGCCCAGGTCGTGGGGGCTTGGCCACGCCTGCATCTCTGGGAGGGTGATGGGCCGCCGGTCCAGCTGCAGGGGGACCAGGGGGTGCACAAACAGGGCCGGACCTCGAATCCAAACCCCAGTTTGCCGGCAGTTCATATAAATAGCTATTCTGTTCAGACGGGAGAGCCAGCTCAGCACGTAGAACCCAAGTCCCCAATGTTTAATTCAGGAGGAGGCTTGCTGTGCCCGGCTCCTCGCTTGTTTACTGTGCGTGCGCGTTCTTGGCGGGCATTTGCGCCCTGGTCTCTGGGTGAGGTGGGGCCCTGGCCGCCCTGGCTACCTGATCACTGGCACAGCCCCTCCTGTGCCTTCAGGCCAGAGAGAGCCAGGCTGCAGTGGCGGAGGTGGGATGGGGGGTTCTGTCTGGGCCTGGAAGGCCCGGGCGCCTGGGGCCGGGAGCCGGGTCCTGTTGAATGGCTCTCGGGACCACGTTCCTTCTTCCTGCTGCACGTCCCTGCCGCCCCTGCCCTCCCTGCCTTTGTCCCTCTGCCCTGCGGCTCACAGCTGGCACAGGCACCTCCCCCTCATATTGGGAGGGCTTACTGGTTCTTCCAGTTCCAGATTCCTGCGGCCACAATGAGTGAGATGATGAGTGAGATCTTTATCTCAGCTGGGTGGCCAGGTCTGAGCAACCCTGCCCGCTCTGGCAGGGTAAGGCCAGCTTCCAGGCACAGTAGCTGCTCTCATGGTCCCATTTCCCGGATTAGGAAATCAAGGCACAGAGAGCTGCAGCCAGCGGCCGACAGCCCCACAGCTGTGGACAGCCTGGATGGGAACCCTGGGGAGGCCTGGCCGCCACCGCCCAGGGCTGGGGACCGGCCAATGCACGAGGCCGGGTCCCCGCCGAGCTCTGGCTGGGATGCTGCGGAGCTGCGGCCAGCGCCCTCCTGCTTTCTGAAGGCGCCGCGAGTGATGCAATGAAAGAAAACCCCAGTTAGCAAGGAGACACCGGTATTCCCCTGCTGCCCCTGGCCCCCTGCGGCCCCGGATTTTGAAATTAGATCCAGCTTGTCAGGGGGTGAGTGGGAACAGATCGGAAGCCCCATGTCTCTCCCCTGATCACCAGGCAGAGAGCCCGCTGGGGCTGCTCACTGTCACCCCGGCCGCCCCGCCCCGCCAGCTGTCTCTCCGGCCTCTCCTCACAGAGGAGCCTGACTTCTGCTGGAAGAACCAGCAGGAGGTATTTGGGCTAGGGCTGGATTAGCACTGCCCCGTGGCCTCCTGCCTCCCAGGTCTGCTCCCTGGCCCCGGAGCAGGTCCCTGCAGGTCCCCCCACTCTGTCCCTGGGTGCAGGGACGGCTCCTACAGGCTCGCCGGAGGCTTTTGGTCTTTCTGCCTGGAGCTCGGGCAGCTACCCCACCCGCCAGTTTGGGTGCGGAGCCCACCAGGGTGAGGTCGGAAGTGGGCAAGCCTTGCCCTCCAGGCTGGCAGCTTCCTCTCTATCCCCCACCAGGAGGCCCTGGCCAGAGGTCCTGCCCTACCCCTTGGGGCGCCGGGCTCAGCTCTCGATGGGGGTACCTTGACCAGCACAGGGGCCTGTCCACGCGTCCTGGACGCCGCCCGTGGTTGGGGCCCTCGGGACGTCAGAGAGAAGGTCAGGTGCGAGGCCGGTGGACAAGCAGCGTCTCCACTCTTGTCAACGCTCCGCCTCGGCCAGCGGGGCGGCCAGGACAGTAGCGGCCACCACGTGGCTTTCTGGGAGGCCAGCCCGGCCGCGTGGCCTGGGGGCCGGCAAGAGGAGCTTCCTCCAGTCCCTGACCCCCGTGGGCGGGACCCTGTGGCAGAGGGCGCTCCCGGGCAGACCCTCTGGGACCCTGCTTCTGCCCGCCAGGCTCCCGTTTCCAGGGCACAGCTCTGGAGGGTTCTGACCCTGAAATGCAGCTTCCTGGGCCCGAACCGCCCTTCGGAACCAGGGTCTCTTCAGGGGCCAGCGCTGCAAAAGGGAGGTTATGACACCCGCTCAGATGCCCCTCCCCTGGGAGCTGGGCCAGGACTTGGTGCCGTGTCACCGGGTGAGACCTGTGGGTGCTGAGGTTGTGCCTGCACCTCGGGCTGTGGGTGAGGGTGAGACACCGCCGCCGCGAATGCCCGCAGATGCCCCACCTCCGACCAGGGCAGACTCGATGCAGCGTGTGACCCTGTGACCGGGGTGCAAAGTCTCTTGTCCAGGAGGCGTTAGAGATGTGGCCCCGGGCGAGGTCCTGATTGGGGAGTAGCGCCCGTGACACCCCATCTCAACCCGCAGCCCCCTCTGCTCTCCGTGAGCAATCCTCCCCAGGGTCCCTCCCCGAAGTGCAGCCTCCGCAGGCCAGGTCCGGGGGCCCAGGTCCCGGGGGCCGCTGACACATTGGCTGGGCTCTTTGTTTTGGGGCAGGAATGAA
>NW_006285613.1:2454571-2457338 GCF_000327345.1 Myotis davidii
CTGAGTGGAGAAGGTCAGGGGGCGGGGAGGAAAGATCTGGAAAAGTCCAGCATGTGCTTTCGAGGCAGGTGCCAGGCCTGAGATGGTCCCAGGGTGGCCTGGCCGTGCCCTGACTGCAGCTGAGGGAATGTTCTCGGGGCTGGTGTGTGCGCGGGGAGCCGGCTGGGAGCCTGCCCTTGGCTCGCCGGCTGCTGAGAGAGTGGAGAGCGATTTGTTTCCATTTTGGGGACACCGCGGGGCGGCTGTCATCCCCTCCCCGACTTCATTAATATTTCATTAATCACAGGGGCCGCTTGCCCAGACTCCGCGCTCCGAGCGCTGGGCTCCAGGCTTCACGGCTTCCTGGGATGTATTCCCACAGCCCACTCAGGAAATAGTTAGTTCCTGTTGTGGGGAGGCGGGGACGGGGCCCAGAGAGGTTGAGGAACCTGCCCCAGGTGGCACAGCTAGAAGTGGCCGCCCTGGCGTCGTGTTTGAACGCAAGGGTCTTGGACTCCAGAGTCCCAGCTGGCGGGTCCCTGGGCACAGGGTCTCTGTGCCTCTGCGCCAGCCTCTGGTTGGGTGCCCTGGGGTTCCATCAGGTGATAGGGACACCTCCTGACCCCCCTGGGTCGTGGCCCCCCCGTGGCCCATCTGGGTCATAGGGAAGGGGCATCAGGAGTGGAGACCCAGCAAGCAGCGTCCAGCCTGCCTGACTGTCCAGATGCCCCTCAAGGGGGCCCTGAGGCGGTCCCTCAGCTGCTGGGCCACAGAGAAGCCTGTGAGCTGCTGGGTGCCTCTTGTTGGCTTTGTCATGTGAGTGAAAGGAAGCCCTCGCCTCTCTGCCTTTGGCAGGTCACTGTAGGACTCAGTTTCTTTGTCTGTAAAATGGGTTGAAGGGCATCCCCCTCCCTCAGAGGGTTTTCGAAGAATCAAGGAGAAGTGTGGCACGGAAGCCCAGCACTTGGATGTAACCCTGAATGAACGGGCCCCGGGGCCTTCTGAGCCCAGCCCCTAAAGGGCACTCCCACCAGTCGCAGCCTGGGTGTCGGGAGGAGGGAGCTGGGGGAGAGGAGAGTAGGGTAGCAGCAGGCAGGGCCTGGGCGGAGGGGCTTGGCCCCAGTGAGCAATCTTCCTCCTGGAGTGTGAGCCCCTCCCCCACGCCTCCCTCTCCATCCCCCCAGCTGTTCCTGGTCCCTGCCCCTCCCCTCCCCCCAGCACGGCTCTGACCTCCACCATGTGCTGGGCCTGGGAAGATGGACCAGCGGTGGGAGGTCCTACTGATGGGGACTGAGTGTGCAGGCCCAGCTGCACAGGAAGCCAGGCTGGTGGCCCTGGAGGCCTCTGGGCTCGGCGGCTGGACTCCCAGTGAGTGCAGTGGGCCCTCCTGCCTGCGGTCCACAGCCCTTGCCTCCCGCCCACCCCCCCGCTCCAGGGGCCCAGGAGGGGGCCGTGGCCGTGTCCCCTCGGTGGCTGCCCACCGGATGCAGCTCTGGCCGCAATCCCTGCCTCTCCTGGCGCTGCCTTAGCCGTGGGATGTGGGGCCGCCCTCCTGGGGCCGCCCATACTGCCCTTCACTCCTGAGGCCGCCTGGGACCTGGGGCCAAGTCTGCGTTCAGTGACTGAGGGACCCCAGGGACCCAGTGCGTCCATGTTGAAGGCTGAAAAGAGGAATTCGCTCATCCACCCACCACCCACCTGGCATGTACACGTGTGCGCAGGGTGTGTGTGTGTGTGTGTGTGTGGCTTGGAGCCGGAAGTCGCAGGGTCAGCCCACTGTGCCCCACCAGCCATGTGATGCTGCACAGACGCAGGCCCACCGCCTGCGGGTCCTGACCTGCGGGTGGTGGTGTGACGTGAGAGCCACGTGGGGCTGTGACCTGCTGGGGACGGGTTCACCTGGGAGAAGGTCGTCTGGTCACACGGGGGGGGGAGGGGCGGGGAGCGGTGTGTGTGACCCAGAGCAGGGAATCAGGATGAGCCGAGGGGTCTGGTAGGGTGGGAGGAGGGGGGTGGGGAGTGGGCTTCATAGGCCCAGCTGTGCAGCCAGCCGTTTCCTCCCGTGTCCACGTGCCAGGCCTCCTGCTTAGGAACCAGCACCCCATCCACCCAGAGTGGCCAGGCCCTAAGAAATGTGAGAAGCACCCGCGGCACGCAGCTGCTTCCAGCAGATTCCGGAGTCTGAGCGCTCTCCGAGCCTTGCTCTGGCCCCAGGCCATCTCCCTCCTGAACCAATGGCCTGTTCTGTGCTGGTCCCTGCAGTCTGACCCTCCTGTGGCCTGCAAGGCTCCCACACCTTCCTCCGGAGCACTGACTGAGTACCAGGGCAGCAGGAGGGGAAGCGCCACCTAACTGGAGCAATCAGGGAAGGCTTCCTGGAGGAAGTGGCGTCTGGTGGACCTTTGAAAGCAGGAGGTTTGTCTGGTGATGAGGATAGAGAGCAAAGTGGCATCACCACACCTCCGCAGACAGCCATGGGCAGTGAAGATACTGCTGATGGATGAATTGCGGCTGCTGGCACTTGGTGGGCTCAAGGAAGATGGAGGGAGGAGGTTGGAACTGGACCTGGGTTCAAATTCTGATCCTGCCACTTAGCCACTCTGACTGTCTTGTTGGTATGCTGGGACAAATGTGGGGATTTGATGGGATAATGTGAGAAATGGAGGTGGCACAGCCCTGGGCATAGTGAGTGTGTAATAAGCAACGCTGCCACCGAGGAGAGATCAGCATTTCGGCAGCGCCCCCCCCCCGGGTCCCACGGGGACTGAGGAAGAGCAAGAGGGATGTG
>NW_006285613.1:2457444-2458109 GCF_000327345.1 Myotis davidii
CCTCTCACAGCTCCCCTGCTGGCCACCAGCAGCCGTGACGTGGAAGTTACTGGTCGCCCGGGCTGCAACTGACGGAGGGGCTGGGCTCTGAGGCCTCGTGGGGGCGATGACGGAGGATCACGGGGGACAGCTGGGTGCGGATGGGCTGCCCTGGGTGTCAGGCACCCGGTGGCATCTGTCTTTAAGGAGAGGCCTGTGAGGGGAGGCCCGGAAGCCGTGTCTCAGTTTTGTGTGATCCAAGAGGTGGCCGCTCAGGGGGCGTGTGTAGGGACAGTGTCCTTCTGGGGCAGGAGGGCTCGAGGATGCTGGGTGTGAAGGAGGCGACGGGAGCCGGGAAGGGAGCGGCCGAGGGAGGTGCGGGCAGGCTCTGGTTTGCGAGTTGGCAGCCTAGGCCGCTGGGAGCAGCGGTCGCAGAGACCTTGAGCACCCAGGGGGCCCGGTCCAGAGAGGGAGGGCGTGCTGGGCTCCTGGCGCCCGCTCTGCGCTGCCGGGTCGGGGTTCACCCAGGAGCTGTTGGCAGTCCTCCTCTCCGAGCCGCCGCTCAGCAGGGGGCAGTGGAGGGCTGAAGGCCTTGGAGAGGACTGGGTGGACGTTTTCACGCTTCTGTCCCCGGAACGTGTCTCCTGCCCCCCGACCCCTCCCCACCCCCCAGCAGCTTTCCTCCG
>NW_006285613.1:2458395-2458691 GCF_000327345.1 Myotis davidii
GGGGCGATGCCAGCCGCGACGCTAGGCCTGCGGAGGCGAAGACGCGTGCGCCTTCCTGAATTAAAAGGCAACCTTTGCTGTTCGTGATTTAGAAAACCACGCCTACTCGTGACAAAAGTGTTTTAAATGAGAAACGATAGAGAAGGTGATCGATCATCATCGCCCCGAGTCCCACAGAAGTGAGCCACGGTCACGTGTTGGGGTTTCCTGCCCGGGGCTTTTCGCACTCGTGCGCCTGATCCCAACGATTTAAGAAAAACACACAAAGACTCTCGGCCCCGGCCCTTCTCCTGCCT
>NW_006285613.1:2458885-2460038 GCF_000327345.1 Myotis davidii
GCCCCTGGCCGTGCGTTTTACTCCGTGGCATTGCCTGTGCGGCCGTGTGAGTGGGAAATGACACTCTCACTGTGTTTGTCCTGGTCCCTGTCGCTCTCGTTCGTTTGCTCACACACTCACTTGCCTGCTGAGGCCGCCCCTTGCCGAGCTGGAGCTGAGAGCCGAGGACGGAGAGGGGACGACGCCGGCTCTTCACCCCGGGTGTCTGATTGGAACGTGAGATTCTCGGACACGGAACCCCCGGGCTGCCCCTCCGCAGAGGGGGGCGCAGGAAGGCGAGTGGGGAAGGGGCCAGCTCCTACCCCTTCTGCGGTGCGGCCTGGGGCAAGTCGCTTAACCTCTCTGTGTCCGTTTCCTGACCCGTTACAAGAGGAGATGGCCAGTGGGCAGGCTCCCACGGGCTGTGTGAGGGCCTGGGAGGGCGCGCGTGGAGCTCTGGGCGCAGCGCCCGCACTCAGTCAGCACTTCCCCATCGTAGCCTGCAGTTGGGGTTCTGAGGGTTTCCTGGGATCTCGGGGACCACAGATGGAATGCACGCTTCGCTGGAAGCCATCCAGGGGCCTGCAGCGGCTGCGGGGACAGTGGCTGACTCGTGAGCTGCCGCCCAGAGCACTCACAGTTCTCAGAAGCCCCCTCGTGTACCGTCACCCGGGAGCTGTGCCTCCGGGGCCTGGTCATTGGCCGAAGCACGAGGTGGCCCCTTGCAGGGCAGGGCGCAGGGTGACCCCTGAACCAGCTCGGGTGGCTGGGCAGAGGGGCTGCATGGGGCAGGCCACCACGTCTGCTATGGCGACCTCCTTCCGCAGAGGCGGCTGGGACAGGGGGAGGCGCCCCCGGCGGGGGGCAGGCTGGCGTCCGAGTGGAGAAGGGGCCAGTCCTTCCTGCCGGCGGCCGGCCACTGTGAGGCTGTGACAGGACCCTCCATGCCTGGAGCAGCAGTCGTGTCCCTGGCTTTCTGGGGGCGCAGAGAGGGTGGTGGGAGCTGGAGCCTGACCTCTGACCTGTGGCTAAGGAAGCCGGGATAAAGCTGCCGAAGAGGGGCGAGGCCCGCTGCACCCCTCCCCTGCAGGCCTGGCCCCAGCGTGCCCCGCTCCTCCTCGGCTCCCACCCCCTCCGTGTTCTGTGCTGTTTCCTTTCCCGTCCCTCCCTCCCT
>NW_006285613.1:2460380-2460671 GCF_000327345.1 Myotis davidii
CTGTCTGGCCGCCCTGCACTTCACCCACCCAGGCCACAGGCACCCTGACCTCCCTGCTGGAGGGGGGGCAAGGGGGGTGATCAAGGGATACCCACCGCAGGGGTGGTGGGCCCCGTCCACCTCCATGGGGACTCTCCATGGGCTTCGGGGTGCCCCCTGGCGTCCCGGGGTGCCCCAGCGGGCCCCTGAAACATGACTCCCTCGTTCCGTCCACCCCGGAGTCTGAGGCTCCCCGATGCACCGCCCCTTCCCACAGCCACAGGCTGGAGGTATGTGCCCTCGCACATGGAG
>NW_006285613.1:2461831-2462903 GCF_000327345.1 Myotis davidii
AGGAACCTGCCCCCGCCACTCCACTCCGCTGGTGGGTGCGGGGCCACTCCGCTGGTGGGTGCGGGTGCGGCAGAGGGAGGGTTTGAATTCGGGAAGCGGACTCCAGCGCCCGTTCCTACACCCCTTGGGCCCCGATGTAGCTCTCTCGTCTCTGCGGCCCAGAGAGGGGCAGTCCCTTGGCCAGGGTCACGCAGCTGGCCAGGGACAGCGTGGGAGTCGTGACCCCCGGGCCCAGGTTCTGTGGCATTTCGAGGGGTGGTAGCTCCTGGTGAGGCCGGAGGAGCCGCCTGCTGTGCCCGGGGCTGCGGGCCGAGGGCTGGTCCTTGGGTGGGCGGAGGTGCCGTGCGCCTGGCCAGCGAGACTGCTCACGGAGCCTTTGCTCTCAGTTCTTACCCGTCCGCTCTCCCCACCGCCCCCCCACCCCCGCCCCGTCTTGCATGTGGTCAGCCTGCGTCTGAGGCAGCCTGTCGCCTTCACTGCAGGTGTGCTATGTGTGTGATTGAGCAACACACGCGTGTCAGGGCAGCGGCGTGGGTACGGAACATGTGTGCCCTGGGCCCTGCCGTGTGTGTCGGTGAGACGGGGCCCCGAGGGGCCTTCATGCTGCCACATCTGGGCGCCTTGTGCTCACTGGCATCGTGGCTGCAGGAAAGCAATCACCAGTGTCCGTGTCCACACAGCCTGACCCTGTGTCTGTGCCGCCGTCCACCTCGCTTCTCCGCAGCCTGGGGGGCAGGATGCGAGGGGCACCTGGCTCCCCCCGCCCCCCACAGGGTGCCCGCAGGCGGCTGGACAGGAAGGGGTGATAGCGCCTTGGCCAGGCCGCCTTCCCCAGCTTTCCCAGGGAAGGGGGGTGAGAGGCCTGCTCTCAGAGGAAGGGGTGGGGGTGCAGCCCAGCTCTGCAGGCACCTCCAGCCCTCACTTCTGGGGGCCAGCTGTGCAGCGCAGCGGGGGCGGGGCCTGACACAAGCCGCGGAATGAATGTGGGATTCATTACTGGAATCTGGCAACCGGAGAGCCTCGCTGCTCCCCGGAGATGCGATGGGGGCGGGTCCTCCTGGAGACCAGGGTG
>NW_006285613.1:2462962-2463380 GCF_000327345.1 Myotis davidii
GCGGGGGGGGCCCTGCTTCCTCCGCCCTGAGCTGGAGTCCTCCCCGGCCTTCCTCTCTCCTCCTCTGCCCGCGGCCCTGGGGAGAGGGGCCCAGTGGCTGCGCGGCCTGCCCCCTCCGGCCTCCTTGTTGCTGCTCTGGCCTCTCTCATGGAGGCTGGGGCCACCTCCCGGTAGCCGGCCTCTTCTGCGAGTGACTGACAGCTCCCACCGCCCTGAGGGGTGGGCTGGCTGTGCTGGTTTTGGGGGGACACCAGGGAGAAGGTGAGGGTGCTGCCAGCTCTGCCAGGTGGGGTCGGAGCTCCCCATTGGTGTTCTGTGCGGCAGGAGGCGCGTCCCAGTGTGGATTCTTGGACCCCCTGGCCCCGCTCACGGGTTGCAGAGAGGAAGAGAGCGGCCGGGAGGCTGAGTGCCGTCCCCC
>NW_006285613.1:2463561-2472205 GCF_000327345.1 Myotis davidii
TGACCCCAGGGGAGCGGGAATGACCTGGGCTCCCCGGGACAGTAAGGGGCAGATGAGGGGGTGTGGGCCGCCCGTGGTTCTGGCCCTGGCCTGCGCGGCGGCAGGAGAGCCCCGTGAGCCCGGGATTGTCCCGGGGACTCGCCGGTCAGTGAGCCCAGGGCGGCGTTTCAGGGGAGGACCGTCTGCTCCCCCAGCCCCTTCAGTTGCCCCATTTCACAGATGGGGTAACGGGTCCCTCCGCCGAGTGCGGGGGTGTGGACCGAAGCAGGCCGCCTCCTGGGCTTGTGACCCCCCCTGCACCCCCTCAGGACCTGGGTTAGGGGTCGTTGGAGTGATGACCCAGGGTGGCCACACCCTCGTCCCCAGAACCTGGGCGTTCGTGCTGGGCCGTGGAGTCTCGCAGCAAATGGAGACAGGTGGCTGATCTGCTGGCCTTGGGGGCGATCTCCTGGGAAAATCCACCCCGGCCCGTGGAGGCGCCAGGTTGTCAGAACTGGGCGAGGTGGCGGGAGGTCGTGTGGTGTCAGGGACGCGATGGTGAGCGACCCCGCGGCACCGCTGACTTGGGAGGGAAGAGGCGCCGGGAGCAGGGAGCGTGGCGGCCTCCGGGGGCTGCGGAAGGCTTGTTCCTAGAGCCTCGGGGGGCACCAGCCCTGCCGACCGACACCCCGACTTGAGCTCAGTGAACCGTGTTGGACTTCTGACATTGAAAACTGTAAGAGGATGTGCTGTGTCTAAGTCGCTGTCTGCGGTGATCTGCAGCTGCAGCGGGAAGTGAGTGCAGGGGGAAGTGGTGTGCCCTCTGGACGACTTCAGGAATGTGTCCTGAGCCTCGGGGGTCCTGGGCTCCCCTTCCCCGCCCCCCAGTGCACAGGGAGGCCCCCCGAGCGGGCGGGAGAGAAACCAGGGAGACGGTTCCCCTTCTCACAAGTGAAGGCAGGTTCCCGCCCTGTCCCTGCCCTGACAGACCTTTCCTGGGCCTGAAGCCCAGCCTGCAGCCTCATGTGCCTGCCCCGGGGCTCCGCCTGCAGGGCCTGCTTGTCCAGGGCAGGGCCCCCAGGACTCCTTCAGGATGGCCTCGGGGGACTGCTGTCAGATGCCCAGGCTCTTGCCAAGTGTTGCCCAATCAAGTGGGTTCCCCCGGCCACTGCCACCTCTTTGAACTTTGTCCCTGACTCTAAGGCCTGACACGGGGCCCACATCTGTGCCCCCCCACCCCGCGCCCCCGGGGGCCGTCCCTGCCTCCGTGGCCGCCGGGGTGGAGGAGGGGGGACGTACGGAGGCCCCGCGTGAAGGACGAACAGATGCCTGTGAATCACCAGCTCCCTTTGCTGACGCGTACACCGTGACGAACGATCTTGGCATTTTAATGAACTTTAAGAAAACTTTTTATTTCCAAGGAAATGTTAGGCTCGCCAGATGGTGCAGAGCCGCCGTGGGGAGCCTGCCGCTCCTCACCCGCTTCCTCCCCGGGGCCCAGCCAGGAGCCCGCAGGTGCAGGTGCAGGAGCAGCAGCAGCCGCGGGCGGGCCGGCTGTCCCGGGGTGGCCGGTTGTCCCCACGTGTTTTGCGTGTGATTCAATGGAACGCTCCCTGTGCGAAGGCTCCGGGACCCCTGCGTGGGCGCAGACCTGCCTGGCCCTGAGGGTCTGGCCGGTTTGGACTCGTCTCAGCGGTGCCCTCCCGTGGACGCCATGTTCGCAGGGCTCCTCTCCTGCTTGTCAGACGTGCTTTCCCGGGGCTCCTCCAGCGCGGCTCCCGGCCGATGGGGGAACCATCCGTAATCAGAGCCCTTCCTGTCCGTCAGCAGCGCTGCTGCTTCCCCTTTCACTTCCAGATGGGCCCTGCGACCGGGAAGCTGGCAGGCGCTCGTTTCCCCTGGGCCCCCACCCCCACCCCACCCCCAGAGCCACACGGAGGGAGCATCTGCTTGGGTGCCGGGCACCATGCCAGCCTGCCACATGCCATCTCTTCTCCTCATTCTCCAATTCCGGCGACGGGCACCCCTCTGACAGACGACGAAGCCGCTGCCCAGAGATTCAGACCTTTGCCCGGCCCGGCCCGGCCCGCATGGCTCCGGGACTGAGCATCAACCTCGGAACCAGGAGATCGCGGTTCGATTCCCGGTCAGGGCTCATGCCGGGGTGGCGGGCTCGCTCCCCAGTGGGGGGCGTGCAGGAGGCAGCCAGTCCATGATTCTCTCTCTTGTTGATGCTTCTAGCTCTCTCTCCCTTCCTCTCTGAAATTATACACACACACACACACACACACACACACACACAAAGAAATTTGCCCAAAGCCCTCAGCTCCTAAGTGGAGGTGTTTTTGAACTCCCTTCTGACCCAAAGCCCACGTCCCCGGGACGGAATGGGAGTTTGGTGGCGCACCTGAGACCCGAGGCCCCGGTGGCTTGAGGACGGGGTCACGAGCCCCTGGGCAGCGAGGTGCTGGCACGGGGACGCCAGGCTGGTGAAGGGCAGGCGGCCAGGGTCCCCTCTCTGAGTCAACAGACTGGGCTGATGTCCCACCGCCCCACCACCTGGAATTTCCTGAGCCCCCCGGCCCTGGGAGAGGAGAAAGGAGGAGAGAGCTGGTTGGGGCGGGTTTGGGGCCAATTCAAACCAGCTTCCTTGTTTCCAGGGGTGGGTGTGACCTGCGCCACTGTCTCTGCTGAAGGGATGAGGGGTTTCAGGCACCCCCCGGCCCCCAAAAGCAGGCCTGGGGCGGACAGGCGGCTGCCACACATCCTGAGCCCTGAAAACCCTCAGCCCTCTGGCCCTGGACAAGGCCCCCGCCCTGCCTGAGGCGGGCGCTCTGCGGGCACAGGGCATGGGAACGGCCTGGAGTCGCTGACTTGTCAGCTCGCATCACCCTCCCCCACGCCCCAGGGGAGAGCGGGAAGTGTGTGCAGCCTCCTCTCCAGCAGCTGGGGGGTGGCCCTCGGTTTACAGGTGAGTAAACTGAGGCTCCGGGCGGTTATGGCCGTCTCCTGGGTCACCCAGCAGGTTAGACGCAGAAAAGCTCTCGGCTTGTTACTCCCAGTGCCTCTGAAGATTTCTTTTTTTAAAAAAATAATATGCTTTTATTGATTTCAGAGAGGAAGGGAGCGGGAGAGAGAATGATATATCAACAATGAGAAGGAATCATTGATCGGCTGACTCCTGCAGCAGGGCCCTTGACCGGAATCGAACCCGGGACCTTCCAGTCCTCAGGCTGATGCTCCATCCACTGAGCCAAACTGGCTAGGGCTGAAGATTTCTTCTGTTTTAAAAAACGTGCACCAGCCCAGCTGGCGTGGCTCCATGGTTGAGCGTTGACCTATGAACCAGGAGGTCAGGGTTCGATTCCCCGTCAGGGCACATGTGGGGTTGCGGGCTCGGTCCCCAGTGTGGGGGATGCAGGAGGCAGCCAGTCAATTATTCTCTCTCATCGTTGACATACTATCTCTCTCTCTCCTTCTCCTTTCCTTTCAAAAATCAATAAAAGTATATTTTTAAAAAGTCATGCTGCCAGTACTCTCTCTCTCCCTCTCCCTCTCCCTTCCTCTCTGAAATCAATAAAAACATGTTTAAAAACAAACAAACAACAAGAACAAAAGCGTGTGCCATCTCAGACGGCGGACACCCGGGGCCTGGCGAGCCGAGGAGCAGACACCAGGCAGTTCGTTTCCTTCCTGTCGTGCGGCCTCGCCATGGACCTGAGAACATCTGCCACGGGGCCACGCTTCTCTCGGTCGCGCGGGCCGTCTCACATGTGGCGAAGCTGTAGAGACAGGAGCACGTTGTGGTGAGCTTGCTCCTGCAGCTTCCGTTCCGTCCGCGCTGAGATCCTGGGTCCGACGCCTGCGGTGCTGGTCTGGGCCTCTCCGCTGCCCTGCGGCGTGGGCTGGGGTGGTGGTACCATAGCTTTCTCTCCTCCTCGGTGGGCATTCGGGTTGTTGGCAGGTCTTTGCCGTGGTAAACAACGTGCCCTGGTCGTTCTTGTGGCCCCTGGTAACTTAGGGACTTGGATTAAAACCAGGGTGTCCCCCTGCACCCCTCCACCCCCGCCGTGGCTGTCTCGGGTTAGCATCCGACCTGTGGGCCTGGGCTCTCCACCCCCAGCCCCCTCGGACCCGTGTCCCGAGAGGCGGGCGTGGTCTGATGTCTGGCCTAGAGCAGGAGCAGAGCTGATGGCCTTTTATGTTTAAATCGGTGTTTCCCAAACTGTTTTCTGTGGGACCATTAATAAGCATTATAGAGGCAAAGGGGTTCCACGGTCCAATGAGTCTGAGAAACAGTGTGAACTTAAAGACGAACACACACTGACTTGGCAGAGGTGAATACAGCCGCACACGGACAGCTGCTTGTAAACCTCTAAGAGGGGCTGCCAGGGCGGCCAGGGCCACATCCGTTCGCCCGCGGAAACCTTTGGGGGTGGCACCTGGCGGCGATGAGCTGCTTTCACGGATGAGAACCGGGAGTCCGGACTGCCGGCAGGTTGCAGAGCTGCCAGGAAGGGAAATCTGAAGCTCAGTAGGTGGGGGCCTGTGAATTAATCGGACCAGAGCTACCTTAGCAAGAAAATAGACAGTTTAATCATGTGTGGGGGCGTTCACAGAAAAGTGTGGCTCAACAGCCAGGCAGTTAGGCCCTGGCTGGTTTGGCTCAGTGGATGGAGCGTCGGCCTGTGGACTGAAGGGTCCCAGGTTCGATTCCGGTCGAGGGCACATGCCCAGGTTGCAGGCTGGATCCCCATTAGGGTGTGTCCAGGAGGCAGCCAATCAGTGATTCTCTCTCATATTGGTGTTCCTATCTCTCTCCCTCTCCCTTCCTCTCTGACATCAATACAAATATCTTTTAAAAAAAGAGAAAAAAGGGACAGTTAGGATTTGGGGTTTGTATGCCACCCTGGTCGGGGGAGGGGAGGGAGGAGAGGACCGCTTGTGGGAAGACAGAGGACTCAGGAAAGATAAACGGGCCCTTGGAGAAGAATGGGGGTCGGTAGCTTTGTGACGGTGACCTTGGGAGGGGCACTCACTGTGGTGTAAGGGTCGTCTCCCCGGCCGCTGGGAGGAGGGGGCTGGTCACAATGGAGTCCTGGGAGCCCTGCCTTTAAACAGAGGAGAGAGTGCAGGGATGCGAACACCTTGAGTCCAAGATGATTTTTATGTCACAGTGGAGCATGCTGGACCCTCCTCGGGGCTGCCCTGTTCTCTTCCCAGTCCCAGCTGGCAGCGGGCGGCGTGGAGACCCAGAGCCAAAGCCGGAGCCCCGCCCCCCAAGTGGGCCAGGACCCCTGTCGCTGTTCAGTAGCATAAACTGCCCCACCGTCTGCATCGCAACCTGAGCTAAGGACTGACGGTGTGAGAGCTAAGGACTGACTGTGTGAGAGCTAAGGACTGACTGTGTGAGAGCTAAGAACTGACTGTGTGAGAGCTAGGGACTGACTGTGTGAGAGCTAAGAACTGACTGTGTGAGAGCTAGGGACTGACTGTGTGAGAGCTAATACTGACGGTGTGAGAGCTAATACTGACGGTGTGAGAGCTAATACTGACTGTGTGAGAGCTAATACTGACGGTGTGAGAGCTAATACTGACGGTGTGAGAGCTAATACTGACGGTGTGAGAGCTAATACTGACGGTGTGAGAGCTAATACTGACGGTGTGAGAGCTAATACTGACGGTGTGAGAGCTAATACTGACGGTGTGAGAGCTAATACTGACGGTGTGAGAGCTAATACTGACGGTGTGAGAGCTAATACTGACGGTGTGAGAGCTAATACTGACGGTGTGAGAGCTAATACTGACGGTGTGAGAGCTAATACTGACGGTGTGAGAGCTAATACTGACGGTGTGAGAGCTAATACTGACGGTGTGAGAGCTAATACTGACGGTGTGAGAGCTAATACTGACGGTGTGAGAGCTAATACTGACGGTGTGAGAGCTAATACTGACGGTGTGAGAGCTAATACTGACGGTGTGAGAGCTAATACTGACGGTGTGAGAGCTAATACTGACGGTGTGAGAGCTAATACTGACGGTGTGAGAGCTAATACTGACGGTGTGAGAGCTAATACTGACGGTGTGAGAGCTAATACTGACGGTGTGAGAGCTAATACTGACGGTGTGAGAGCTAATACTGACGGTGTGAGAGCTAATACTGACGGTGTGAGAGCTAATACTGACGGTGTGAGAGCTAATACTGACGGTGTGAGAGCTAATACTGACGGTGTGAGAGCTAATACTGACGGTGTGAGAGCTAATACTGACGGTGTGAGAGCTAATACTGACGGTGTGAGAGCTAATACTGACGGTGTGAGAGCTAATACTGACGGTGTGAGAGCTAATACTGACGGTGTGAGAGCTAATACTGACGGTGTGAGAGCTAATACTGACGGTGTGAGAGCTAATACTGACGGTGTGAGAGCTAATACTGACGGTGTGAGAGCTAATACTGACGGTGTGAGAGCTAATACTGACGGTGTGAGAGCTAATACTGACGGTGTGAGAGTGAGAGCTAAACTGACTGTGTGAGAGCTAAGGACTGACTGTGTGAGAGCTAGGGACTGACGGTGTGAGAGCTAAGGACTGACTGTGTGAGAGCTAGGGACTGACGGTGTGACGGTCACGCTGGCTGAGGCAGGCGTACCCCTGGGGGCAGCAGCCTCTGTGGGCGGTGGAGGGACTGCTGCCTGAGCCCCCTCACCCGCCCGTGTGTTTGGCCGCATTCGGCTCGTTGTATGACGATCCTGTAAATCTCAGAGTGCGGGTCGGTCTGTCCGTCCGTCCTAAGTGGTAGACCTCCGCCCCGACCACACATGGGAGCCCCTTGAGGAATTTTTACAGACACCAACCCCCGGGTGAGTTACCTCAGAATCGTCGAGGTGGGGCCCCGGCCCCTGCACTTAGCCGGACCAGGCACCCTGAGGACGTGCCCGGGATTGAGCGCCGACGCCGCCCTTTCTGCACCCCATCCCCCGCCTCCCCCCATCTCATCTCAGGACCTCAGTCCCCGTCTCACTCCCAAACCATTGATTGTTTGACTCAAAATCCTACCATTTTAGCTGCTGAGCCTTCTGTTCTGGGTCTGGTGTCCGTCCGTGAAGGGTGAGGAGGCCTGGAGGATGCACCTAACGCCGACCTGGAGCACCCCCACCTGGCCAGCTCCCCTCCTGACACCCCCGAGCGCCCAGGAGGGACACACCGGGTTTATACTCCGTCCTTGAAATCAGTGCGAGGGCTGATGGTTCTGTCGCCTGGTGAGCAGGATTCTGGCTTGGAGTCTGCAGCCCCAGGATGCGCCGGTTGGGAGGGAAGTGTGCCTGGGCCAGTGGTCAGCAAACCGCGGCTCGCGAGCCACACGCGGCTCTTTGGCCTCTTGAGTGTGGCTCTTCCACAAAATACCGCGTACAGTGTGATTGAAACTTCGTGGCCCGTGCGCAGAAGTCGGTTTTCGGAAAGGAGATGGACGAAACAAGTATACAAGACGGGTGTGGATGGGAGAGGTGGAAGGGGCCGACCTCAGCGAACGTACCTCCATCAGATTGGGGACGTTTTTAGCAAAGGCCGGCTTAGGAGCACCCTAGTTAAGTTAATAACAGTGTACCTACCTGTATAGCTTAAGTTTTAAAAATGTGGCTCTCAAAAGATATTTCAATCGTTGTCCTGCTGATACCTGGCTGTGCTGACTAATGAGTTCGCCGACCACTGGCCTGGGCTGCTGTGAGCTGCACAGCGGCCCTCACCCCTGAGCAGCAGAGTCGGCTCCGGGAGAGCAGTGCCTCCATGTGCCGAGTTGGGATGCTGTCAGTTCATTTCTAAGGTACATTGTTGATACAATGGGAGCTTTTCAGGAGAAAAAAGAAATGTGTATCAAAGGTGCCTGGGCGGGAAGAGCGCCTGACAGTGCGGCGGGAGGGAGGAGCCCTTCTGAGAAAGGAGGAAGTGGGGCCTCCTCGCCACTGAGGCTCACAGATGATCGATCTTGATCTTGAGGCCGCTGCCTAGGAGACTCAGGAGGCGGTGAGTACGTCCGCCTGGCTGGGGCTCCAGGTTGAACAGGAAAGGTGATGGAGGTGGGGGACTGGTCCTATCTGATGGAGGACATCCGGAGGGCTTCCTGGAGGCGGTGACTTAACAGAGGGGATTTTAGATGGGGGTTGGGAGACAACAGGCCCTGAATGAAGGCTGTAGGGTCCTCAGAAAAGAGCGTGCTGTGGAGATGTGACCGAGCTGGGAAGGGGGTCAGGACCAGGGACAAAGGTGCAGGCGCGGAGATGAGGGGAGAGGAGGCTGTCCACACCCCTGCCTTGGGGGAAGAAGGGAGGAAGGAGGGTGGTTAATGCATGCCCCATGCTGCCCTGAGGTCGCGGGGTGGGACTGGGTGTTGGGGAGGAGGGTTTTTTCAGGAGCTGGGGTTCAGTGCGATGGGCAGAAGCCAGACAGCAGAGGTCCCGCAGCGAGTGGGTGGTGGGAGCCGAAGGAGGTGCAGGTCATCTGCCGCGAGGCCGCTTTGTTCCGTGATGGAGAGAGTGAGCGTGTGAGCGGCTGGGCCAGGGCCAGGGGCGTTGCTTGTGGAGATGAGGGGGAGCCCAACCGCTCTCCTAGGTCAAGTTGAAAAGGAACCAGAAGAAAGAGGAAGATTTCAGCCAAATGTGGCACCCCA
>NW_006285613.1:2474713-2476234 GCF_000327345.1 Myotis davidii
GTGGTGACACCTCAGTCTGTGCTCCTCTCCCAGTGGGTCCCAGGGAGGGGGAACCCGAACTGCCCCCCCCCGCCCCCCGCGGCTTCCAGGGCAGGACCTGCTGCTGGACCGCTGACCAGGGGGGCTGCTCACGAGCCAGCCAGTGGCCTACAGCATCCTTGTTAAGGACGCCGTGGGACCCCTTCCCACCTCGTGTCTGACCCGTGAGAGGACTTCCTCTGTTAGCCCAGACTGACAGCCTTGGGAAACCCCGCATAGGCCCGTCGGGCTGGGGTGACGCCGGACCCGAGACCGGTCCTCTGCTCTGAGCGTGGGTTGCCCCGTCTGCAGCAGAGACCCAGCTTACACGGCTGAGGCCGGGCCGCGGGCCGCAGTTTCCTGTGGCCGCCTGACACACAGCTGTTCTCTTTCAGTTCTGGGGGCTCCGTGTCTGAGACCAGGGCCCCGGGCTAAGGCAAGGTGTCGCAGGCCTGGCCCGTCCTTGCCTGGCCCGGCGTCGGTGGCTGCTGGCAGTCCTGGGCGCGGCCACATCACTCCACCATTGCTCTCCTCCGTCACTGCTTCGCTGCACTCTTCAGGTTCCCCTCCAGTCCCTCTCAGGACACGGTCAGGGCCTCCTCGGTGAGCCAGGTGATGTCCGCATCCCCAGGCCTGGTCCCACCTGCCGTGGGAGGTGACACCCGGCCCAGAACGGGCCCGGGACTCACGTCTCCTCTCAGGGCCCTCTGGTTGTTTGTTTATATTTTTATTGATTTCAGAGAGGAAGGGAGAGAGACGGAAACATCAGTGATGAGAGAGAATCATCGATCGGCTGCCTCCTGCACGCCCCACACTGGGATCGAGCCCACAACCCGGGCCTGTGCTCTGACCAGGAATCGAACCGTGACCTCCTGGTTCGTAGGTCGACGCTCAACCACTGAGCCACACTGGCCGGGCACGTTTTAAACTATAAAACAAAACCAACTGGCATGAGGAGGGGAAGGACACGGGAAGTTCTCGTTTCCTCTGTACACACGCGGCGGTAAGCACACAGAGTGTAGAGTTTGCCATGAGCAGCGGGTGGCACGTGCTCCCGGTTGTGCAGCCATCACTGCCGTCCAGTCCAGAATGTGTTCGTCCCCCGAGAAGGACCCTCTGTGGCCCTTAGCATCACCCCGCTTCCTCCTGCCCCGTGGCAGCCACCTGCCTGCTTGCTGTCTCTGTAGATTCTCTTTTCATGGGCGTGCTTCTGTGTGACTGGGAAGTGGCTGGGCCAGAGCACGGAGAGCTGGTTGTTGGAAGGACGTGAGTGCGGGGAAGCCGGTGTCCGGGACACCTCAGCTCCGTAAGGGCCGATTGCAGTACCCGGGTGCCGGCCACACGCTCTGCCCGAGCCCCGGACCCAGAAAGTTCCCGTGGCCGTGCTGCTGGGGAGAGTCCAGCCGCCCGCCATCCCTCTCTCCCAGGCCTCACGCGTCCAGCTGGGCAGCCGTGGCCGCTGCCTTGGAGTGGGGGTTCATCCCGGCCGAGCACCCCGGGCTA
>NW_006285613.1:2476287-2480272 GCF_000327345.1 Myotis davidii
CAGGAAAGGAGTTGCGGAGGGGGCAGCTCCGTTCTTCCTGGTGGTGGGATCTGAGAGAAATGCCCCAGGACGTCCCCTGCAGGGGGCGCTGTGCGCGGGGATCGGCGGCTTCAGCAGCAGATGCCACTGTTCCGTGGCGCCGTGTCCCGCCCCCGCCTCCGAGTGGCTGCCACTGCTGCTGGAGGGGTGTGGGGCCCACATAGAGGGCTCTCCAAGGATCCAGCCTAAACCCGGGGTCCCCTTGACTGTCGGGAGCTGTGCTGTCCATGGCCTCCGGCCGCATGTGGCTCCCGTCGGTCCCAGGCAGAGGTGCGGTCAGCGTCACTGCCGAGCACGGGAAGGAAAGGGTGGCAGGTCTCTCGGTGTTCACGCTGTTGAGCTGACAATATGTTGGCACCTGAGGCTAAGTGAACTGTGGGAAAGTGAGTTCTCCTGCTTTTCCTGACCGATCTAGTGTGGCTCCTGGAACCTTTAAAATTACGGACGGGCTCGTCCTGCTTCTGCCGGAGGTTGGCGAGCAGCCGCCTGGCTCAGGGCACCCTTGTTGGGGGAGGGACGTGGGACAGCAGGGCCCCCAAGGCCTGTACGGGAAACCTGCAGATCCTCCGGGAGGGCTGGGGGTCGGGGGGCTGGTGGGCAGCAGGGTGGGCAGTGCCTGCGTTGGCTGGGCCACGGCCTCTGTGGGGAGCAGCCGGCTTCTGAAGACCCGGAAGGCAGACCCACTGGACGCAGTCAGCGGGCCTGTGTGGGTGCTCTGCTCTGGGCCTCACCCACCAGCCACATGGGGGAGCCAGGCATGGGGAACCTGAGCGTGGCCGTGGCCGTGGGGCCTGGGCCCACGTTAATCCCCCAGGAGGCGGGAGGACCGGCCACTGGCCCTGAAACAGCCTTCACAGGTGCCACTCTGGGCTCCGGCCCCAGGCAAGTCCCCCAAACCAGCCTCCAGGAACTCCTAGTGTGAGAGTCAGCGGCCGCTTGGCCACGCCCACGCCTGGGAGTGACTCACTCACGGGGTCAAAGGTCATGGCAGGGGGTGGGCCGGGCCCTTCCCAGCCCAGCGTGCAGGCCCAGCCCAGCAGGGCTGCTCCCTAGCTCCCTCCTCTGGGACCCCCAGCCCTTCCTCCCAGGGGTCCCGCTCCGCGGGCAGGGCCTGCAGAGAGGGAGGAAGGAGCGGCTGACTCACCACCCGCCCTGAGGGGTTGGAGGAGCGGAGCTGGACTGGGATCCGGGCTCTGAGGCTCCAGGAAGAAGAACGCTCCGGGTGAGCTGGCGCCCCCCCCACTTCTCCGTTCCCGTTCCTCTCCCTGGCAGCGTCCCCTCCCCCACGGCACCCCTCAGCAGTCGGGGGGCAGCGGCTGGCTGTGCTCTGACCCCTGGAAGCCTGGAGCAGCTGGGGCCCCGGGTCTGGACTTCATTCCCGGGGAGTCCCGCAGCCCCGGGAGGCCCTGAGAGCTGAGGGGTGTGGTAGGGACTGGTGGGGTCAGGACCGGGTGTGGGCACATCTGGGGTGCACCTGGCCCAGGGGAGGCGCGGGGCGGGGCGGCAGGGAGGGAGGGTGCCCAAGGGCATGTCAGATTCTTGGCAGCACCCTGCACCCAGCAGGGGCCTGGCCGGGAGGAGGGGCCGTGGCTGCAGGCACCGGCTCCTGGCAGGGCCGCCCGGTTTTTCTCTCTCATCAATGTTTCTAACTCTCTGTCTCTCTCTCTCCCTCTCTGTAAAAAAATCAATAAAATAAATTCTTTAATAAAAAAATAAAACATCTCTCTCTTTAAAAATAACATAAATAAAATAAAATAGAAACAAATGAACCTAGAAGTTATTGGATTAATAATATAACCCTATAGGAATATAATTCAAGTCACATGAACACAGTGCTATGTATACCTTTAGTGGATTATGTTCAAAAGAAAAAAATTTGTAAACTACAAAGTAGGTTTGTTGTTGATAGATCTGGTCTCGGGGAGAAGAAAAGGGCTTTGTGCGCACGGCTATCTCTGTAAATGTTTGGCCAGCGGAGCCGAGGGCCCAGGTCCGCCCTGGCGGGACTTTCTTGGAGGGAGCCCATTTCCCTTCTGCAAGGGGCTTCCCTGGCCTCCAGGGGGGCGGCGGGAACTGGGCTGGCCGCCGCCACCTCCTCCAGGTAGCCCTTAGGGCTTGAGGACCGGCTGGGATCGGCTTCCACAGACACCCGCGATGCGATGCGGGACTCGGATGCCTGCGGCCGGCATTGTGCTTGTCTGGGTCCCCATAGGGTTGGGGTGTGCGATGTTGCTGGGGGCGGGCGGGGGGGGGCTGGAATGCACGTCTTTGCTGGAGGACCTGGTGAGAGGGTGTCCCCCTCCATGTCTGGAGCAGGGGAAGGACCAGCCGCTTGGGGACATGCTCGCCGAGCTGAGTTGTTGGGGGGACCCCCAGTGTCCAGTCCCACAGCCAGTGCAGCCTGCCAGCCGTGCGCCCAGGCCCAGGTGCCCTGCGGCAGTGCCCGTGCCTGCCACTTCGCCCCGGATGTCCCCGGATGGGCCCGGCATGCGGCTGCGGGCCTCACCCTCCTCCTCCCTCCCTCGCGGCCCCAAATTGTGCCGGCATTTTTGTCGGAGGTTTGGGGGATCATCTCCACTCGCCAGAGAGAAGTTTGAAATTCCTTCGCCGGAGAAAAATGTGCCGCCCGCAGCGGCGCCCTGGTCATGGGGACGGCACCCTGGGTGGGATCCAGTTGGGCTCCTGCAGGGAGAGCTGTTGGTGGGGAGGCCGGAGGAGTCCGCCCTCCCGTTCCCCCTGACTCCTGTGGGTCCCCCACTTCATTCATTGTTGCTTTGCCTGGGAACTTAGGGGCGCCCACGGTGTTTACAGAAATGTCATTGCTCTGGGGCACCTGGGGGGTGGGGGGGCCCCTGGGCAGGAAATGGGAGGAACTCATTTGTTTAACCATTTGGGGGGGCAGCATCCATGGGAGGCCTGTGCCCGGTGGGGGTCTTGCTTCTCTCCCCTCGGGTCTCTCCTGGTTGAGGACGGGGCTGGGGAAGGGGGCTGACCTTTTGAAGCCGCCATAGGGTCCTGGGTTGTCGCTGAGCCCTCGCCCACCCTCCGGGGCCCCCTTGGCCTCCCGCTCATGCCCGTGTGGTGGCAGAACTGTGGTGTCTGCTGGTTTGTGTCTGTGTTTCTGTCCGCCGCTGCTCCTTGGGGCTGGCACCGTGACAGCCGGGACAGTGGCTGGTTCAGCTGGCACGTGGGGAGGACCTACTGTGCGCCAGGCAGGAGCCTTCTGAGATGGAGGCGACAGAGCCTGTTCTGAGGGGAGGGGGCAAGCCCAGGCCCGCCGCCCGGCCCGAGGTCAGGGTTCACAGGGCCTTCACCGCAGAAACCGTGGACCCACTGGGCAGCCCCGGTCTCTGGTCCGACTTCCTCCCCGCCCCCTCCCTCTTCCCCTGCCACCGTGCCCTTCCCACTTCCTGTTGTCACCGCAGGCGAGCTGCTCCGTCGGATAGGACCCTGTGCAGGGCCCACGGCTTTCAGCAGCCGGGGACCCTGGCCTTGGCCGCCCCCCCACCGCCTGGAGCGGCCGAGCTTCCTGCCGGGTCAAAGGGCTCTGGCTTTTTTGGGAAGCCGGGCACCGGGGCTGAGGCCCCCAGGGCTGGCTCCTTCCCGCCACTGCGGGTTCTCGGCTCCCTCCCTCCCCCATTGGCTGCGAGCCGTGGGGAGAATGACTGTGTGCGTGAGGGAGAGGATGCAGGCTTCTGTCCACCCCTCGCCCTGGTTCCTGGCCGGGGTCACCTGCTGGGTGGCCGTCAGCCTGTGGCTCCGTCCACCCCTCTCCTCGCCTCCCCAGCCGTGGCTTAGGCCATCCACGCCACCTGGGCTTCGTAGGGTGGGGGGTCGGGGATGGCCGGGCTGGTGACCCTGGAGGCCCAACTCCCAGCTGTGGGGTCCTGGGAAGATGCTTCCCGCAAAATCCCTCGCCCTTGGCTGGGCCCTTGGCTGGGCGGGA
>NW_006285613.1:2480452-2483178 GCF_000327345.1 Myotis davidii
TGGCCGGCTCAGGGGCAGCAGGAGGAGGCTTGGTCCTTCCAGGTAAGGAGTTGCGAGGTCTGATTCCCACGCTCTGCAGGGGCGTCGCTGCCATGTGCCCTCGTGCCCTCGTCTGGGCTCACCTGTCCTGCCTCCGAGCAGTTTCCTGGGGGAGGGGCGGCCTCAGCTTGGGGGTGGGGGCAGCTCCGAGCGAGGCCCTGGAAGAGGAGGCAGCCTGCCCGCTCATGCCCTTCCTTGCTGTTTCTGCCTAAACATGATGCTAAACGCTTTAGTTGGGGTTCAGTAGCTGGATCGTGGCACAAGTGCCCCCAAGTTTCTCGTCACTCTCCCGAAGGGGGAGTAGGGGACACCCTCTGGGATATGTGGGCCCCTGAGCACCCCGAGCTGCACTTGGAACCCCAGCTCCTGGTTGGGGTTGAGTTGCCAGCAGTGCCCCTCCCCCACATGGCTGTCAGGCAAGAGGTTCCCCAGCCTCGGGGGCGCCCCTGCCCTGTCCCTTCGCACTGCCTCCCGGTCCCGTGCCCCCGAGGGCCGGCCAGCCCTGCGCTGCCCTGAGACGCCAGGCCCGCTGCCCAGCGGTGCGGTCACCCGGAGGTCACCACACGGCCATCAGAAGGGTGTCCTTGTGTTTCCAGAGGAATGTGACTCCCCGGTCCTTATCTCTTATCTCCCAGGCCCCAGTCCAGGTGTCTGTCACCGGGAGCGCGGGGCGGGGTGTGTGTGTGTGTGTCCGTCCGTCCTTCTGTCCTTCGCTACACCGTAGGGACTGTGTTACCGATCGCTGTCCCGGGCCCTGGGCGTCCCGGGTGGTTGCTCAGTTAATGTGGGAACGAATCCTTGGTGCCAACTACAGCTGCGGTCTCTTGTCCCAACGCCATGCGGTTCCGTGAGCCCAGCCCGGAGCCTCGTCGGAAGGGCCCTCGTCCTTCTCCTATGCGGGGTCTCCTCGGGGCCCTTTTTAAGGGAAAGGGCCGGGGGCAGCATTTCTTCAGAGACTTGAATACCTTCTCCCTGGGGGATGGGGGATGGACCGACCAGATGACACCCCCCGCCCCCCCACACACCCTGGTGCTAGGGGAGCAAGGACGGCATCTGTGTCTTTTGTCCCTTGTCTGCCGAGACCGGAGGAAAAGCTGCCCATTGCCTGGTGACAGCCGTGGGCCCCAAAGACTAATGACAGGTTGGACAGCGGCCCCATTGTAGCTGGGGCACCGGGTGCGGGGGGAGGGGGGTGGCAGGGACCAGCAGATCTGGGCTCAGAGGCATGGGGGGGGGGCTCACCCACCCCGAGGAGCAGGGAGGGTCCTCCCGCAACTGCTCTGCCTCTGGGCCTCTCACCTGCACGGCCCAGCGGTGAGGCCCCGGGCGGGCCAGACCTCAGCCCGCACCACGCTCCAAGGACGAGCGCTGTTCTCGCTCGGTGGCCTGGCTGTCCGTGGCCAGACTGGACCCCGCGCCGGCGCCGGCCTGACCACCATTTACTCTGGGCCCGATGCCCAGGGCCCCGCAGTCTGCATCGCGGGGAATTTCATTTAATCAAACTCCGTCACCAGCTGGCGGTGGGGCCGCCTCCCTCCTCACGTGACAGGGGTGGAAACTGAGGCAGAGAAGGGAATGAGGGGTCAGAAGGTTTCCACGGCAAAAAGTCATCCTCCCAGACTTGCTCATGGGAAAAGAACACGTTTTTGAGGGCTGCCCCCTCTCTCCCTCCGTCCCCGTGGGTGTGGCTCCGTGGTCTGTTGTAGTCCCAGGCACCAAGAGCTCATGGGTTGATTCCCGGTCAAGGGCACATGCCTGGGTTGCGGGCTCCATCCCCAGTGGGGGGCAGCTGATCCATGATTCTCATCATTAATGTTTTTCTTTCTCTTCCTAATCAATTTCTAAAAAGTGGGAAAACAAAGCTGTCCAGTGTGCCGCCCCCTCTGCCTGGAGGAGCTGACAGGGACCCCCCCCTGCCCCCGTCCCCACGGCCATGGTCACCTCTGTGGACCCCGTGGCTGGGTGCCTCGCACCTCCCCCCACAGCGGGTCTCGGGGTCTGCGTCCATGCGGTTTGCCAGGGTCCGTTTTCTCACCTGGAGCCCAGGGCCAGCCCAGTGGACTGGGATAGGCAACGCCTGGGCGGGTGGGGCGGGGCGGGCAGGTGGAGCGGGCGCCCGGGAGCCCTTGGTCTGCAGCTGAGCCTTGGACCCACTTGCAGTTCCCTTCCCTGCACCAGGCCCAGGGCGGCAGAAGGGGAAGTGGAGGGAGGTGGGGAGTGGGCTGCAGGGGCCATTGCAGAGAGAGAGGAAGTGGGTGTTGGGAGGGGCTGGCTCCCCCTGCCCTGGAGGAAAGTGAGGGGATGCCCGGAGCTGCTGCTTTTCCTGAGAGAACACGTCCAGCCCCCCAGCAGTCTTGGACTTGGGAGGGGAGTGTTGGGGGGAGGATGATACTGTTTCCTTCCTGGGACAGTGGCTGTGGGGGTTCTGCCTCAGGGACCCAGGGAGGGGGCAGGGGCGGCCCATGGTCTCCCAGCGCCAAGCTCTGCCTGTTCTAGACCATTCTGTGCATCACACACACACACACACACACACACACACACACACACACACACACACGGCTTGAGCTGTAAAACAAAGGCATGTCCGTCGTCATCTTAATCCACCGAGAGCGAAGGCCTCACCACATCTGGGTGCCTGCTGCCCCGGCCGCTGAGAGGGGCCTCCCGGGCGGCCCCTCAAAGGCCCT
>NW_006285613.1:2483226-2491874 GCF_000327345.1 Myotis davidii
AAGGCGGCCAGCAGTCGGCCAGGCCAGGCCCCCTCCCTCCCCCTCCGGGCAGGGCTACTGCCGGGCGCAGCTCCTCGGGCGGAGATTACCATATGAATGCGCCTCCTTCCAGCTGCTGGAGGGACCTGGGAGGGACCGGCTCCCACTCGGGGCTGCAGGGGCTGCAGGGTCTGTGCTGACCGAGGGCCACGGACGAGACCGGGCGTTTTCCACCCACAGTAGGTCGCCCCAGGGAGCCGGGGGGGTGCCAGGGCGGCTTGGGGTGTTTCTGGGGGGAGGGGAGGGCACTCCGGGTCCCTGCAAATGGAGGGGGGACCTTGTGGCGCGACTCCCAAGTGTAACTTTCCTGTAAGGCCACATGGTTACTGTAGCCATTTTGGTCTGGTTTCAAAAGTTGCAGCTAATTAGGCAGGAAATGTAGGCTCTCTTTAAAAAAAAGATTTTAGATAGCGGGAGGGGAAGAGAGACAGACGGACGTCGCTCTGTCATTCCAGTTATCAATGTGTTCATCGGTTGATGCTTGTATGTGCCCCGCCCCGGGATCGAACCCCCAACCTTGGCACCTGGAGCTGATGCCCTAACCAACTGAGCCACCCGGCCAGGGCGGGAAGTGGGGACCCGTAAGGAAGGAGGTGAAGGCGCGGAGACAGCTCGGTGAGATAAAGCCGATGGGAGCCCTTTGTAAACGGTCAGGGGCTGTGCCCGGCCACGCGCTGATGCCCAGCCCGGTCCCTGTGTGTCGTTAGGTCTTAGCCGAGCCCCTGGGAGTCAGGACCAGATCCTGGATGTGCTGCAGCTCCTCCCCTGGCTGTGTCTTGGTTAATCAGTTCTCTTTGCCGGCTCCCGAGCCACGCCGAGTCCAGGTGTGGTATGTTGTGTTTAACTGGACACATAACTAGCTGTGTCCAACTGCAAATGAGGGGGCGCCAGGGAAAGCCTGACTCCCAGGTACCAGCTCTCAGTGCATTTCTCCCAGGGACACCTGGTCCCTCCGCGAAGGGGACCCACTCCTTGCTGTAGGTGTGGGGAGGGGGGGGGTGCAGCCTGGGGAGCAGCCTGGCTGAGGGGCAGAGGCCGGGGTGGGCGGAGGCCTTCTCATCGGGCCTCCTGCCCGGCAGCCCTGCCTACCCCACCCTTCCCTCTGCTGTGCCCGTGGGAGAGCCCCCAGCGCCCTGAGCCTCCGCCCCCAGCCGGGGTAGGTGGAGATGGGCCTGGGATGAGGGCGCCATCACCGGCTGGCCAGTCTCCGCCCACATCCCCTCCCTGGTGGGTGCCCTCAGCCCCCCGCTGGCCATTTCCTGAGCAGACTTTTCTGAATGGGCAGGAGCTGTCCCGGGAAGTCCCTCCATCCTTCCTCCTCCCTGCTCTGAGGCTCCAGGAGGAGGATGGAAACCGGAAATCGTTAATATCTCGTTCACAGGCGGCCACGCACTGAACTGGGCAGCCCGTGGGAAAGGCTGCAGCCAGCGCTGTACGCGGGGACCTCGCGGGGCCAGGGGCCAGGGGCCACCTGGGTTAGTGGGGCAGCGGGGAGCAGTGGCCGGCCCCGGATGCTCTGGGAAGAGAGGAGGGTGGAGGAAAGGGCAGGGAGCTCACCATTCATTCATTCATTCATTCAGCCAACAGCACCTTCCGGTGCTTTGCTGTGTCAGGGTTTGGGAGCGTGAATGAGAGACTCCAGCTCCCACGTGGGGGGTGGACCCCGCAGGTACAAGCTGTAATCAGGGCCATTTGGGACAAGCATCGAGGGGCCGCTGCAGGGTAGCACCTGGGAGGACTGGGCAGCTCTCGGGACAGCAGGGAGAGAGCTTCCAGGCCGGAGACCTGTGAGGAGCCCCGTTTGAAGCTTTTAGGAGGCGGAGGGACAGACGGACAGGTACTGGCCTGGAGCCTGGCTGGCCTTCGCTTCATTAACAAACGCTCAGCAGGACGGCCCGGCGCTGTTCTGTGTGCTTTGCCAGGAGGAAGCCCTGCTATCACCCCCTTGTCCATAAGGGAGTGGAGGCACAGAGAGGGGAAGGTACTTGCTCGGAGTCACACAGCGAGGGGAAGGGGACGGGACCTGCTGGGATTCTGGGGCCTCGGGACTCTGTTATCGCAGCCGCAGTGGGAGCCGCTTGGGTCTCAGGCGGGGAGTGAGGAGGGTGATTCCCGTTTTGTCAGCCCATCCTGGTGCCTCGAGGAGGATGGAGCGAGGGCTGGGCAGGTCCTGCAGTGGCCTGACTGTGTGGCCGCGGAGGCGGGAGGCAGGGTGATGCCTGCAGATATGCTGGGTTAGAGTGGCCAGGGCTTGGGGTGGATGGTTGGATTTGGGGTGCTGGAAAGGGAGGGGGCAAGGCTGGGCCTTGGGTTTCTAGCTGGCAGAACTGGGTCATGGGTGTGGTGGGAGGGCCGGTGGGGCGGCCAGAACTCAGATTGGGGCGTGTTCCGATTGAGACATCCAGACCTCACTAGGCAGGGACCCGATACCCAGGACTGGGCATCTCGGCTGAGCCAAGGTAGACTCCTCGGGACTGTCCACCTGGCACTGGTGTCCAGTCCTGGATAGAGCTTGGCATTCTGGCCCAGGGCAGAGGCTGCTCAGAAGCAGAGAGAAGACAGCGTTCCAGGCATGCAGGGTCTGAGCCTGGTGTGAGGGGCCTGGCAGGTCCCCAGACCCCCTGCCCTCCTGAGGTGGGAGCACCGCTGGTGGGGAGAGGAGATGACCGAGCTGTCCCCCCCGCCCTCCCCTCCTCATCAGGCCAGAGGTGGAGCAGCCAGTGGGTGGATGACACCCATTGGCTGCATGTGGTGCTGACCGCTCCCCATCCCTCAACTGAGATAGGAGGTGCCCTCTGCTCCTGCCCCCTGCCCCCCGCCTTTCTGGGAGCGGGGAGCCAGCCTTAGGCAGTGTCCCTGCCTGAGATCTGAACAGAGAAGGAAATCGCTCTATATTCTTGGGTTAAAGCTCCTTTCTGCTCAGCCCCCCGGGACCGGTCTCCTTGGTCATTTCAGATGATTTCATCAGTCGGGGGAGGCCGAGCCGTGTGCCCAGCCTCGGACAGCTCTGGTGAGCATCTGCTGACGGCCCTGCTGATAGGAGAGGGGCCGGGGCCGGGGCCGGGCCGGAGGCTGCCCCCCCCCGGGGGGACATCCCCGATAAGAGGAACTTCCACCCAGTGACAAATGGCCAGCATCCACCCATCGGCGGGGGAGGACCTTTTTTTTCTCTTTTTAACTTTGCAAGCATTTGCCAAGAACTAACGGAATCTCTGTGGTTGGCGGGCCACTCGGACTCCGTGGGCGGCCTGGCTGGGCCGGGGCTGGGTTCTGGGCTGGCTCTGGGTGAGGGGCCCGTCTTGCTGGAAGGTTCCCTGGGCTGGGAGAAGCCTGGAGCATGGTCCCCGATCCCACGAGGGGAGTGTGCTGTGGGACACGAAATACGAAGTCAGTCAGTCCGGAGCCAGGCGGCGGCGGTCCCTCCCTGGCCTTCTCCCCACGCGAATTCTGCGCACCGTGTTCAGCAGCGAGTGAGGACCTGGCAGGTTGGAGCCTGCTCTGCCCAGAGATTGATGTCTCAATGGGCCCTGAGCCCAGGATCTCAGCTGCGAATGAAGGAGCAGAGGGGGCGGGGAGGGCTGGCCCGGCTCCAAACCTGACTCTCCCCACGGCCATTGAGACCGTGTTGGCAGCAATGAAGACCTTCTTGAAATTCCTGCCCGGACAATGGCGGAGAGGCTCGCTTTAAGGGTTTGGTGAGAGAAAGGCTGAGGGGGAGGGGGGCGGGCAGTCAAAGGGGGGCCTCCGACTTTGGGGCGCCTCGCCCCCTGAATGAATGAAGGCGTGGGGGGCGGGGATGGAGCTGGTCCTGCCCTGTCCCCTCCCAGGTCCTGCAGAGGGCACGGATCGTGGGAGATGGATTCATTCCACCCACACGGAGACCATGCGACTGCGGTTTGGGGTCGGGTTTCCTCTCGGAAAGGGCAGGAGGAGGGGGAGAGGGGCGCAGCCTTTGAGGGGGGCAGAGCCTGCCTGTCCCTGGAGCGCTGTATGCCGGTCTCTGAGCAGAGCTGCAGGCCGAGGCCCAGGGCTCAGATTTCTGGCAGCCGGTTCCTGACCAGGCTGTGATGAGATGTTTCCTGCCCCAGACAAAGTGTGAAGTGTAATTCGATTTGGAATTACTTATCGAATTAAACGAGCCCTGTGCGCCTTTAAAATTCAGCCCTTGATCCCACTGCACCATTTGCAAAATTTGGCCGTTTGTACTCAATGTTTGCATCTTTAGAAGGAACAGGAAGTTCCCCGGTGACATTTACGAGGCGTTTGTAGAGGCTGGGGTGGGTTCATGGGGACACCGGAAAGGAGCCTCTGTTCAAAGCCCTGCCGCCGGGTCTCTGGACCGGCCCGCTGTACAGCATCCGCTCTTTCCTTCTCTTCCCCTCGGCTTCTCGGATGAATTTTCCACATTTGATCATTTTAAACTTTTCCTCACCTTCTCTGGCCGCAGAGCCCTGAACTTCTTTGTATGCTGTTGGTAAAAGTTCAGTGAAGAGACAACGCAAATACGTTCTAAGTCCCATCAGACTAAGTTATTTTTTTTCAGTGGAGATCCACAGACCTAGGGGTTCTTTGATGGCCACCCCCCTTCCCCCCAAATTGTCCAAATTTATTGGTGGGTATTGTTTTGAGGGAGGGAGTCCTTTGACAGCTTTTAAAAAAGATTTGTGACACGCACACAGGAGTCTTGGACTGTTTACCGACTAAGTTCCTTACCGAAAGGGTGCTACCGTGACTCTGGAAGTGCTGGGTAATGAGTATTTGAGTCAATGGACTTCACGTTCCTCTGTGCTATCGCTGTTTTCATTCACACTCATCTCCAGCCTGTAGTGTCTTCTCTCTTCTTACTTTGTGGTAGGCCCTCAAGGAATATTTGTGTAATGAATCGATCTTGTGGTCCTGGTCCACTAGGACCCCAGGATCTTTTTCTATCACTATTCTGTATAGCCATTTCTTTAACATCTTTTTCCAGAGCAGTTCCCTCCCAACTCTATGCGCATCTGGTTTCCAGCCCCAATGCCTTCCGCTCTCTTTCCTTCACCTGCACATGCAGAGTTGGTGAGCACCAGCTTCTCCCTCCACCAGCCACTGATACCAGAAGTGGGGAGTCATCTTTGAGACCCCGGGGATGTTGTTAGCTCAACCAGGCAGCCTCCTGGAGTTGCTGTTAGGACGCGGAGGGGCATGTGGATCATCCGTTCTGTGTGGGTCTGCCCGAGAGCTTTGGCCGGGGCGGCGGGTGTGACAGGCTCTGCCCACATCGGCAGTGTCCTGGGAGAGCTGTGGCCGACCCTGAGGGGGCCCTGGAATCCGGGACCACGCGCTGAGCCTGGTGGCTGGTGGGGAAGAGCTGCAGCCAGGCTTGGTCTCAGCTGCCTTTCCTCAGAGGTCATGGAGAGTAAAATGTGAGTGTCCCTTCACAGGCCTGGGACGCACTGGCCCGAGGTTCCTTTCCTGATGGCTGGGCCGCATCTCCTGAGAGCACTGAGAGGAGGGGGCCTGGAGCCAGCCCTGCACCAGCGTCCAGTGCCTCCTGGTCGTGGCTGTGGGGCCCTGTGCTTCCTTCGGCCTTTCTCTGGTGCTGCAGGGCCTGCCTGGCTGCCCGTCCCTGGCTTAGAGCCAAGTCCGGCAGAGCCGCGTCGATGTTTGCAGGGATGGGCTTTCAGGGATGTTTCTGCGGTGCAGACGGGCAGGGCAGGGCCGGCAGAGGGTGACCTGGTGTGGGCTTCCGAGCCCGGCCCTGCGCCAAGCCCTCCCCACGGCTGCCCGGGGCTGTGTGATGAAGTGTGAGCTCCCCGAGAGGCGTCCCCCCATAGCTGGCTCCTTCCTGGGGTTGCATCTCACAGCCCAGGCCCTGCGGTCCACAGGCGGCTATCGATCCCGTCACCCTCAGCAGCCCGGGCGGGGAGAATGTGTCCCTCCTGCAGACGCCCTCAGATGGTGCTGGCCGGGCTGTGAATGACGGCCCCGCGGAGGCACCCAGACAGCAAGGTCACCCCGTCCTTTCCTGCCCCGCTTCCCGCCTCACTCTGGAAACCCCTCCCTCACCCCAAATCCTGAGAAAAGGCCCCACAGATGCTTCTGGTGGTGAGGGGGGCAGGTCCCCAAGACAGGCAGAGCTAGAGCAGCCGCAGCCCCGCCGGGACCAGCTGCCCCCAGCCTGCGGGTGGGAGCTGCGGAGAGAAACTGGCTGGTCTGGCGGTCCCAGAACCGCCTGTGGGCCCTGAAGGGGCTGTTCCCTTGGGCACCGGTCTGCAGCCCTGAGTGTGGCATCGGGGCCTCCGCTGTGCCCACGGCTCACGGCACTCGGGCACCAAGGGCTCCTCTCGGTCCACACCACTCGCAAGGGGGTGGCTGACCCGGGGAGCGAGCGTGAGGCTTTCAGGGGGGCGGGGGGGCGGCCCCCAGGCACAGTTTATTCCCTCTCCAGGTCCCCTTCCCCAGGGCTTTCCCTCGCTGGATTCACAGCGGCCAGGAGCAGTGAGAAGAGGCAGGAGATGCTGTGTGAGCTTGGATCAGTGACTTAACTTCTCTGAGCACGAGTGTCCCCTGAGAAAAAGTGGGGCTGCTTCTTGCTCTGTTTATTGACGAGGGTGCAGTGATCTCGGATGTGAATGTGAAACCTCTTATTTCTCTGTTAAGAACTTCCCTTTCCTATTAATAACGTTTGATGAAATGTGGGTGTAAACCAACAACAGTCAGGTGGCAGGGCCTTGGGAAAGAGGGGGCCCCAGTCCCAGGCAGGGGTCACGGGGTGGGGGGTGGGGACACAGGCCTGGAGGGGGCTGCAGGCCAGCTGGGGTGGCAGAGCCCTCACCCCTCCCCCCGGAGACTCTCAGGTCCCCATCTCACGCGTCTTGACCGAGTGCCCCCTCACCACAGGGCTCTGGGGGTCGCCGCCCCCCGGAGCTCAGTCTGTAGAGGGACCCCGACAGATACTAATCAGATGTCACAGAAGCGGGTATGAAATTACAGGGTTACGCTCAAAGAAGGTCTCGTGCCGGCCTGACCCATTCCAGGGGCCTTTCAGGAAAAACCACTCTGGGGGCCTCAGTTTCCCCGTTTGCGAAAGGAGTTGCAGTCGGGCTGGAATTGGGCTGTGTCGCCGCGTCGGCCTGTAGCGACGTAAATGTTCACGGAACGAGGGCGCGCTGCCTTTCCAGGACTCAGGAGTCACATGTGGTGACAGTTGTCGGTTTCTCAAAACATTGAAGGTGCTGCGGCCGTGTGACCAGCCGGTCGCTCTGGGCTCACTCCCCGCAGAGAGCGGCTTCGAGGGGGTGGACGGACAGACAGCGCTGAGCCACCCGCCCGGTCACTCAAACCTCACCAGGAGGGACACCCGGTTCTGCTTACGGGAGGCACCTAGCTCTCAGATTCACGGGGGCGGAACGTAGGAGGGAGGTGGCCATGGGGGAATGGGGGGTGTGTAATGGGGACAGGGTCTGTCTGGGAAGATGGAAAAGCTCAGGAGATGGTGGTGGAGACGGCTGCACCACAGTGTGAATGTGCCCCAGGCCGCTGGGCAGTGCGCTTAATCCTGGTTAAGGGGGTACGTGTTACCCTCAAGTGCAGTTAAACACAATAAACACAACTTTTTTTTAAAGCCCCATGTGGCCACCATGTTGGACAGAGAGGCAGAGGGATTGTCATCGCAGAAGGAAAGGCCGGTGGCTTCCTGGAGAAGGCCGCACAGGGGTCCGGGCGGGTCTGCCTGCTGGGCTCCTCTTCTTCCCACTGGCCGGGGTCAGACCCCATGGCGGGCAGGGGAGGGGCAGGGGGAGGAGCACTCGTGTCACTGTGCCCGCCGGCCATCAGGGTGGGCAGAATCGAGGGGCCTGCCAGGGGCTCCCCGAGGAGGCAGGCGTGGGCCCCACCTGTGCAGAAGGCTGGCTGAATTCTCATTTCTCCAGCAGGGCCTGGGGGCGGGATGTGTGCTTGGGTTCAGGTTTCTGTCCTGGATGGCGGTGCCTTGGGCGGGCCAGCTGGAGCCCTGCTCCAGGGGACATGGAGGGAAGGAGGGTTCAGGCTCCCGCCCCCCCAGTCCTGCAGGGAGGGGGAGGGGCGGAGGGACATGTGGGGGTGGGGTGGCGAATGGCTCCCAGACCCACAGACAGATGGAAGCAATTTCCAGTCACGTGGGTGGGGCGGGGCTGGGCGGGGTGGCCGCCCCATAAGACAGGGCCCCAAAGCCACACGCAGCCCAGATGCTGCTCTTGTCTTTGTTTATTTAAAGGTGCAGGCCGGGAGAGCTTTTCTGAAGAGGGAGCGGTTCCTGCGGGCGGCCAGGTGGTGGGGGAGGCACGGCGAGGGTTGGGCCTCAGCCTCACCCTGGGGCCCGGGTGGCCCGGTGGCCTTTCCGAGGCTGGGCTGGGGTGGGCAGCGGGGACCCTTGGGCCCCCGGCTTTTCATGTGCATCGTGTACTTTCTCATCCTTCAGTCCCCCGACGTGGGGCTTCTTGGGAAGCAGGGACGGAAGTGCCTGACTCCTGAGATGAACCGCCCACGGCCGGTTTCTGGATCTGTCAGCCAGTGGCCCTTGTCACCTTCCTGCCCCTGTGGCCCCGTGCAGCCCGGGTGCGGGGGAGGCCCCGGCCCTGACCTCAGCTCCG
>NW_006285613.1:2491897-2492634 GCF_000327345.1 Myotis davidii
GTTGCTGGGCCGCTGCAGCAGGGGGCGCTGAGGGCGCACAGCGTGGGGGTAGGGTTGGTTATTGCATCAGGAAGTGGGAACACAGTTTACGGAAAACTGGGCACTGGCCTGGCACCGGTCCTGGGCTCCTGGGGCTGGCGAGGAGTGGGTGGCTGGAGGGCTGCTTGCCCACCCTGGCAGGGGCCACAGAGGCAGCGGGTGGCTGGCTGAGGGGAAGTGGGGGGGGGGCACTGAGACACAGGCCCTGGTGGGAACCAGAACTAGACGGTGTACCTCACGTCCCCAGTGGGCACCTTCGGGGCACCCTCCCCCAGCCTCTGACCCGGGCAGGCGGCCGGGAACAGGGGGAGGGGCTGTGGGAAGGAGGGGGGTCTGACGGGGGGGCCACAGAGCGCAAGTTATTTTGAGAAGCTTGGCCCCACCTGCCCGCCTGGCCGCTGCCCCGGAAGCAGAACGTCCTCCTGGCCGCGGGCGAGGGGCACTCAGGGCTGGGCTCAGAGAGAAGGTGGCCGCTGGGGTCCAGTCCAGGGCAGCAGGGGCAGGGGGACCGTGGCTCTACCTCCAAAGGGCACTCCGCCCGCCCGGGCTGTCGGGGGGCACCTGTGGGTTGAGCAGGCCTCCCCAGGAGTGGCAGGCGGATGGGGTCCCTCCCTCCATGTTCATGAGGCCGCCCTCTCCTGGCCGGTGGAGGGGATGGAGCCCCAGCTGGACTCTGCCTGCCCTCTGGTTCCTCCGGG
>NW_006285613.1:2492872-2493076 GCF_000327345.1 Myotis davidii
GAGGAGAAGGCCCCCGTGGACTTTGGCTACGTGGGCATCGACTCCATCCTGGAGCAGATGCGCCGGAAGGCCATGAAGCAGGGCTTCGAGTTCAACATCATGGTGGTCGGTGAGTCCCGCCCGCAGGGCGCCGCTCAGCCCCGCCCGGCCTCTCTGTAACGCGGGGCCACGGCCTGGCCTGCGGGGCGGGGTGCGGGTGGCCCT
>NW_006285613.1:2493480-2494393 GCF_000327345.1 Myotis davidii
TCTCTCTGGGGTCCTGGGCGGGGGCTCTGGGAGCTTTTCCTCTGACCCTCACGTGCTCTGCGTCCAGCCCTTCTCGGGAGGGAGCCGTGGGACCCGCAGGGGGTGGTTGGACCCCTGTGCTCAGAGGCGGGGGTCCAACCATGCGCTGGGGGAGCTTGACCGCTGCCTGGCTCTCCCTGACCGGAGCCCCCAACGGAGGGGTGCTGGGGGTGATGCCCAGACATTGCGGAGTCGCTGGTCTGTGAACCCCCTGACCGGATGCCGGCCGACGGCCCCTTCTCCCCCCAGGGCAGAGCGGCTTGGGGAAGTCAACCTTGATCAACACCCTCTTCAAATCCAAGATCAGCCGGAAGTCAGTGCAGCCACCCAGCTCAGAGGAGCGCATCCCCAAGACCATCGAGATCAAGTCGATCACGCACGGTGAAGGGCGGGGCCGGTCCTCTCTCCCTCCTCCCTGAAGCGGGGTGCAGAGCCAGGACCCAGCCCCTGCCCTGGGGACCTGCGGCAGCTCCCCCGACTTGTTCACTCTGGGTCGGGGTGAGGGTCGGCTCTCGGGACACCAGGGTCCAGTCAGGCCCAGCTCAGAGGTCCAGCTCCTACCAGAGACCCTGGGCGGGGCCTCCAGGGGAAGGCTGGGCATCCGCTGGTGCAGACTCCGTGTCGCTGGTGTAGCTGGGGTGTCATCGCAGGTCACCCTGGGGCGCCCCACGTGGGCCATGTTGGGCCAGGGCTGGCCAGGCGGGCGGCGAGAGGGGGGACACCAGGTGTGAGGTCCCGGCACCTGCTGAGCTCGGCTCCGTGGTCCTCGCAGATATCGAGGAGAAGGGCGTCCGCATGAAGCTGACGGTCATCGACACGCCGGGCTTTGGGGACCACATCAACAACGAGAACTGGTGAGGGGGAGGACAGGGCC
>NW_006285613.1:2494495-2494696 GCF_000327345.1 Myotis davidii
GCTCCATCCGGCCGGAGGCGGGTGACCCCCCTCACTCCTGTCCCCAGTCCGACCATGCTCTCACCCACATGTTCCGTTCCAGCCTCAGGCCCCTGGACATTGAGTTCATGAAGCGCCTGAGCAAGGTGGTCAACATCGTGCCAGTCATCGCCAAGGCCGACACGCTGACCCTGGAGGAGAGGGTCTACTTCAAACAGCGGG
>NW_006285613.1:2494885-2496926 GCF_000327345.1 Myotis davidii
AAAATATCGAGGTCGCCAGCCCCCAGAGGTCATGGCAAAGGCAGATACTGTGGGGCAGGGCCAGCTTGCCACGGGGACGGTGCCCACATTTCTCCCCCCGAACCCCCAGATCACCGCCGACCTGCTGTCCAATGGCATCGATGTGTACCCCCAGAAGGAGTTTGACGAGGACGCGGAGGACCGGCTGGTGAACGAGAAGTTCCGAGTGAGTGAGGGCCCCGGATGCTGTGCCCGCGGAGGGTGTGGGCGGGCCTCCTGCCCATCCCGGTCTAAGGAAAACGGGGGCGGGGTGGCCTTGAGCCCTGAGAACGCCCTCGCTGGAGCCCAAGTGTCCACAGCGGCCCCAGCTCAGGCAGCTCCTCCCAGGCCCACGTGTGACCATGCCCTGCCCTCCCCAGGAGATGATCCCGTTCGCCGTGGTGGGCAGTGACCACGAGTACCAAGTGAACGGGAAGAGGATCCTCGGCAGGAAGACCAAATGGGGCACCATCGAAGGTAGCTGCCCGCTGGCATGGGGGCACCGGACAGATCACAAAGCAACGCCGCCTCTGCCCCCCACCCGCACCCCCAGCTGCCAGCCAGGCCTGAGCTGGGCGCTTGGAACCTCATCCCCTGCATTGCCCCCCAGCCGGCCACCAGGAAGGGCTCACTGGGGAAACGGGGAGCAAGCAGCCATGAGCTGATAGAGCGGGGCCTCCCCCGCCCCCCAGACGGGGAGGGAAGGCCAGGCGTCCAGGGGTCACTGTACAGGGGCATCACTCAGCCCTACAGTGCCCGCCCTGTGGCCGTGGCTGCCCCTCCCCGCAGAGGCCGACAGCCTGCCCGGCTCTGGAATTCACGGGCCACCCGCCCTGGCAGCTGCCGGGAGAGCTGGGAGAAGGGTGCAGAGGCACGTGACCTTTCTAGGTGCCCACGCAGGGGCTGGCGGTGGGTGCAGGCTGGGTGTTTGCCACGTCTGCCCTGCAGGCTGCATCGCCTTCAGCTCCTCCCTGGTCCAGGGGTCTTGACCCTGGAGGTGTCCCGAGGGCCGCTCACCTCCCTGTCCCTCTCAGGCGGCCTCAGGCAGACTTTGCCCTGGGCCTGCCCTGCCCTGGCCCCTCCTCTCTCATCTCCTCTCTTCCTGAGATCTTGCTGTTTAGGGACCTTTTTATGGAGGCGTTTTTGGGGGCTGGGGGCGGGGTACCTCTGAGATAAGACCAGGGCAGGGGGGACGTGGGAGCGGCCGGGAGGGCGGCGCTGTGACTGACCTCTGCTGCCCCCTGGTGGTCGGCTCGGCCCTGCCGGCAGCTGGAGTGGAGAGCGAGGCTGGTTCCCTGCGGGCTCCCTGTGTCCCCGTTCCAGCCGCTGGGCGTTGGTGGTGCCTCCAGCTCGCGCTGAGGGGCCTCGGGAAGCATCCCCGTCCGGGGAACTGTGAGGTGGCAGCGCTGCACCCCACAGCTTCTGGGAGGACCCAGCTTAGAGCCGCCCGCTGTGCTCGTCCTGGGCCAGCGGCTGCGCCCCCATACTGTCCTTTGTCCCCCCACCATCCGGGCATTTACCCTTGAAAAGCGCCCACGTGTGGTCCAGGGGCAGGCGGGTGTGGCGGTTCACAGGTACCTCACTCCCTGAGAGCCGGACGGCGTCCTTATGCCCATTTTCCAGAGGTGGAAACTGAGGGTCAGAGAGGCTTTCTTGCTGTTTCCTAGCCTGGTTCCTGTGCCATCTCCTTGCTCTTCCAGAACCTTCTGGGGAGCAGGAGCCGAGCCAGCCCCGTCACCCGTATCCGCAGCGCTGGGTGCCTGTGAGGTGCCAGTGCTCACCTGTGGAGCAGCGACTCCCTCTCCCCGCCCCCCTGCCCCCACCTGCCCGGGGGTTCCTCTGGGCACTGAGCTGCTGGGGGCGGGGCGGGCAGAGCTGGGAGAGGGGCTTCGGGCGGCGCTAAAGCCCCTCCGTCTTCCCTCTGCATTTGAGAACATCATGCATTGTGAGTTCGCTTACCTGCGGGACCTCCTCATCAGGTGAGACCTGGGGGGGGACCCAAATCGGGGTGTGGGCGGGGGGC
>NW_006285613.1:2497371-2500520 GCF_000327345.1 Myotis davidii
AGCCCCTGACCCTGTACCCCCGCGGGGAGACTAGTTAATTCCACGAGACGCAAGTTGCCAATAGCTTAGACGTGGTGAGCCCTTCGGCGGCCGCCCGCCCACCCACCTGCGAACCCGCCCTGGAGCAGGAAGTGCCTTTACCCAGCCGCCCCCTCGAGCCCACACTCCCGCGGTCCCCTCGGACAGGAGCGGAGACGGGTTGGAGAGGGAGGTGTGTCCTCGTCGCCCTGTGGTGCCCCTGTCGTCCCCACTGGCTGGGATTTGATTGAGGATTCAAAGGAGGAAAAGATGCACCCCCCGCCCCCCAAATTTTAGGAATGTCAAGCAAGTGGGGAGCTGAGTGAGGAAGTGATGGCCGGTGCCCAGGAGGGGCCTCTGGACCGTGGCTGGGCTGCTCAGTGGCCCAAGGGGCCTTGGTCCCTGCGCCCCCCCACCTGTGGGCGGAGCAAGTGTGCAGGTCTGTCTGTCTGTCTGGACACCCATTTGGCCCTGGTGCTCTGGTTAGATGAAGACCCAGGCCACCCCAGGTGCCCGCTCAGCCCCCCTGGCCACGCCCTTGCTGGCTGGGAGGTGGGAGACCTTGACTCTGTGGCCCTGAGTGTGCCTGGGGCCTGCACCCCAGGACCCATTGTAAAGACCCCCCCAAGAGGGGAAAGCCAGGATTTCCCACCAGCACGGCCCTGGGACCCCCATACTCCCTCAGCCCCTCTCCACAAGGGGACCAGCAGGGACCGCGCATGCGTGTGCAGCGGGCTTCCTCCTGCCTCGGGATGGGTGCGGGGCACCTGCAGACCCCAGGGGTGCAGCGGGAGACGTGGGGTGCAGACGGACCCGGCTGCGGGCGTTGGCTCCCCCTCACCAGAGGAGGACCCCTCGGTGAAACAGTTTACTTACCGACTTGCCATGTTTTTGCCAAAACCGCGATGTTGAAGGACGTGTCCGCTTCCAGCGTCAGAGCGCGAGGTGGGGCACCCCCGGGCGCCCGCCGCCTCCAGCCCCGAGCCCGAACCCCCCTCACGGGGAAGCGTTCCGCAGTGGCCTTTCGCTAGGTGCCTCCTGAGAATCCGCCTCTTTTTGTATAAATAACAAAGTGTTGGAAATGTATTTCCTGAAATAAATGTTCCAAATGCAAACCTGGGAGGCTCCGGGTGGGTCCTTCCCGGACGGCTGGGGTGCAGGGCACTGGGCCCGGGAGGGTGCGGGCTGAGCAGTGCGCATGCGGGGAGCTCTTTGCTCCCTCGGGGCCTTAGAAGCGCTCGTTTGCGGGGATGACTGAAGAGGGAACAGCAGCTGGGCGGGGGGCCCATCGGTTCAGGGTCCACCTGTGCGCCCGGAGGCCATGGTTCAGTCGGTCAGGGCACCTGCCCAGGCTGCAGGCTCAGTCCGTGTGGGGCAGCCAATCAATGATCCTCTCACCATTGATGTTTCTCCCTCTCTTCCTCTCTGAAATCACAAAAAATACATTTTTTTAAAAAAAGCGAACAGCAAACCTATTTAAGGTAAAGAAGCCTTTGCGAGGTCTCCGTGGGGAGGAGCTGGGGGTGTTCGCTCTGGGAAAGAAGTTCTTGAAATATGCCCAGGAACTATCCCGCGTTTGCAGTGACTTGGCGCCCATGTGGCATTCCGGGAGAACTGGGCTCCCCGGAGATGGGGCCAGGGGCCGCCCCCTGCCTTTCTCTGCACCTGCGCTGGGCACACCTGGTCCTGTGCCTGGGGCTCCCCGCTGGGCTGCAGGGTCCAAACAGCAAGAGCAATAGAACCACAGGCTCTGCACCCCATTCCCTCCACTGGTCCCTCGGCCAGCCCACTCCTCTCCCTTCCCTCTGCCAGGCCTTGTTAGCAGTCAGGCTGGTTTCAGGGGACACCAGGCCTCCAGCCCCCGGCCGCCCTCCTGGGGTCGGGAGCCTTGTCCAGCTGCCCAGCAGCGACCCTTCCGGGGCCTCAGAGAAGCTGCTGTGGAACAGAGCCCCTCGGAAAAGGCGCCTTCCCTCCTGGCTGGAGAAGACACTGTAATGAATGAAGATCAAGACTATAAATAATTACAGCTGCCCAGCACGTGGGCCTGAACCATCTGGATTCAAAAACTAAATACTGGAGAGCTGTGGTGCGAGGGAGCCGCTGCACATTGCTCCCCCCAGCTCCCCCTCCCAGCCTCTCCACCTCCCCATGAGTAACTTCATCAGAGTCTGTCCCAGGAAGGGCTGCGTGGGGTGTGCACACGTGAGACTCTGATACACATGCATGACCCCAAGGCACACGATGTGGGGGTGCACAGGGCCCTCACAGCCTTGGGTTTGGGGACGGGACCTGGGGGAGGAGGGTAGAGGATGCCAACATTGCAACTGCACCGAGACAGGCCATGCGCTGTGCCCTCTGCCGCCACGCTGGCAGGATCACCGCCAGTGTTGTGACACCAGCGTTGCAAAACCCAGTAATGAAAAGCAGAGCTGCCCTTCGTACACGTCAGCGTGGCCAGAGCAGAGCCCAGAGCGTCAGCAAACTGCACTTATGCTCCGCTCAGCGAGTCAGCCCTGAGGAGGCACGAGGAGGGCAGAGGAACTCAGCTCCAGGCTCCCTGAGTCCTCTCCTCTGATCTTGATTTTCCTAAAGGCTGAGGCTCTGGGAGGTGCATGCTTCCCGCCCCCCCTCCCACCACCACTCGCCCTTAGTGTTTTGCAGGTCCGTGGACCAGGTTCATTTGCAAAGATCATCAAAGGGCAGTGAGTCCTAGTCCTTCCACTTACCAGCTGGGTGACTTTGGGTGACGTATGTAGTTCCCTGCCTCAGTTTCTCCTTCTGTAAAGTTATGCTAAACTACCTAACACATGGGACTGTTGTGATTAAATGACTGGGTTCCTGTGAAGCACTTACAGTCACATCTGGTGAGTAATGACAGTTCTACGGATGTTAGCCATCATCACCACCACCACTGTCATCATCACCATCATCATCATCACCATCATCATCATCACCATCATCACCATCATCTTCATCCCCATCACCACCATCATCATCACTATCACCATCATCATTACCATCATGACCATCACCACTATCATCATCCCCATCACCACCATCACCATCACCACCATCATCATCATCACTATCATCATCCTCATCACCATCACCACCATCATCATCCTCATCAC
>NW_006285613.1:2500666-2502829 GCF_000327345.1 Myotis davidii
TCATCCCCATCACCACCATCATCATCATCACCATCACCCTCATCATCCTCATCACCACCATCACCATCATCTTCAGCCCCACCACCACCGTCATCACCAACATCCTGAAGCTAAAAGAAAGAAAAGACTCTGCTTTAGCCTCATCTTGCTCCGCTGCCCTGGAGCCAAAAGGAACAAACACTAACCAGAAGGTGGAGGGCAGAGCTGACAAGCAGCAGCTGAGCGTTCCACGGCCTCTTCTGCCGCACGCTGCTGTCCGGGCCTTTTCACACGCGCTGCCTGCCTTTCCCACTAGATCCTTTAATGCCTTTAATGTCTCAGCCATCTGTGGGTCTATTTCTATTGATTTTTCTCTTGACTGAGGGTCCCCTTTTCCTGCTTCTTTGCCTGTCTTACAATGATTTTATTTGCCTCAAATGTGTGCAGGAAAACTGGTGTGTAAAATAAATACATTTCTCTTGGAAAACAACATGCTCCCTCTTCCTTTGGGCCATTCACGGGAGGGGCTGTCGCTCTAAAATGCAGGTGAGCTGGGTCAGGGCTTTGATTCACTTCATCACAGCCGGCGGGGTCACGGGGTCAGGTGCTCGGAGAGCAGAGGCCAGCATGAGAAACGTAATGTGTGTGTACATGCAAAGGCAGGTGGTACATGCCTGCGCGTAGCTGGCCTGCCCGGAGCCACGGAGGGTGTGGACGGGCGTGTGTGTGGAGGGCGGCAGCTACAGGACAGGGACCACCAGTGTGCAGAGGTGGGAGGTAATTCTCACCGACGAGGCACGTGCTCTCGGAGCTGGAGGTGCTGCAGCTGCGAAGGGTGAAAGTAAGGAAGGACGGGAGCCTGGTGAAGGCCCTCTGCACGGCGTCCAGTGACTGGCACAGCCCACTGCGCTGCCGCACGATCGGAAAATGCTACCATCCCGGCTACCCAATCACCTGCGCTTTGGTTCTCCGGGAGGGGGAGGGGGGAATTCGCCAGATCTCGGCCCCCAGCCTCACCTGCAAGGAGGGGAGGGCTCCCTTGGCCCCACTCCGCTCCCGGCCAGGCTTTCCTCGGAGCTTGTGGGCTCTTGTCAGCTCAGCACAGCCTCTGAGAACCGGGGAGCGGAGGGGGCGTGTGTCTGATAAAGCCGGAGCTCTGCAATTTAGCAATTACTGTAACCCACACGTGTAATTTAGGGAGGTTCTCCGAGTTCTTCCTTCTCTCTCTCTCTCAAAAACGACGCAGCGTCACTAGCTTTGTCTGAATGCTCCAAGGCTGGCATTTACCCCACCCCACCCCCAGCCCTCCAGCCAGCTGCGGAGCGCGGGAAAGTGTGAGGACCGACGGAGACCCGTGGTTCCTCTGGCCGGCGCTCTAACCATTGAGCCAGTCGGCCAGGGCACTTGCTCTCTTCCTGAGCGGCCATTTTGCTCACGGCTTTGCCTTTTTCTTCCTAAGTGCCGGGTACACGTCGGACAGTTCTCTGGAAAGAACACCGAGGGGCCGAGGGCTCTGACATGTTTCGGAAGGAGGCGGGTCCCGGGACCACCCGCAATTGTCTGGAAGACGTGGTGTCCCCGCCCCGATGGATGGACATTTGTTTTCCTCCGAGGAAGCCCCGCAGACGTTCGAAAGGACGCCAGGCCCCCAGTCGGAGCAGCCGGCGTGAGCTGAGAAGCAACAGAGGCCACCCTGGCTGTGGGGGTGACTCAGGGAGCAGATACGGGGGGACTTCCATGCGGCAGCGGGCACCGCCTGCTTATCTCAGCCAATCCCCCCGCAACCCTGTAGAGTCCCAGAATTGTTCCCATTTTGCAGATAGGGAAACTGAGGTTCCTTTCCAGTGCCGGAGCTCACAAAGCCCAGGCTATCGAGCCACTGACCCCGTAGGCCACACTCTACTGCCTTCCAGAAAAAGCCAGGCAGCCCCGGAAGGCCAGTTCCCGATCTCTAGGCTCCCGGAGCCCTTATGTGACCTTGAGCTCCAACCAGCAATTCCCGGGATGCAGTACAGCTGTGCGGGTCCGCGTGGGGGACGGGCTGCTTCCTCCTGAGGGTGGAACAGAGCCCAGGGGCACTGGGTCTTTGGGCCGCAGCAAGGCTGGGCCTCCTGGAGGGGGGTGGGTCACCTGGAGGGTGGGTGGGTCACATGGAGGGGCAGGTCACATGGAAGGTGGGTGGGT
>NW_006285613.1:2502938-2503215 GCF_000327345.1 Myotis davidii
TCACGTGAAGCGTGGGCGGGTCACCTGGGTGAGTCACGGGGTCTCGAGGAGGTGGGAGCCCCGCCTCTCCCTCCTGGTCTCCAGCAGCTTTCTCTGCGGCCGCGCCTGCCCAGGGGAATTGGTTTGCGAGGACGGGGATGAGGACTCATGTGACTTTAAGGTAAAAATCTCGGGTCCGGAGAGCGTGTCTGTGACAGCCCGTGAGGCCTCGGGGTCCCCGGTGGAGCCCTGAACGGGGAGCTGAGCCGCGCGCTGACCCCTGACCCGGGAGCACCCG
>NW_006285613.1:2503607-2506623 GCF_000327345.1 Myotis davidii
CTCCGCGTTGTGTGGTCACCATCGTCCGGCCAGTGCCTGGTGCACAGTGGGCGCTGCTGGCTCAGGGGGCCAAGGCATTTCCTTACGCGGCACCAGGCTGCCCCCGGGAGCCGGCCCGTGTATGAGGCCCTCGGGCCATGCAGGGGAAGCTGGCCAGGGCCGTTTCTGTGGCTCTGCCCCGTTACGTCCCTCTGCTGGGGTCCGGGCCCGCCCCTGAGGAGCTTAAGCTGGGCTGGGGAGAGAGGATGCAAGACAGGAGCGATTATTTTTATTTTTGGAAAGCTGAGCGCGGCAGGCCGGCATCCCAGGAGGCTGCGGGCTAGGCCGGGGGCGGACATGCCTCCTCCATGCGGAGGCGCTGAAGGGTTCCAGGAAGGGCTGAGCTCTGCACCCCTTTTGTATGTTAATATTCTGCGGAGGTTCTGAGGCGCCGAGGTTAGGGTTTGGAGAAAAGCACGTGTTGAAATGTCAGACGACATGTTGGAAAGAGCAAGTGGGACCTTTCCCGGTCACGCCAGAGGGGCTGGCTTTCGGGGCCCTGGCGGGGCGTCTCCGGGCCTGGGCAATGCGTTTGCTCAGAACACGGTCATGAATGGCCGCGTGCCCGTCTGCCTCCCGTTCCATAGCTGATGGTGCAGCCAGCTGCCGGAATTCGTGACGTAAGCGGCACACAGGTGACAGGGTCTCTCAGATGCTACCTTTGTTCCAGGGAGCTTGGCAGAAGGTGCTAGAATGTCGAACGAGGAGCAGCCCCCCCCCCCACCTCCCAAGCTGGAGGAGCATGAGGACAGAGCCTCCAGTGAGGAGGAGAACGCAGCCGGCCCGCCTGGGAACTGAAGTCACAAGCTTACCTGTCCCCAAACTCACCTCCTCCCGGGGAATCCGAAGCCCCGAAGGAACTGGGGCAGTTGCGCCGAGTGGCCACGGGGTGGCAGTGTGGACCCACATGCCTACGTTAGATGCTCCTGAGGCCCGGTGCAGGCTGGGAGCTGGGGCGGGAGCCAGGAGGATCCCCCCTTAATTGAATCCACCTGTGAGCACCGAGCCGCCCACGTGTCTGCGCTGGTCTCGGGCTGGGCAGCTCCGGTGCACGGAGTCTTCGGGGCGCCTATTCGCCGGGCTGGGAACACGCTGATAAAAAGTTAATTTCTAGTTGCTGTTGCTCGCTAATTGGATGAACACGAAAGCAATTAAATATTAAAACATACAAACAAATGACTAAGTCACTGTAATTAGTCAAAGTTTGATCACTGTCATATTTATTTAAGGAGAGGTGATACGTCTCAGCAGGTGACATTTGGTGTCTTTGGAGAGTGCGGAATCATGTGCGGAGAATTTAATTAAACCCTGTTGTAAATCAGCTCTGATGACAGGGAAATGACAGCCACATGTTGAAACGAGAATTAGTCCACAGCAAGGGATATTAATTAACTCCTCTCTGAAGGCTTTTGGCACAGAGTGGCATTTAAAAAAAACCAAAGAGGCTGCGACCAGTGCTATGACACAGGAGGGCCGGTGCCTGTTATAATTTTTACTAGAGGCCCCGTGCACGAGATCAGTGCAAAGGGCTCAGCCCTCGCAGCCCCAGCTTCGTCCAGACGGTCGCTCTGCTGTTTGGTCTAATTAGCATATTAGCTCTTAATTATATAGGATAATCCACCTTATTACTTACAACTGGAATTTCTTCTGCAGCCAATAATCACCTGCTGTACAATGAGGTTAAACAATAATTTATTTAAAGGTATTTTTATTGGTTTCAGAGAGGAAGGAAGAGGGAACATGAGATAGAAGCATCAACGATGAGAGAGAATCATGGACCGGCTGCCTCCTGCACACCCCGCACTGGGGATGGAGCCCACAACCCGGGCCTGTGCCCTGACTGGGAACGGACCCCTGACCTCCTGGCTCATAGGTCGACACTCAGCTCCTGAGCCACTGGCCAGGCTAAACAATTCTCTCCCGGGAGCCACGAGATTCAGAGAGAAATGCGCAGACGACAGGACGCCTTCGGGAAGCACGGGCATCTGGTGGCCAGTGGCTTGCGCTCGTGCAGGTGGGACTCAGGGAGGAGGTACAGAGTGAGTGACGGAGCGTGGAGCTCGGGGCCGGGAGAGACCAGCCAACCGCCTCGCCTGACCCCAGGCCCGGGATCTGCCCAGGTCACGGGCCTCCTGGGCAGAGGCCTGTCCCGCCTGACCCCAGGTCCGGTCAGTGGAGTTTCCAGGACGGACCTCCCCGAGTTCTGAAATGGAAACCGCTGAGGACACAGGTGTGCCCCTGTCCCATGGCAGAAGCTGCTGTGATAGGCTGAGCGGGGCCTGCTGTCTGTCCCAGGGGCTACCCCCACCTGTGCCAACGGAGCCGAGGTGGCCACACCCGAGGGCGGCCTGAGGTCCCCACCTGCCTCCCCGGCCTCAGCCCGGAAAGTGTAGATGTCACTGAGACCCCCGTGCATCCCCCAGGAACTCTGAGGACCCCTGGGAGCCGGGCCAGGGGACTTCCCGTGCTCGCCCTCCCAGGAAGCATGGTCACGATGACCATCGAGGTGTGTGGGCGCCGTCTGCAACCCAGTCCTGGGCACTTGCTGGGGTAGCCATCAGCCCAGGCAGCCACACCAGGCCACAGGCTGTTCCCTTGGCTCCTTGGGTTGGTGATGGACAACTGCATCAGCCAATCAAGGGCTCCAAAAGGCCCCACACCCACCCCTTCGTGGTTCTGTGGGTGGGGTCCAGGCCCTGCTTTTTTCAAAGGTCTGCGTTGAGTGAGTGGCAGTGGAGACGGGCCCCTCTGGCCCTGACCCTCCACAGGTGTCCCTAGGCCCTGCCTTTTTCAAAGGTCTGCGGTTGAGTGAGTGGCAGTGGAGACGGCCCCCTCTGGCCCTGACCCTCCACAGGTGTCCCTATGAGCCCCCGCCCCCCCACAGCTGTGAGGACTTGGCACCTGAAACCTGGGTTTTCAGAGGACACTTCCTCCTAGTCCTGTCTCTGTTTCTGTCAGTTTTCCCACAGCTAGTTTC
>NW_006285613.1:2506674-2508363 GCF_000327345.1 Myotis davidii
TCCTCCCTCCTGGCTGCCCGAGCACCTGGGAGCCCCAGGCCGCGCACCTGTCCGACTCAGGGCTCCGTCAGCGTCCTCATCCCCGCTCACCGCCACCTGGCACGTACCCCGAGCTTTTCCGGACCTGTCACCCCAGCGCCTCCTCTGTCAGCCCGTCCCTCCCTGCCCTTTCCGCGCGCGGGGCCTGGAGCCCCTGCGGGAATGAGACGCGGCCAGTGACCAGGGCTCGCTCGCTGAGAATCTGCCTTGGGCCCCGCACCCCATCCCCCACCCCGGGCTGTTCTGTGGGGAGGGGTCTAGGCCCTGCCTTTTCCAAGATCTGCAGTTGATCTGATGGCAGCCAGGCTGAGGACGTTAGGGAAGGTTCTGGAAAAGCGTTGGACGGTTCACTGGCTAGCACAGTCCATGGGCCACAGCACCGAGGAGCAGAGCTGGTGGTGGAGGGAGGGGAGAGGAGGGGAGAGGAGGGGGGAGCTGTCCTTTGTGTACCCGATGTCGCAGCCGCTGTTAAAAATAGACCCGTCCGTACAGAGTCTCAGATGGCTCCCGCCAAGTGCCCATTAGCTCATCAGAGCGGTGATTCCAAATTGATTATTTCGAGTGGAAGACATAATAACATGTTCGCGTGGAAAGTAATTAGCAGTGGAGTGGGCCCGGGGCGGCGGCTCCCTGCGGGGAGGGCGGGAGAGGGTGGACTCAGAGGGTGAGCTTCTGGCTTTTTGGGGAGCAGCGGGGGAGGGGGTGAGTGGGAGAGGGTGGGGGGTGTCGCTGTCCTGTGGCCCTGGGCCTCAGGGGGCACTCCCAGCCACGGTGCAGGCGGCACTGGTGTTGGCCTCGGGCAAGTGGGCAGTGAGGCTGGGCTCCCGGGGGCTGGGCTCCATGACGGGCATTTCTCACTGGCTCGGGGGGCAGCTGCCACGCACCTCATGCTGTTTCCTTGGAAACCAAATTGCCTTTGCAGCATTCTGCAGTGCCATATGCACACTTGTACATGCACATACACTCACACACATACACACACATATACACGCTCACACATACTCATTCACACTCATTGCACACGCTTGCACACACGTATACACGTGCACTCACGTATACACACACACATATGCACACACATACATATTCATTCACACACATATACATACCCACTCACACACACACACACACACACTCATACACACACACACACTCACACAGAGTCCCTGTGTTCATCTGCGACATGTGTGGCTGCTGTGAGCGACGCTGTGTGAATGTGGGGGCGTCACGGGGGCTCCAAGGAGAGACCCAGCGGTGGGACCGGCTGTGTTTGGGCTGTTTTGGGCGGATCTCTCCCGAGAGGAGGGTGGAGGGAGGGAACCAGTCAGGAGGCCGGGGCAGCTGGTGAGGCCTGGGCAGGAGGTCACCCTGCTCCCCTGGGCTGGCCCCCCGGGGTGCGCCTGGGCCCAGGAGGCTATGTGCCCACACGGGCAGGGTTTTCCTGGCCGCCTTCTCATGCGCCTCCTCCCGGAGCAGCTCGTGGCGCATAGTAGGCCCGGTATACACCTCAGGGGACACGGACCGGAAAAAGCTCCGTGACCCCTCCTTCCCTCTCTCTGCCCCCCTCTCCCCGACCCCGCAGACGCGCAGTGTAACCGAGGTGGAGACGGGGTGAGCCTGGGCGCAGGAGGGTCCAGACCTTCGCTTCCA
>NW_006285613.1:2508698-2509741 GCF_000327345.1 Myotis davidii
GAGGATGGATGGCGCCTCGGCCGGTGACGACCGCCTCTCCTCTGGCTGTTTGCGTGGGAGTGACTGGTTCTTCCCAGTGTTTCACCCCCGGCTCGGAGCGGCCATGGTTAGTGTTGGCATCTCCGAAGGCGGGATGTCCCACCAGCTGGTCGGGGCCTCACTCCCCCAAGTGCAGGGGCAGGACCCGTGGGCTTGGGGGGTTTTGAGACCCAGGGCGGTCCCCAGCCTCCTCCCCGGGCACCTGCGTTCGGAGCTGGGGGCCCAGGTGTTGCGTTGACGTGGCCCTTTGCCCTCCTGTCTGTGGACCAGGAATGAAGGTCCAGGAAGTGGAGGCCCAGCCGGACCCGCTGCCTTCAGGGACGGAGGCTCCTCCGAGGAGGGAGACGGGGAATTCCCCCCGAGAACCACAGCCGAGGGTGGAACACGTGTTCCGCACGGACCCGCCGCCCTCGTGTCCGTCAGCGGGGAGGGAGCACGAGCAGGGCTGGCCGCGCACGGACTCCTGTGCAGCCGTGGAAAAGGACGGGTTCCGCTGCAGCTGCTCCGTGGATGCGGCTCAGAAACACGTCAGAGCAAAGGCTCACGTGTGTTTTCGTGCCCTTTACACACAACAGCCAGAGCCGGGCAGCCCAGGAGCCGAGGGACAGAGGTTGCCGGGATGGGGTGGGGGGGTGGTGACCTGGCGGCGGGGGGCCCCTCTATGTGCGGCAGAGGGCCTGGAACCGGGAGAGGTGGAGGTGGCGCAGACTGAAGGCACTCAGCACCCTGTCGCTGTCCCTCACGGCCTTCCATCTGTTTGGAAATGGAGGGGAGCTGCCGTGAACGGGCGGACAGGGCAGGGGTTGGTCCAGTTTCCTCCTCCAGCTCAGGAGCGAGGGTTTGGGGAGGACGCCAGGCAGTGGGAGGGCCTTGGGAACCGGCCTGAACAGGGCCAAGAACCCAGGGGGACACGGACAGGCCACCCCACCTCCTATTCACCTCCCGGCTGTGCCAACCCCCCGCACCCCCCCACACACACCCTGCTCACACACCCCCTGCTCATA
>NW_006285613.1:2509866-2511661 GCF_000327345.1 Myotis davidii
CTCCAACCGCCAGCCCTCCCACCTGGACCAACCCCAACAGGAGAACGAGCACAGCTGGCCAGCGTGGCTCAGGGGCTGAGCTCGACCCAGGAACCAGGAGGTCAGGGTTCTGTTCCCGGTCAGGGCGCAGGCCTGGTTGTGGGCTCCATCCCCAGTGCGGGGTGTGCAGGAGGCAGCCACTCACTGACTCTCTCATCATTGATGTTTCTCTCTCTCTCTCTCTCCCCCACCCCCCATCCCTTCCTCTGAAATCAGTACAAACATATTTGAAGAAAAGAAACAAGAACCCCCTGGGAACGGAAGTAGCTCCCAGGGCCCAGGGGTGGAGCCAAGAGCCCTCCTCCCTGTTTCTGCTTGCCCCCCCCCCCCGGCTTATTTTATAAATGTGAGATCCTATCGTATTCTGCCTTTTTCTGGCTAACATTGCAATGCAGCATTCCCCCGTTAGATACAGTCTCTGACTCTCTCATCATTGATGTTTCTCTCTCTCTCTCTCTCCCCCACCCCCCATCCCTTCCTCTGAAATCAGTACAAACATATTTGAAGAAAAGAAACAAGAAACCCCTGGGAACGGAAGTAGCTCCCAGCGCCCAGGGGTGGAGCCAAGAGCACTCCTCCCTGTTTCTGCTTGCCCCCCCCACCCCCCGGCTTATTTTATAAACGTGAGATCCTATCGTATTCTGCCTTTTTCCGGCTAACATCGCAATGCAGCATTCCCCCGTTAGATACAGTCTCCGATGCACGTGCGTGTGTTTCAGAGGCGCCTGCAGCGTGTAACGTGGGTGCGGTGTGTGACGCTTCTTCGGGGAGCACAGGTGCACCGGGTAATAACGCGGGTTTTTTTCACAGACGGAGTTACACATGTGTTGATAGAGATGCAATTCGATATGTATGCTATTTGTTGTATTGACAACAAGCTTCAAAACTTCATATGTCAAATTTGCTGAAGGTGTTAACATCATAGATATTTTTATGCTTAAAACTGTCAAATTTCATGCCAAGAAAAAGAGAATTTGCGGGAAGTTTTAATTCATTACTTTATGCTGAAGAAGAGAGCTGCTGAAAGTGACCGTATCCTTCGGGAAGCTTATGGTGAACACGCTCCATCTCAAGATACCTGTGAACGCTGGTTTAAACGCTTTAAAAGTGACGATTTCGATGTGAAAGACAAAGAATGTCCAGGTCAACCGAACAAGTTTGAAGACCAACAATGACAAGCATTATTGGGTGAAGATGGTGTCAAACTCAAAAACAACTTGCAGTAAGATTAAACGTTGCTCAGCAAACAATTTCCGATCGTTTACAAGCAATGGGAAAGATTTTAAGGAAGGAAAATGGGTGCCACATCAACTGAACGAAAGACAAATGGAAAACCGAAAAGTCATCAGTAAAATGTTGCTTCAACGGCACGAAAGAAGGTCTTTTTTGCATCAAATTGTGACTGGCGATGAAAAGTGGGTTTATGTTGAGAATCCCAAACGCACAAATCATGGGCTGATCCGGGTCAGCCGTCAGCATGGACTGCAAGGCCAAACCGCTTGGGAAAGAAGACACTGCTCTGCGTTTGGTGGGGTCGGGAGGTGTATTATGAGCTTCTAAAACCAGGTGAAACAGTTAATACTGATTGTTACTGACAACAAATAATCTGAACCATGCTTTGATCGTAAAACCACCAGAATGTTAGCCGGTCCGCCTGGTAAATGATTTCTCGTGTCTCTTTCAGGCTGTGGATGTGGCAGCGTGAGATCCCGGCCGGAAGGCAGCGCGGGCGGAGCGGAGGTGAGTTCCCGCGTCA
>NW_006285613.1:2511984-2517880 GCF_000327345.1 Myotis davidii
GTGCTGATGGAGAACATGTCTGGGGGGGGGCGTGTTGAACTGAGCTTCTGTGTGACACTCGGGGTCCCAGGCCAGACGACTTCCCCGGGGCAGCTGGCAGGGTTTGGCACTTCGAAGGTTGGCAATGAGATGAGCGCAGTAAAGCAGAAGTTTGTGCAAAGCTTCCTGTTAAGGCCCTGGACCGAGGCTGTCACCGGAGGAACTGGGTCCGTGGAGCCGGGCTGGTGGCCTGCCTCCCCCTCGGGGACCCGGAGGGCAGGCCGCTCCTGTGCAGTGACCTTCCTGCCCCCATCGCCCCCGCAGCGAGCGGGCGCCTGTGCTCCAGGACGCCTGGGTCCTCCTCTGGGGCTGGCCCTTCTCGGAGGCGCGTGGGGTCCCTCCTCCGTTTAATGGCATTTCCCCGACGAAACGCGATGCTGGACGAGGGATGCTGGGCCCCGCCGTGCGCGCATTGCCCCCGCCGGCTCCTTTGATGAGTGTCTGTGAAGGTCCGCGGTCCATCCTCAGTTGGGCCATTTCTCCCGGCTGAACTTTGGAAGTCGCTTGTCCATGGTGGGTGCCAGTTCCTCACCGGGGTGTCTTCTGTGACCATTTCCCGCCCGCGGCCGGCGCGGCGGCTGTCCATTTCTGCGAAGCCGCGCTCATCAGCCATGCCTTTCATGGGCTTTGGTGCTGTGGTCTGTGCTTTTTATTTTGAAATATTTTTAGATTTCTAGAACAGGCACCGCGAGGACAGACTTCCTGCTTGCTGATGTTGTTTAAATATATTTTATTGATTTCAGGGAGGAAGGAAGGGAGAGAGAGAGAATCATCAATGATGAGAATCACTGATTGGCTGCCCCCTGCACGCCCCCTGCTGGGGATGAGCCCGCAGCCCGGCCTGTGCCCTGACCGGGAATCGAACCGTGACCTCCTGGTTCCTAGGTGGAGGCTCAGCCCCTGAGCCGCCCGTGGGGCAGGGTCCTTCCGTTCAGGCTGTCGTAGCTCACGGTCCTCGGCTGACCCAGAAGGTGGGAACCCAGGGCAGGGCTCGGCCTCGCTTATCCAGCGGATCCACCAGGGACACCTGTGCGTCTGGCGGTGCCAGGTTGGGGGGGAGGGGCCGCTCAGGGACTGGGTGGGGGGCCTGTTAAGCTTCCGCCAGCCCAGACCCCTCCGTGCCTGTGCCCTGGGCACCCAGGGGGCCACGTGCCACCCGGGCACAGGGGGAGCCTTTAGTCATTCTTCGGGGACGCGATCAGCCAGCCGCACCTGAGGTCCCTTTGGAGCAGCGAGTTACCCGGGACACGCAGCGACCCCCTCGCTGTTACCCGCGCTCCCCCGCCCGTGGTGACCCGGCGCCGACCCGGAGACGAGGCCCGAGGAGACGCCTTCGAATCCAATGAAGCACTTGCCTCTGCGCCTCTTTACTCCTCGCAGACCGTCCCGTGAATAATCTCCGTCGGAAGTCGGAACCGACCGCGTTGCTGAGATTAACGCGCGGCCCCCGGAGCCCGGTCGGAATGCGGTCTGAGTGCCAGGAGCGAGCGCGGCGCCTCCCGGGTCCCGGGTCGGCTCTAAGACAATATTAAACCCGCCATCAGTCACATGTTAAATGCTAATTCAGAGAACGGCTCCACTTAGAGCTTTTAATTAAATCCTCAAATAAACGCGCGGGCTCCGGTCCAGCTGGTCCCGGCCTCGGCCGGGAGATAACGGGGATCTACGGACTCATACCCTAATCCCCCACACACCCCGGGAGGCCCCGCCGGGCGGAGGTAATTACAGTCCCCCAGCGCCCGGAGCAGCCAGGACCGAATTAGCCCCCTCCAAATTCTACCTCATAAGGAAAAGGGGGTTAATGCAGCCACAGATCCAGGAACGCGCTTCATATTCTGAGGGGATCAAGGGGGCCTGTGGAAATACTCTGCAAATGCCGCCCACGGGGGCGGATTTGGGGGGTGGGGAGAGCGAATGAAGATGCTCAGAGGCTCCTGTCTCCGTCCGCCCTCCTCCCACCCCCTCGGGGCTTCCTGAAGGACCTAATCTAGAAAGTTCGGTCCTTGGGGTCAAGCTTTTGGGGCATGGAGCGTGTCTGTGAGGGGAAGGGACCCGCGGCCCCAGGAGAGGCCATGCCTTCATCTCAGAGGCAGGTGATGGGGCGCCAGGGCCCCCGCGCCCCCAGCAGCATCCCCTCTGCATGCCCTGAGCGTCCTCCATTTCCCAGGTCCGTATCTTCATCTCTGGGCCTCGAGGGCACTCCTCCTCCCAGGTGGGGACCAAGAAAATCGCTCTTCCCAGCCCCTCTCAGGGGCCCAGAGGGACCCTGGTCCGCCCCCTGCCGCCCAGACACCCTCCGACGCACCCGAGTTCTCACAGTGAGGTCTGCTCAGGTGGTTCCCCGAGATCTGGGTGGGACAAACCTATCTTCGAAGCTTCGCCCCCAAGTCCGTCAGCTCTAAACAGCTGAGAAAAGCCTGACTCAGGCAGCCACAGCCCTCAGGACTCTCTGCCCCACGGGAATGGGACCAGGAAAGACCCCACACCTTTCTCATTTGTCTCAGAAGGTCAGCGCTCTGCTCCTGCAGTGCCCAGCAAGCGGCAGGAACGGCCTGGATTTCCATAGCCCCGCCCAGGAAGCGCCCTGGCTCCGGGGGCTGCCAGAGACCTGCCCTCGCCTTCACGCGACCTTCTCTGATCTGGGCTGCAGGAGACCCTCAGAGCTCCTCCCTCACCCATCTCCACCCTGACCTTGACGTTGGATTTGTGGCTGAAGGACTCCTGCTGAGCTGCCGCCGTAATGATGCTGCTGAGAGCACTGTGTGAAGAGTGTTCTGGGCCTGAGTCCACGCAGCCTAGCACCGCGCAGGCGTGTGCAGTGGGAGTTAGGCCCCGCGCACGCCAACCCCCAATCAAGCTGCTGCATTACCTTCAGATGGGGCTGGGGCCCCCTGGGGTGTACCCGTTTCACGGATAGGAAAGGAGACCCGTGGGTCACGGGCCACCCTGCTCCAGGGCCGGCTGGCAGCTGGTCGCCCTAAAGAGATGCGGGCAGGTTGCTTAGGAGCCGCGGAGTTCGGCCTCGATCGGAGGGTTCTCTCCAGCAGCGACTCCGGGGCGGCCCTGGCTCCTGCTCCGCCACAGTCTGTCTTGCTTTGATGCTTATCGGATGTGTCGGGGAGGGAGATGCACTTGGACGTGGGTACCACGGCTTGTCCCAGGCAACCACAGTCACGTGCTGGCCACGCACCAAAGACAGCCCAGGGCTGGGGAGCCACAGCTGGCCGCCCGGCCCCCAGCTGTCCCCTCCCGCCCCCTCCAAGTTCCCTGCCTGTGGTGGCTGTGGGCTGTCCCTTCCCTGACTGTGGCCCTGGCCTCAGATATGCTGCTGGGGAGCGGGTGCCAGGAGTGGGGTGATCGGGCCCCGGAGGTCGCTGCGGAGACCGATGGAGAGCGGTGAGCGCGCCTGTGCCCTGGCCCGCATGGGGTGTGGCCCGCTTTTGGGATGACACCCGAGACATTTGGGCGCCCGCGGGGAAGGGGCTCCTTGGCACCCTGCAGCCCTCACTCGGGGTCCCTCTCCTGCCTTTGACTGCTGGTGCCTGACCCCCTCCAGCAGGTGCGCTCGCTGCCGCCAGGAGTTCAGACGCCGCTCAGTGTCGGGAGCAGTCAGCACCCCGCGAGATGGCCGCACGGGCTGTTCATCTTCCTGATAATTCAGTCACGCCTTCCTGTCGCGGGGCCGCGCCATGTAGCAGCTAATTATTTCCTTTTAACTGTGATGGGGATCTTTCCTAATCAATTTCCTGTTTAACACGAATGAAGGGAGGGCGGTGATTAATGAGAGAATAAATCTCGCCCAATAGTCACAAGCAAGCGATCAGTAAAATACGGCGGGCGATTTCTTTTCCTTCTCACAGAGCACGTGCTCCGGGGTGCGACAGGGCACAACTGGAGCCTCTTTCATTGTGAAAAGCGGGAGTCCTTCCAGTTTGAGAAGCTGTTGGTTGGAAGCTAATAGGTGCACTTGTTTGTCATTTAAACAATGTGACTGATGAGTGGAACGTGAGTCAGTGCGTCTGATAAGGGGGTGGCATGCACAGCTGCTGTGTTATGTGGGGAACAGTTTAGAGCAGCGGTTCTCAGCCTTGGCTGCACGTTAGAACCACCTGGGAATCTTTTTAAAATCCTGATTTCCGGGCCTCATTCTCTGGAAATTCTGTTCATGACCGGCCCCACCCCATCACAAAGAAACAGAATTTCCGGAGGATGAGGCCCAGAAATCAGGATTTTAAAAAGATCCCCAGGTGGTTCTAATGTGCAGCCCAGGCTGAGAACCGCTGGGATAGAGAGTCTTTTTTCGGGGTGGGGGTCGGGCGGGAGAGAGTCTTAAAGACATGGCACCGGCGCTGGGCAGGGTGTGCTTGGCCTTTGGAAACCCCAGTTGCCGCACCTGCAAATTCAACCAACAGCGGATGAAAAACTTAAAAATGTTCCATTGTTGCTGACACGTGCGGTGATGAGCGGGCCTGTATTGAATAGGTCCCGACTTTTCTTGTCACAAGTCCCTAAACAACACAGTGTCGCAGCTACTTACCCAGCATTTACATTGTACAGTGTATCAGGTGTTATACCGACCTAGTGCTGATGTCCCGTTCAGGGGAGGATGCGCGTAGGTCATAGGCAAATACGATTCCGTTTACGATTCCGTTTACGTAAGGGACTTAAGGGTCAGTGTGGATGTTGGTGTTCGTGGGGTGTCCTGGAACCCATCCCCCGTGGATGCAGAGGGACAGTTGTGCATTCAGCGATGGTGCTGCCCCTTACCATGCCACCGTGGGCCTCAGTGTTCCCTTCTCTTAAATGGGTGCAGTGAGTCCCCTCCTTGGAACACTTGGAGGGTGAAGATGCGTAGCATAGTGCTTGACACGTATGTCCCCGTCTCACTCTAATTTTCACGACGTTGGAAAGGGTGTCTTAGCTTGGGTCCCTGGGAGCAGGTTTGCACAAAAAGAGTTTGTTAGACTCTGACTGGTGTGTTCAGTGGTTAGAGCATTGGCCCATGGACTGAAGGGTCAGGGGTTCAATTCCCAGTCAAGGGCATGTATCTGAGTTGCAGGTTCAATCCCCAGGCCCATTTGGGCACAGCCTGGCGCCCCCTCCCTTCCTGTCCCCCCTGGGAGACCACAGCGGGTGGGGCTCAGTTCTCCATCCTTCTGTCCTTGAGCGAGCGGCTGGCCTGGTTCCCACCCGACCTTAGATGTTTGAAATAAACACGTCCTGTGATTAATGTCCTTTGCTTTGGGGGGGGAGGGGTCAGTGAAAGGTCTCAGCATAGTTCTATGAAAACTTGTCCTGAGTGAATGGGGCAGGGGCAGGTTATGAAACCTGCAGAGGAAACTAGTGTGGCCTGGGAGCCCCTCTGTGGCCTCAGGGAAATGGGAGGGAGAGCGATTCTGCAGAGAAATGGACAGTGGGTTTGTTTTATTTCCTGTTCATGACCTTCGCGGCCAAAGACCGTCCCTGCGAGAGCGGCCTCGGTCCCCGCCTGTCCCCACTGGAAAGCACCTCGGCCTCCGCCCTCAAGGGGGCTCTGGGACTGGGGGGTGGGCAGCACGGCCTCTGCTCAGTCCCCCCACGTGCACCCCACACTCGGGGGATTTGACCTGAGCATTTCTCTTTTCTGTACAAGGAAATTGAAGCTGTGTGTGTGTGTGCGTGCTTGTGTGTGCCTGTGTGTGTGTGTGTGTGCGCATGTGTGCATGCGTGTGTCTCTGTGTGTGTATGTGTGCCTGTGTGTGTGAAGTGCTCTGCTGTGGAAGATGCTGTTTTGTAAGAGTAACTGAGATCCAAGTTTCTTCCACACTTTTCACAGCCCCGCCCCGGGGCGGGGGGTGTGCCTGAGCGAGCTTGGGGC
>NW_006285613.1:2517942-2521917 GCF_000327345.1 Myotis davidii
TTCACCCCCAAACCAAGTGGGCTTCCCAGCCCGCCCAGCAGCACAGGAAGCTTCCCGGCTCCTGCTGGGTTTGGGGGCTTTGAAGGCGGCTGGCGGGGGGAGGGGGGTGCCTCTGCGGTCGCCCGTTTAACCTGAGATTTCCTTTTCCCCGGTCTGGTTTCTAGAACTCAGCGGCCTCCCCCTCCCGGGGGAGCTAAATGGCAGCACGAGAGATTTCAGGCCTGAAAGGGTGACCTTCAGCTGGCGGTGGCGCTGGGGCCGGTTTGCTCTAGAGCTTGTCCCCCCACCACCGCCCTCTAGCGCAGGGGCCAGAGGAAGGCTGCGTCCTGTGGGCGGGGCGGGGCTGGGAGGTGCAGGCCAGCCAGGAGGCCGCCTCCCTCCAGCATCCAGGCCTCAGGTTGCCCACCTGCCAATGGGAGTAATCCCTGCCCCCGGGGTGCTCCCGCCCTCAGGCAGCCGGCCTGCAGCCCCCAGGGAGCCTTGCTCAGCGGCCCCCCTCCTTCAAGGGCCCGTCAGTGGCTCCTCCTCCTGCCTGATGTCATTCACTCCCCTCAGCCCTCGCTCATCCGGCCCCCTGGCCTCGGCCACCTTCTGGGGCCCCCCATTCCACAGCCACGGAGCTCACACCTCAGCACTTCCCGTAACTTCTCGCAGGCTTGGTGGTCTTCCTGCAGGAGGCGGCCCCCACCCCCGGGCCCCCCTTGTCCGAGCCTCTGGGTTACCCGCTGGGGAGAGAGCCACGCGGGCCAGATGCGCGTTGGTTCGCTCGGCGTGCGAGGCTCTGACCATAGGAGGTCCCTGTTTGTGACTGATTTCTCCTAGTGACTCGGCCTCCGTGTTTGTCATTAACTCGGTTCCCCCAGCGATGAGACCAGGACTTAGTCCAGGGCACACCCCCAGGTCCTGGGCTGACACCGCCGTGCAGTCCTGGCACTGAGGTCACGGTGGGGCCCTGTCCTGTGGGGCTGTCCCACGTTGGCACCTGCCTGAGGTCGGGCCGCAGGCCTCCCTGGGCTCCCACCGTGGGCTATGAATTTGAGATTCGGCCCCTCGGGCTCCATCGCCCGCTGGACCGGCCGCAGAACTCAGGAATGAGTCCCGTTTTGCCGTGAAGGGTGCAAAGCAAAAGCAGCCGCAAGGAGACCGCGGGTGGGTCCGCAGGGTCCCGAGGCCACGCTCCGTCCTCAGGGCGTGGCCCCTCTGGCTCATCCGTGTGGCCCCCAAGCAGGAAGCTCGCCTGGGCCTGAGCTCAGTTCCCACTGGGATTGACCCGGCTCAGACATGTATCCGCAGGGCGTTCAAGGTCAAATCCTTTCTTTTTCTTTTTTAAAAATATTTTTTATTGGATTTCAGAGAGGAAGGGAGAGTTAGAAACAGAGATGAGAGAGAATCATTGATCAGCTGCCTCCTGCACGCCCCCCACTGGGGATGGAGCCTGCAACCCGGGCCTGTGTCCTGACCAGGAATCGAACCGTGACCTCCTGGGTCATACATAGGTCAACACTCGACCACTGAACCACGCTGGCTGGGCCGAGGTCAAATCCTGTCACTCCTGCCCCCCGTCAGCCCCCTGCTCCCCACCTGTGACGTGGGGGTGATCAGGCCTGTGCCCCTTTGACTAAAACAACATTTCTGACGCATTTCCCTCCGCCCCCACCCCACAACCTCTCTCCACTAATAATAGAATTAATTATTCAAATTTAATTTGTTAGAGGTTTGATGTGTAATTTGAAAACCCTAATGAATGATGAATATTTCATACAGAACACAGTTTAATATCTATTCACTTGGGCTGCACTATGTAAACTGTTTGGGTCCTTAATTCAATGCCTGTTGTTGTTGTTTTAATGAAACAGAGAGGAGTCACTCCCCGGCCAGCAGGGCCCTGTTCGCAGCGAAAAGCCGCCCCCGCCTGCTCCCCGTGGCCAGACCTCCCCCAGGGCCTCTCATTCGGGGTCACCCCAGCTAAGATGCCCGCTTTTCGTTCTCACCCTTGGCTTTTTACCCAATTCTAATGTCTGGCTTCTGGGTAGAAAGCTCTCTTTATAGCCTTTGTTTTGGGGGGGGGGCGGGGCACCCCGCTTTCCCCACTGGGTGTCTCTAACCCCACCTTCTGTCCTTCCTTTGATCCTCTATTCTCCCCACAAGCCGATTTTCCCCCTTCTCCTCCTCCTCCCTACCTCGGCCTCCCTCCTCCCTCCTCTCTCCCTCCCCGGCCTCCAGGCTCCCGTGGGCCACGAGCTGGCCTTGGAGGAGCCGTGCAGGTGGGATGGATGTGCTGGGGCTGCCGTCAGGGAGGGCTGTGGCAGAAGGGGCTGGGGTTGGATTTCTGGGAGGCGTCCGCCTGGCTCTTTCTGCCCGCACCGAGCGAGCAGCGTGGGGCCTTCCTCGCTGGGCCAGGCCGCAGGGTGCTCCGGGCCGCAGGCCATGGTGACTCCGTGAGCCCACCCCTCGGCCAGGGATGTCCTGAAAGGGGTGATAGGTCAGTAAGGATTTTGTGGATTTTAAAAAAACATGTTTCTATCAATTTCAGAGAGGAAGGGGGAGGGAGACAGAGAGAGAAACATCAATGATGAGAGAGAGAGTCATAGATCGATCAGCTGCCTCCTGCACGCCCCCCACTGGGGATCGAGCCTGCAGCCTGGGCATGTGTCCGCTGGGAATCGAACCAGCGACCTCTTGGTTCATGAGTTGATGTGCAACCCTTGAGCCACACCAGCCAGGCAGTCAGTACGGGTTTTAAGTCAGGAGTGAAGCCGCTGCTCCAGGGGCCGGGCTGGGATGCGGGTTGGGCACAGCCAGCCCAGGACCCAGCTTGGGAGTGGGGGCGAGCTTTCTTGTGGGTGTTTAGGGAGCAATCTGTTTAATTATGGGAGCACGGGCACTGCTTCCCATGGGCAGTGCAGCGGGTTTCAGGGGCAGAGTCAGTGCCATGAAGGAGCACATCACCAGGAAGGAGAGCAGGGGGCAGAGTCGGTCCCTTACAGTTTTACTAGTGGCCTCGTGCACGGATTCGTGCACATGGAAAGGAAATTAATTAGAAGAAATATTTCAATATCACTCTTCGCCCTTTCTCTATAATAGAAGTGTCAACCAAATTGACGATCAACAATGACAGATGGAAATACACGTGTGCAATTGGCACCAGCGAGAGCTTTGTATGTATCACGCATGCGCGAATCAACTTAGCCTTTTATAGATATAGATAAAATTGCTTAATTAGTCCTGCTTCCTGATTTAGCTAAACTTTTTCCAGCCCAGTGAAGCACCCCAACTTCTCTTTCAGGTAATTGTCAGCAACACAGCAGTAAATATCAACATGAAGCAGCCCCTGGGGCTTCGCTCATCCCCCAGAACCAGCCCGAGGGCGAGTCTGTCCCTGCATCTGTGTGTCGGAGGGGAGGGGGTCGCCCCACAGCTCACCACCCGACACTCAGCACTCAGGGGGTCAGAGGACTGCGGGGGGCGGGGGCCAGTGACGCAGACTCCCAGGGGCCTCCCCTCGGCTGTGGTTCCCGAGGCTGCAGCCTCCTCCACGGCGCTGCTTGCGGGTTTGTGTGAATCCCCCCGGCTGACCTTCTGTCCAGGCTGATTGTCACCATGGAACCTTGCTCCGTCTGAATTAAACTCGCCCTTTAAGAGATCCATACCCCTCCCTCCCACCTGGGAGGCAGCTGAGCAATGATTTTCTGTCATCACTGATGTTTCTCTCTCTCTCTTCCTCTCTGAAATTAAAAAAAAAAATTAAAAATAAAAAGAAAGGAGAAAATATCTTCAAAGAAAAGAGCACAAGGATTGAGAACTAAACTAAAAGCATACCCATATTCGATATTAAGGGGAGAATTACAAAATTATTTTTCTTTAAAATCTTCACTTTTAGCATTTGTTTCAGTTATTTTATACTTTTGCCTTTAAGAATGCTTTCTCATAGTGAGGAATGAAGACACCAACCATGTGAAGAAATGTGTTTGTTTT
>NW_006285613.1:2522073-2524061 GCF_000327345.1 Myotis davidii
GATTCGGAGCAGAGACAAGTGCTCCTCAGGCAGGTGCGGGGACCAGCGGGTGGCAGAGAACAAAGGACAGTGGGCTGCCAGGGGAGCCGCCAGGGTGGGCTGTGCGTGGGGGAGGGGAGGGGGCTGGGGTTCTCCCGACACAGCTGGCAGGAGCAGCCTGAACCTTCCATTCTGTCCCTCCCCTCCCCCTCCCCTCCCCTCCCTGGGAATCAGGGACTCCTGGCCAGGATTTGACATGCAGAGGTGAGAGGCTGGGCAGGCGGCTGCAGCTTACACCATGTTTCAGACACGGACTCACAACACAGCGCCCTGGGCTGTGATCTGTCAGAGTCCAGACGGGAGAGATGGATCCGAGCCTGGAGGCCGCGACCTTGGGCTCGGCGCTAAGATGAGGGACGTGGACCCCGCACTGCGATTGCCGTTATTTAATACCACGGTCGATGCCGTGAACTGCGGGGAGGGACGTGGGTGGCACCAGAGGACGGTGTTCATTCCGGAGATGCGAGGAGGACGTAATGGAGGGGAACACGCAGCGGGAGGGGGAGGAGGGAGGCTGGGAGATTCCTGAGATGAAGGGGAGAGGGAGCAGGCGGCAGAGGAGCAGGAGACAAACGAGAGAGCCTCCCTCCCTCCTCCTCCTCCCTGCGCCTTCAGCCTGGCCTTGGGGCGCACATGGGTGTCAGGGGCCGGGTTGAGGGGGGTGGCTTGGGGGAAAGTGATCGGGGAGGCCTGGCCTGTCCCCGCCTGTGGAGTCAGGCTGTGGCCAGGCCCTCGGCTTCCCCAGGCTGGGGTCCAGGGCCGCCAGGAAACCTGGGCACCCACTCCAGGAAGCTGGGCCAGCGGCGGGCCGTGTGTGTGTGTGTCTGTGTGTGTGTCTGTGTGTGTCTCTCTGTGTGTGTCTGTGTGTGTATGTCTGTGTCTTGTGTGTGTGTCTGTGTGTGTGTGTGTGTGTGTGTGTGTATGGGGGGAATAAACATTGTTCAAACCTCCTCGCCCACTTCCTGCCCACACCTGTCTCGTCTCTGTGTGTGTGTGTGTCTCTCTGTGTGTGTCAGTGTGTGTCTCTGTGTGTGTCTGTGTCTATCTCTGTGTGCGTCTCTATGTGTGTGTCTCTGTGTCTGTGCCTGTGTGTGTCTGTGTGTGTGTCTGTGTGTGTCATTGTGTGTCTGTGTGTGTGTCTGTCTGTGTGTGTGTGTGTGTACAGTCTTTGGGGTCAGTGAGGACCAGGGTCTGGGAAACAGGCTAGCAGGGGTCAGAGGGCTGGGGGGTCTGTCCATTAGGCTCCCCAGAAGTGGACTGTGCCCCTCGGACAGTTTCCAATCCCTGGAAGTGTCAGCCCTGAGCTGTGGCCCCGGGGACTTCGGGCCTGGGACGGGGCCACCTCGCTGCCCAGCAAAGCCCAGAGCAGAGCCTCGGGGCTCAGCCCATCTGGGTGCCAAGCCCGGGCCAGGAGCAGCACAGGGCACCCCTGGCTGAGCAGCAGCACCCCCACTCCTCAGGCCTCGTCCTGCCGCCCGTGTAACGATGCACCTGCTTCCTAAAGCGCCCCCAAGCTGCCCAAGTCCAGGTGCGGCTACGACAGGGTCAGCTGGGTGGTGGTCAGGACCCACGGAGGCAGAGTGACCGCGGTGCTTCGTGGAAGGAGCCGGAAGCCAGGCAGGGGCCGGGGGGCTTCTGAGCCAGGTACTCAGGTGGGTGGGTTCGAGGGCAGCAGGCCGCCAGGTGGGCCAGCCAGGACGTGTTCCGCTGGAGAGATTTCCTCATTTCACACGAGCTGGTCAGCTCGCACCCGGGCCAGGGAACGGGAGGGGGAGGCCGAGCTTCCCAGCCCCGGTGCGCTCCCCACTCTGAGGCGTCGGGCAGCTGCCGGGCAGCGGGGCCGCCTGGCCTGTAACTGAAATACCTGGAGGGGCAGGCCTGTGCCTCAGCGGGTGCCCAGGAGGCGGCCCCTGGCCTAGCACCCAGCACCGGGCCAAGGACCCGGCCTG
>NW_006285613.1:2524194-2526866 GCF_000327345.1 Myotis davidii
GCACGGGGCACGCTGCTCCAGGGCGGGTGGGGGCTCAGGTGCGGGCAGCGGGAGAGGCGGCTGCCCCTCCTCCACTCACCAGGGACTGGGCCCCAGGTCGGCGGTGGCAGGAGGGGAGCCAGTGGGCACAGCACAGGGAACCCACCTTCCCATGGGCCAGGGCTGCAGCGGGGGCACTGGTGGCTGAATGCTCCCCTGAGGGCCCAGGGCCAGGAGGGCAGGAGGGCAGGGCACAGGCCGTGGGGCGTGGAGACGGTGAGTGACCCTGAAGGAGGCCTCCATGGGCACGAGGGACACCAGTGCTCCCTGGGGGTGGCAGTGTGGCCTTGTGGGAGGGGCCCGGCTGGCGTCAGAGCACCTGGGCGAGCCCACCATCCACTCAAGGTGTGGCCTGGGCTGCCAGCTTCTCCTCTGTACAATGGGGTCAGGACAGGACCCGCCTGCGGGGAGCCGTGAGGATGAGTGCGTTAGTGTGGGGAGGGCTCTGCAGGCTGCAGGGGTGAGGTGAGTGTGGGGAGGGCTCTGCAGGCTGCAGGGGTGAGGTGAGTGTGGGGAGGGCTCTGCAGGCTGCAGGGGTGAGGTGAGTGTGGGGAGGGCTCTGCAGACCAGGGGAGAGATTAACACGTTTTCAGTCGACAATAATCCATGGTTAGCATAAAATTAAGCCTGTGCGTGTGTGTGTGTGTGTGTGTGTGTGTGTCTGTGTCTCCCTCTCTCTCTCTTTCTTTCCCTCTCTCTCTCTGCCTCTTCATCCCCTCCTGGCTGTCTCCTCCCCTCCCCGCCCCAATGCCCCGGACACATGGGTAAAGCTATGCTGTGGCTGTGACCTCCTGTCACCTGGTCCTTCAGTGGCTATGGTGGCAGTTTTCTGTTCCCAGGACAGATGGTCCCTGCCTGTGGGTCCTGACACCCTGCTGTGGGGAGTGGAGCGTGTCTGCGGCTCCCCCCACCCCCATTCATCCTACCCACCTGCCCCACGCCCCGTACTGCCGCACAAACTCATTTCCTGTCTGCCCTGAGTTCTCATTCCTTTCTCTCATCAGCAGACTCTGATCAATGGAGATCTGCCCTTTATCAGTCTCTCCATTCTGCTGCTCAGAGGCCCTGGGGGCCTGGCGCTCAGGGAGCCTGGGGGGAGTCGGAGGGGGGGCGAGCCCTCTAGGAGCAGCAGGCACCAGCCCTGCCGGATCCAGGCCCAGGGCCCCCTTCCCTTCACCCCTCGGCATTAGTACGAGATGATGCCGCTTGGAGCGAGCACCCTTTGACTCTGGAAAAATGACGCCTGACACTCTCCATGCGGATCAGGTAATTAATGGGCCGCTTCCCCAGGCAGAACATGCAGAGGGCGAAACTCACTCTCGTCCAGATAATTAAAGAGCCATTGAGGGTGCGCGGCTCGGGGAGTGCGGGCCCCGTTAACTGCGAGAGGCTCCCTGCTCCACACCTCACTGCCCCGGGCCAGGAGCCCAGAGCCAGGTGCCACAGCTTAAGGGATGGGTGGAGCGTTCTGTCCCGGAGGGGCATTGTCCCCTCAGGTCAGCCTGCCCCTTTCTGTCCACCCAGGCTTGCATGTGTATGTGTGCATGTGTGTGTGCGTGTGTGAGTGAATGTGTATGTGTGTGCATGCATGTGAGTACGAATGTGAGTGTGCATGCATGTGTGTGTGAGCGTCCATGCATGTGTGTATGAGTGTACATGTGTGTGAATGTGTGTGTAGGCGTGCATATGTATGTGGTGCATGCATGCGCGTGGGTGTGTGAATGTGCGCACGCATACAACCATGCATGTGTGAGTGCACGCATACGAGCGTGCATGCGTGTGAGTGTGTGAATGTGTGTGCGCATACAAGCGTGCATGCGTGTGAGTGTGTGTTTGGAGCACCATGGTGGCCTCTGAGGCAGCCAGTTCAGAAACCTGGCTGCCAGGAACCGGGCAGAGCTCAGGGGCTGTGACTGCCGCCTGGGAAAGGAAGTCACACTGACAGAGCCCTCCTCAAGGTCAAGGTCACCTTCACCTCCCACCTGGCAGCGGCCGCCTTGCCTGCTCGTGACCTCTCCTGCTCATGTGCCGCCCGGAGGCCGCAGGTCAGAGCCCGGGCTTGGGTGCGAGGGTGTCCTCCTCCTCACGCTTGGCGTGGCCTGGAGCCTGAGAGGAAGGTCCTGGGGGAGGACCAGAGTCAGCCAGGCCCCCCAGGAGGCGACCCCTGAAGGAGGAGGCGCTGAAGGGAGAAGCAGGAGGTGCGGACCAAGGTCAAGGGCAGGAGGACCGATGGGGAGGGAGCTCCCGGGGGAGGAGGGGGGGGACACTGGGGAAGCTGTGCTTTGCAGAGGGACAGACAGACAGACTGCCCATCGCTGGTGTTAAAAGCTGCTTGGGGCTGAGACCCTTTTGTTTTTATAAATCTTTATTGTTGGAAGTATTAATACGCCCCCTTTCCCCACTGAGCCCCTCCGCCTGCCCCGGCCCCTCCCCGGCTGTCAGCGCCCAATTGTGTGTGTCCGCGGGTGATGCAGAGGCCATACATGGTTTTTGTTTGCACCTTCATTCCCTCTTATGTTGATTTCAGTGGCCATGCAGCCATGAATGCACATGCCCTCTCCAAGTACACATCACTCTTCCTACCATAACTCTCTCAAACCTACACTACCACAGTCCCAGCCCCCATAGTCATT
>NW_006285613.1:2526947-2527196 GCF_000327345.1 Myotis davidii
GCCTGTGTGTGCGTGGCAGGTGGGCTCACTGCAGTCGGTCGGCGGGGACACCTGGGGACAGGGAGGAGACCCTGAGCTGAGCCGGCAGGTCCCGGGGGTGCAGGTCAAAGGTCAAGGCAAAACCTCCAGAGGAGCCCTGACCGATTTGGCTCAGTGGATAGAGCGTCAGCCTGCGGCCTGAAAGGTCCCAGGTTCGATTCCGGTCATGGGGATGTACCTTGGTTGCGGGCACATCCCCAGGAGGAGGAG
>NW_006285613.1:2527415-2527755 GCF_000327345.1 Myotis davidii
CCTCCAGAGGAGAGCAGGTCCCTTTGGCGGCAGGAGTGTGGGGCCCACCGGCAGGAACCCCTCCTCCCCCAGATGAGAGGCTGGGGGTGCAGATCCCTGACCGTAGCGCCTGGGAAACTTGGAGTTGGGGGGGCGGGCAGCTGCCGGTGGGACCGCTGAGCCCCCGCGGAGTTTGTGGTCAGGCCCATCCCAGCCCAGGGGTCCAGCGACTTCTGCAGCCCACGCGGTTTTTAAAAAAACTGGCCACTCGGGGTGACGTTCAGACGGGGGTCCACGCTAAGCGTCTCTCAGTCTCTTGGAGCCGCAGCCGGTGCCCAGGCCCGGGCTGCTCCCGGGCAGC
>NW_006285613.1:2527825-2529202 GCF_000327345.1 Myotis davidii
CGTCCCCATTCCAGCCGGGAGGCCGCAGGCGCGGCTGCCATGTCTGGGGCTGCGGCTTCGCTCAGAAATGAAGCTGCCCGGGGATGGCCTCCCGGGGAGAGGGTGGGGTGTGGAGGGGGGCCCCAGCCCCCGGGGCCTGGGCTTCAGGGCTGGTCTCCTGGGCTCCTCCCAAAGTGGCTATAAGCCGGGCAGCTCCAGGGCCTTGGCCTGTGGTGGGGGCTCCCCCAAGAGTCAGCGCCCCATCTGTGTGCCCTATGCCACCCTCAGCCCCTGTTAGTGCTCAAGGCTGGGGGCGGGGTACCCAGCCCCTCTCTGCACGGACCCACCACCTGGGACGGGGCTTGAGTGTGGACTGGAGCCCCTGGGCCGGTGCCACCCTCCCAGCCTCCGGGGCCTGCTGGGCCTCAGGTGGCCGGTCCCTGCCTCCCCTCCCCACGCAGGGCCTCCCCCAGCCGCCCTGGTTATTGTTTGTGTTGATTTGCATGCCATTTTGCTTTCTGTTGCCATAGCAACAACTACCAACTAGCCTAAGGATAATAGGGGGGCTCTAGGGGCAGGTGGGGCCCCCCAAGAGCAGTTTTGACTCTTGAAAATGAGTGTGGAGATTTCACCGGTGCTCCCCTTCCTCCCGGCCTTTTGGTCACTGGGGTCCCTAGTGGCCCTCCCCCAGGGGCCTGTCCTGCCGGAGGAGCAGCGTGTGGGGATCCAGGACAATGGGAAGGGCTGCGGGCAGCAGGGGGCGGGAGCGGCCGGAGCCCAGCGGGCAGGGACCCCTCCTCTCGGTGGCTATGGTAGAACCCCCAGCAAGTCTCCCCTCCGGTGTCTGCCCGTCTCCCATCTCCCCACACTTCCTCCACCCTCCCGCCTCCTTTCTGCAAAACCCCGGCATTACTTCATGTCTCAGGGCCCAGCTTCTGGGCCGAATCCAGAGAAACAATTCCTAATTCCTCACATGTGTCCAGCCCGCAGCTGCTTACAAAGGCATCCACAGCCGCACACCTAAGTCCAGTGAGGCCAGGGGCCAGGCCTGGGCAGCCTCCCAGTTAAAGATGAGCACACGGGGCTAGGGGGAGGGGCAGGGGGCATGCGTGGGGGACCTGCCACCCCCCACCCTGTGTGTCTCCACAGGGAGCTAAAAACCTGCTCCCTATTTTGAGTGTTTTCTGTTGGAGCTGGACTCGAGTTTGCCGGTTTCATTCATTGTTAGAGCTTCGGTTACCAAAGACACAGGCACAAGGGAGAGTAGCCTGGTGCAGCCCGGGGCAGCCCGGTGCAGCTCAGTGCAGGCCGGTGCAGGCTGGGGCAGCTCGGTGAAGGTCAGTGCAGCTCAGTGCAGGCTGGGGCAGCTCAGTGCAGGTCAGTGCAGCCCTGTGCAGC
>NW_006285613.1:2529271-2543027 GCF_000327345.1 Myotis davidii
GGCTTCCCCAGGCTGGGGTCCAGGGCCGCCAGGAAACCTGGGCACCCACTCCAGGAAGCTGGGCCAGCGGCGGGCCGTGTGTGTGTGTGTCTGTGTGTGTGTCTGTGTGAGGGTGCAGGACTTGGGGAGACACATGGGTGTGTTCAGAGGCGGGGCTTGGATGTGGTGGCAGATCCCCGTGGGCACGAGCCCCACATGGCCGCACGTGTGAGACTCAGGGACACGTCGGCTGGAAGTGGGGGTTGGGGATGGATCGTCGCCGCGGCGAGTGTGGTGAGGGGCGCTTTCTCGTGATAAACACCTTGACTCACAGGCGGGGACCCCAGGACCTCCGCCCTCTGGAAGGCAAGAGAGGAGGCTGTGCAGGGCCCGACTGTGTGATGAGTGATGCCAGCGGCTCTGCCTCCCGCTCACTGTGCAGGAAACGGTGTGCTACCGCTCCGTACGGGGAGTTTGTTTTGCTCAGCTTCATGTATTTATTTTTAAAATCACCTCTGGTGGCGGCTAGCACTGAGTAGTCTAAGGCAAGTGAAAGCAGGGCAGGCCGCATGGACAGTTCCACCCCCCACTTGGGGGAGGGGCGGCCGGAGAAGAAGGCGGGATCTGTGCAGGGGAAGGGGGACGGGCCGAAAGGTAGCCGGCGCCCTTGCAAAGCCTCCCGGTAAATGTTAGCAACCAGCCCCCCAGGGGGAAGATCCCGGATTGGTCGCGCTTGCCAATTGCCGTGGTGTAAACGCGCCCACCGCGGCCAGTTTCCAGCGGCCGATGTGAAGTTGCTCATCTGTGCAAGGCGAGGCTCCCGCACACCCGCCGACACCGGGCACGCTGCTCTGGCCTTCATTCTCTTTCTGCTGAGACTTGGAACAATAAACAAGCAGCAGAAACCTTCCTCTGCTAGTGAAAGGGCAAGAGGACTGGCCAGAAGCCACACGCAAGGACAGAGTAGCTGGGAGGCCTCCGAACATCCCCGCCCACGGCTGCCCAGGCCCCAGGCAAAGGCAGCAGGGCTGGAGGTGGGGGCAGGGCCCAGCCGAGGCTGCTCAAGAGGGCCTGGTGCAGGTCGGGGTAGCTCAGGGCACCGGGATCCATTCCTGAAGGAACGTGCAAAGGTGGCACCTGGCCAGAGAACGGTGGAAACTCAGTTTCCTCATCTGTAAAATGGGGAGAGTGGTTGTGAGAATTAAATGAGCTGATGCATTGAATGCCTGAGGAGTAACTAGAAAGTGCAGTTCGAGTGGATGACATCTATATATATAAAAGCCTAAATGACCAAACGACCGAACAACCAGTCGACTGGTCGCTATGACACACACTGACCATCAGGGGGCAGACACTCAACGCAGGAGCTGCCCCTGGTGGTCAGTGCACTGCCACAGCGGGAGCACCACTTAGCTGACCGACAGGCACCAGACGCAGGGCTCACGGCTGGCCACCGCAGCCCAGAGACTGCAGCGGAGTGGCAGTGAGCCTACCGAGCAGCAGCCGGCGGCCGGCGGCCGGGATGAGCAGGAGCAGCAGGCGGCGTTGGACTGCCAGTTTCGCCCAATCCCCTCAGGCCATGCCGCGGGACCTCACTGGTGCACGAATCCGTGCCCCGGGCCTCTAGTATGTCTATATAAGTACCTGCACCACCCGCTGGGGGCGGGAGCCGTAGGTCACATGAGCGTGCGCTCAGGGCTTGGAGAGTTTGTCTCCAGCAAGAATAGCAGGAGGAAATCAGAGCTGTTACTGAGAGGGGAGGACTGAGACTCTCAAATGCACAGCGCAGGGGATATCTAGAAGAATCGAACAGAAGAGCAAAAACGTGGAAGCAAAAAACAGCATAGGTCCTTGTCATCACAGCTCAGGGCCACGTCTTAACCGTTCACTAGACCGGAATTCCCCAGCCCGGGTTCCTTGCAGAACTGCAGTCTTCCGTAGGGTGGTAGGTGTCCACTCAAATGGGCCCATGGCCGACACCAGCCCGCCTCCCGGCACAGCTTCTCCACCTGAGTCTCAGATGAGGGCCTGGGTTACCTGAACTTCGAATTCTTGCTAGAATGTGAATGGTTGCTAGTGAGGTCATGCATCGCCATTCTCAGATATTACAGACAGTCCTCAGGTTACGTCAGACTCGACGTACATCGTTTCGTGGTTATGTCGCCATCTCCCATTTATTTATAAAAAAAAAAGTTCTGTCATGTCAACGTATGCACATATGTACTTTATGTTTTTTATTATTTATTTACCACAAGTAAAGGTCAGGAATTGTTATCTTTCTTTTAAAAATTTTTTTTACTGTTTCACTTCATTACTGCTGTGTATGTGCTCCACGTGAGTGACGTACAGTGGGGCCTTGACTTATGAGTTTAATTCGTTCCGTGACAGAGCTCGTAACTCAAATTACTCGTATGTCAAATCAAAAAGTGAACGAGTGAGACACATGATGCTGGGCTGATGTGGCGTTCACTGTGATGTCAGCTGCGCCAACTAGCGGTGGGGTATCTGAAGCTGGCTCATAACCCGCATTGTAGCTCACAACTCAAAGCAAAAAATTGGCCGAGAGACGGCTCGTATCTCGAAAAACTCGTTAGTTGGGACACTCGTAAGTCAAGGCCCCACTATAGGTGCTTATGTAGGTGGGTTCCAACTTACGGCGAAAATCGCCTTACATCAGACCATGGGAATGGATCCCTGACATAACCCGAGGACCTATGTGCTCTTACACTTTAAGTGGGATCTCTCGGTGGCCTCCCCGAAAGGAATGACGCGTTGACATGACCAGGGAGAGTGACCTCTGTGACAGCACCTATTTGGGGCGGAGTCTTTCATATCTCCTCAAATTCGAACACCCAAGTCCATGGTCACGTTGTCCACGCGGGCGGCTGGTGCCTGCCTGCTCCCTCACTCTCCCCCTCCCCCTCCCGTCTTCCTCCCCTTTCTGGATTCAAGGACTCCCAGGGTCTCCCGGGGACTCCAGGGCAGAGGACTGGATTGGCAGGGGCAAGAGTTTGGGCAAAGGGATTGGCGCCGGGGCCGGAGAAGGACGTGGTGACCGCCTGCTCAGTAAGCTGGGCGGCACTGTTGGCCAGAATCAACACGACACCGAATGGAGGGTCCCCAGGCGCCCACGTGTCCCTGGGAGAGTGGCGTCCGCCTCTCCGGTTTGTTTCTTGTCCCCCTGGCTCACTGTGGGCCGCAAGCAGAGGCCCAGGGAGAATCCCTTCTTACCCTCCATGCAGACCCCTCAGGACTGAGGACAGCACCCACCCCATGTCCAAGGAGGGAGCTTCCTCTGCCCTCCCTGCCCCCGCAGCCTCCGGAATCCCACCCCCAGTGCAGTTTCCACAGCTTCCTCCCCCCAAGTCCGCTTTCAGTGGAGGCAGCCGCTGCCCGCATCTTGTTAGCATGATTCAGTGCTAAATGGTCTGATTAAATGGGGCTTTCGAGGGCCCAGCTGGGGGTGATAAGCTCCAGCGAGGAATTTGCTTTACCTCAAACTGGGACGCTTAACCCCAGGAAGAAACAGCAGCCCTGCCGCCCCACCCCCCTCCCCCCATTCGTGTCTTGCTGATTGTGACTGGGCTGCGCTGATGGGCCGTTTGCAGGGACGGTTGGATGGAGCCAGAGTCTGTGGCGGAAAATGGCATCTCTTGTGGCCACTTAAGAGAAAGTAAACCGTGAGCAAGGCAGGGCTGGCGGCCTTCCGGTGCGCGGGGATCGACACGCGAGTCAAGGCCCCCCTGCCGCAGCTGTGCCAGGCCTCTCCCACGCTCCCTGTGCGCACCTCGGTCCTGGTCCAGGATGCGGCCCCGTGTGGGGTGTCTGGGGGAGGCAGGCGGGACCTTGAGGTCAAGGTCTTGGTGCCACGCCGATGGATCTGGGTTTGACTCTGGCTCTGCTACTTACGCGCTGTGTGACCGTGGGCGAGTGACTTACCCTCTCTGATCCTCAGGACCCTGGTCTGTGAAATGGAGCTAATAACGCAAACTTCCTCTCAGCACGACTCTGAGAATCGCATGAGATGCAAGAGAAGTGGCCAGCACAGCGGCTGGCGCACAGCCAGGGCGCAGGAGACGGCACAGGCGCTCATGAACAGGGAGGCGGCTGTCCACTCGTGCAGGGTGGGCAAGGGTGTTCGCGGGGGCCCTGCAGGGGGAAATGGGGCATTTGTGTGAGCCGTGTGGCTGGGCAGCCCTGGGTTGGGAGGGCCTCTCGCCGGGGCACGCGGGCTGCTGCCGCATCAGCGCCTTTAGGGAGCAGCACGTCGGTGATGGATGAGACTTTAATTAAAGTAATGAGATGTTTTATAACGGTGGTTATCTCCAAAATTAGGCTGTTTAGCAATTATTCCTGGGGGCCGTTCCCCAGGTAGATGGCTCACTTAGGACAAGCGTGGGGCGGGGGAGGGGCCTCTGCACCTGAGAGGGATTTTCCCAGCATCCCCTGGGCTGTGATGGGGCAGCGAGGGGACATGGTTCCCCTGGAGAGCAGGGTGTGGCTCCTGCTGAGGTTTCTTCCCGGAGGAGGGAGGGTTTGACCACCCTCCGCACTGGCTGGTCGTGAGGTGCTGGGTCTCAGAGCGGGTGCATGTGGTCTCAGAACCCAGAGATCTGGGGGCAAGTCTTGCCTTTGCATTGCTCCCTGGTCCTGCGATCCGGGGCAGATCCCTGCCTCTTGGAGCCCCACTGGCATCTGTGACGTGGGGTGAAGACCTCACAGGCTGTTGGGGAGAACAAGAAGTCAGGGGAGCAAACACTTTCTAGTTTCTCTGGCACCAGACCCCTGGTCATCATAGCCCCTTCCAGAACATTCCTAATTACACTGCAGGCCTGCCCCTCCCTGGGCAGGGCCCTCTGCCCCTTAGCATCAGTGGTGGCCATGGAAACAAGCAAAGGAACAGGCCTCACAGGCCCAGCCCAGTGTGAGGCAGGGGCTCCGGGCGGAGGTGTGGGTTCTGCTCTCCGTGGCTGAAGGTGTGTGATTTGAGCCAAGTCCTTAGCTACCTCCCTGGGCCACCGGTTTCCTCTCCAGAAACGTCACACGCACCGTCACCGGCCAGTTTACAGCCCAGAGAAGGCGGGAGGACGGGAGGCGATGGCTCTGGGAGAGGCGCAGTGTGAGCCTCCGCCCTCTCATCGTAGGCACGGGCGGTCACAGGACAGAGGACCCCAGCGGCCACCGTCCCCGGCCCCTCCCTCCCTAAGCCGCAGGGAGCTGGTCCAGAGACCGGAGGGGACCTGCGTCTCCCAGGCTCACACAGCCGGCGTGGTCATGCGGGAGAAACCCAGGCTTCTTGCTTTCTGAGGCTTTCATCAACTTTCACGCTTTGGCGATGATTCTTAGTGGCAACTTTTTCAATAGAATTTATTTAAAATTCCCCACGCGCCAAGCATGATTTTAAGCACTGCTCATGCATCGTCACATCGAACGCTCATGTTAACCCTGGAAAGCCGTCGTCACTGTGGCTGCTGTTCCTGTGTAACAGATGGGCACAGAGACGGTGAGAGAGCTACCCAAGGTCACACAGCAATAGGGGCCCAGGTCTGTGTCCCGGCAAAGTTGGTGCTCTCACCACGCCAGGCACTGCCTCCTTCCCTGAACACCGGTGTGCCCACCTGCTCTTCCAGCAAGAGCTGGGCGCTGGGAAGGGGGGAGGCCCTGGGTGGGAGCGGAGGAGGGGGAGCCCAGCAGGCAGCAGCAGGAGAAATGACAGCGCAGCTGCCTCGGAGGCCGCAGCACAGCCGTCACCCGTGGCTGCCCAGGATGACACTGGGCCCAGGGGGCCTCTGAACCGGTGGTCATGGCCTCCACTGGGTTAGAAGGGACCAGCCCCCCGGGAGCAGGCAGCGCTGCCCACTCAGCCCTGAAGAGGGGAAGGACGAATGGCAGATGTGGGGGTGGATCTTGCCCAGCAACAGCTGCCAAGACGGAAGCTGCCCCTCCCACATCCTCTCCAAGCCTTGACTTTGCGGAGCAGGAACCCCCGGCGGGCATGGGCGGGCCGATTCCCAGAGCCCAGCTGGCTCCCTGCCTCTCCTGGCTGAGCTGGGCATGGGGGGCGAGGAGGCTGCTGGGAAATGCCCACGTCCCAGTGCCCGCAGGGTGGGAGCAGGATGAGACTGCCCCGTGAGGGTCCGGACCTGTCAATCAGCCGCCGGCTCCCTCCCCCAGGGAGATAGCAGTGCGTCCCGGCTCCACCCACAGGGCTCTCCCCAGACCCTCGCCCCCGGAAAGACCCCTCTGCAGGCAGGGGGCTGGGCTGAGCCCTGGGGGAGGGGTCTGCCCTCTATACCCCCTTCTTTTCCCGCTCTCCTCCCCCCAAAGGAAACTTCCATTCCCTTGGAGGCCTGAGGATGCAGATAAAGCCCCCCGTGGAGACCAGGGGCCCAGAGCAAGGAGCAGCAGCCCAGGCAGCAGACCCTGTAAAGCTCCCCCAGCTAGAAGGTGCCTGCACCACGGGCTCCCTGGGCGGTGGGGACGGTGGGGAGCGAGCGCCTCAGACGCACAGGCCAGAGCCCGATGGGTCGCTGCACGGGGAGCTCGGGCTCAGCGAGCGCGGAGTTTAGAAGCAGGAAGCGCACTCACCCCTCACCGAGGCCCACGGAGCCGGAGCGATCCGGGCTGGTCCACCCAGAGCCCCCGAGGGCCCGTGTCGGACCCCGAGCCGAGGGATGTCATCAGCTGTTGTCACCTGGAGGTGCCTGCACCCCCCACCTGTCAACATGTTTTCAAACAGAAATTGGGGTGCTTCCGTATCTGGGGCTGGATCTGATGTGAAAGCGCCACAAGGACAGCCGCGTGCAGCCGGGCGGGCCGAGCAAAGGGCTGGGAAGGACAGAGGAGAGAGGTGGGCCCGGACCCGGCTTCTGGGTGCCCTCCTGCCCACAGAACACACGGCGTAGGCGGGCCGGGACAGATGCACCACAGGGCACAGAGCCCGACCAGCTCCTCTTCCTGGGCCCCCTGGGGCCCTCCCCCGTCCGCCTTTGTCCCCGACACAGCCCCTCCTCTGCTGTGAGCGCCCCGTTGGCTCTGCCTGGCAACAGGAAGCATTTTTTAAAAATACTTTTATTGATTTCAGAGAGGAAGGGAGAGGGAGAGATAGAAACATCAATGATGAGAGAGAACCAATGATCAGCTGCCTCTTGCACGCCCCTCACTGGGGATGGAGCCCACAACCCGGGCCTGTGCCCTGACCCAGAATCGAACTGTGACCTCCTGGTTCATAGGTTGACGCTCAACCACTGAGCCGCACCGGCCAGAAAGCATTTTGAAATGCGACCCTCCACCAGCTTCCCCCAACGCAGGTGACAGTGACGGGAGGAGGTGCAGAGGGTCCCCCGGGCCCTCACCGGCAGTCAGCCCCCCAGCGCCCCTCATGCCTTCTCACTGCCCCCCCCTTCCCCCAGAGGACCCGTGGGTGTCCTGGCCCCTCGCCTGCTCTCCCAGAGCCCCTGCCCGCTGACCGAGATGGTAATAGCGCGGAGCCTGCTCTCTCTTTTAGTCAGAATCAATGACAATGACGAGCTCAGGGAGGAGGAAGAAAGCGCCTGGTGTCAGAGCCGATGTGGAGGCGGTTGGAGGAACCTATTAGGGTTCCAGTCGCCTGGGGCGAGCTGCTCCACAGCAAGGTGGCGCTTGGGGGGATGTCTCACTCACAGGATGGGGCTGGGACAGCTCCATCAGAGCCTTAAAAAAAAGTATCTGGGACGGGGGGAGGATGGCGATGAGCTGCCTGCCGCTGCTGGTGATGCCCGGAATCCTGGGGTCTCTGAGGGGAGGGAGCCCACACACAGCTGGTCCTTACACGCTGAGAGGAGCGAGGATGTCCTGAGGGGGGGGTCGGTCTCTTTGTTTCTCTCCTGTCCTTCTCTCTGGCAGGAAGCCAGCACCTGCATGGCCCGCCTCCCACAGGACTCGCCGGGATCCTCCCACTGAGCTGCACTGGCTGCCCTGCTCCCTTAAGAGGGGAAGGCGTGGGGGTGGGGGTGGGGCTGGTCCAGGAGGGACCAGAGGAGCTTGTGTTCTTGGCCCTTTGCAACTTCCCCCGGAAGAAGTGCTGGGGTGACCGCGCTGACACCTGTCCCCTCCCCGGAGAGAAATGAGTCATGGGGGGGTCTCCCCAGGGGCGAGGTGGCTGGTGTGACTGAGACGCAGAGGCTGTGGCCTCCTCACCCCATATTCCCGGGCAGCTCCCTGTTTCCTCGCCTGTGAAATGGGGGGATGATCTGCATGGGGGGCGGAGGCTGAGGCAGGGCCGGCTGCCTACCCGCAGGCCCAGTGCGGGTAGCAGGGAGGGTCCACAGGGGAGCAGGGGCACTTGGCGATGTAGTCATTGTTAGCAAGGATTTCAAGAGCGAGAAGCCGGTGCAGAGCAATCTGAGTGGGTCGGGGGGAGGGGCTGGGCGGGAAGCATGCCCCTGCGCCCCTTCGGGAAGGGAATGAGGGAAAGATCGAAGTTCAGTGAACGGGGAAAGGAGCTAAGTGCCTTCCGGGTCGGGGCTGGGAGTGGCTGGGAGTTGGGGAGGGGACCCCGGGAGCCGAGCCCAGCTCAGGGTCCTGCAGCCTTGACCGATGGTCCCGGGCAGTGGCCCAGGTGCCCGCTGTGCAGGACTGGCTGCTGTGATGAGTGGATTGGGGATGGGAGCCCCTGCCACCACCTTGGGGAGAGTTGGGAGTGAGGTGGTCAGCCTCGGTGCAAGCCCTCCCAGACTGGCGCCCCCTCCCGGTGCCCACCACAGCCCCTCCATCAGGTCCCCAGTGGGAGGCCCGGCAGGGTGCCGGTAACCATGACAACAGATGCTGGCAGCATCTCCCATCAAGGTAGCAGGGAGTGGGTCCTGGTCCTTGAAGCTAATGGCATTGGGTGGGCAGAGAGAAGGCCACCTGCCCACCGGGGGACCAGCACTGGCCAAGTGCCCCCCACTGTGTTTTTGAACTTTCGCAGCCACCTTGTGAGGAAACTGGGGTGCAGACAAGGCCAAACACCTGCCCAGGTTCAGAGCTCGAAGCCAGTGGCAAAGCTGGGATTGGAACCCGGTGCCCTCTGACCTCACTGTCTTCCCACTGAGCCATCCTGCCTCAGAACCACACACCTGTAACTGCAGGAGTCACGCTGTCACCCCGAACGGGGCCACCGCCAGTCCCTTCGCACAGGGAAGAGCAGAGAGGGCAGAGGGGGCCCGGGATGGGACGGCGCGTGGCTAGTATTCCCATTAAATAAATACATTCGCTAATTGGATCACTCAGACAGCATAATGTACTGCCGGCTTTCCAACATGATGCTAATGAATTGTGTGAAGAGCTTAATCACGTTAGCGTCCCGGAAGCTTGTCAGAGGCACGGCTAAAAAGCGGGGCGAGAGGAGGTCCAGCTTTCAGGAGGTTCGCGACTGGGGAGCTCCCCCAGCAGCCCTGGGCCCGGCTCTGAAACGAAAGGGAGGCCGTGTGCTCTGTGGGGAGAGGATGGGGATTGGTGCTGGAGAGGGAGGAACCAGCCGTCCCACCACGCCAGCGAGCGAGCGTCCAAACAAGGCAGGGCCTTCAAACAGCATGTGCAGACACACGTGTGCACATGTGAACACACATGTATATGCACACACGCCATCACATGCTCACTAGCACGTGCACACACACCTGAGCAGCTCTTGGGGGATCAGACCTCATTACCGTGCTGACTGGCTCCCTGGCAGCTCACACGGTCCTAATTAGCATAACAAAATCCCGTTAGAGAGGCGGGTGCGATGCCCCCGGTAATTAACAAGAACAATTGCTCCAGTGGAGCATCTCCGCCGCAAAGATGCCAGGGCCGCACTTGAGCACATGGGGAGTCACTTTAGAGAAGCCAAAACCACGCCATGCTGAGGGCTGCTCACCCCGAGCTGGGGGGGGCGACGCAGGACTGCAAGCCAGCAGCACACACCCGCCGAGACGCCTGCTCTTGCACCCGCACGCACGCGCCTGTGCACACACGCCTCGCCCGTGCACTCGCCCACCCCCCATCCATTCATTCAGTAAATGCCAGAGGCGGGGGCCATGGCGCAGGCCTCCTGCTCTGTGCCCTGCCCCCCAGATCTTGCTCCACGTATTCGCCGCTCATTAGCGCCAGCCTTCTGTGTGCGCTGGGAGATGGAGATGCCCAGGTGGCAGGTGAGCCCTGTCAGGACTGTCATGTCGGACAGGGCCCGGCCCACACCCAGGGGACGACGCCTGAGCGGGGCTCGGAGGGTACACAGAGGGTCCTTTCCTCTTCTGGGTGGGCCAGGGCTCTGGGAAGGCTTCCTCAACCAGGTGCCCAAAGAAAGTAGTTGGCCAGGTGGGCATTGGAGAGAGAGCAGGAGCACACACATGTGAGCCCGTGAGACGAGGCGTGGAAGGCAGGGGCCGAGGGGCCACCCGCAGGGCTGTGCACATGAAGAAGGGTGCAGCTGGAACTCGGGCGATGGGTGTCAGTGGCTGTACAGGTCAAGGCGGGAAGTGACAGGACACAAGGCTGGGAGAGTGGATGGGGCGGGAGGAGTCTGAATGCCACCCTCGACGGCCCATCTTGCTCCTGCAGAAGGGGTGCCCCGAAGGGCTCAGAGCGGGGGCAGCTGAGGCCGGGCTTAGACTGGGCAGCCAGGGCATGCAGCTGGGTTACCACCTCAGGGACGAAGTTGGGGGCCTGAACTCGAACACTGGCTTTTAGAACAGAAGAGTCGAAGATCCACAAACGATTTTTTATTTTTTTTAATATATTTTTTTATTGATGTCAGAGAGGAAGGGAGAGGGAGAGAGAGAAACATCAATGATGAGAGAGAGTCACGGACCGGCTGCCTCCTGCACGCCCCTCGCGGGGGATGGAGCCCACAACCCGGGCCCGTGTCCTGACCAGGAATGGAACTGTGACCTCCTGGTTCATAGGTCGACACTCAACCCGTGAGCCACGCTGGCGGGTGATCCATGAACTGTTTAAAAGACCTCATTGGCCAGACTTGGTGTCCGATTCAACAGGGGGTCAAGGGACACTGTGTCCCCCAAACGCTGACCCTGATCTCCAGGTATGAGACAGCCACAGGCAGGCCTCCGGTTCATTCTGGAGGTAGAAACAACCTGCCAACACAGTATCCGTGGGCCCCAGCGGCTTCCCGCCGGCCTCTCGTGGGCAGTCAGGACCGCCCAGCCATGGGGGCGACGGCGGCAGGTCGAGCCCGGCCAAGTAGCGAACGCACGCGGGGCTGTGATGGTGATGGGCTGGAAGCACGTCATTAATTTCACGGGAGAGGGGGGACACTCGGCCTAGCACTTCCCGGGACTCGTCGTTTGCCAGCCCGGGACCGCTCGTGTGTCTGCTCGGGCCTGATTTAAGGGTGTAAACGTAATGGCTCAGTAAGCAAAATGCCTTTATTGTTTGGGACGGTTCGTGCAGTAATTTATGGGCGCGGCTGGCTCCTGTGATGGGGCTCTATGGTTAGGGGGTGTGGGCTGTGTAGTAGGTGTTTCTGGAAGGAACTCAGGGCGAGAGGAGCGGCCTCTTCCCAGCTGGCGAGAGCACAGCCGCCGCCGAGCCAGGACGCCTGTTCTGACCTGGTCACACATGCGTGTTCCGACCTGGTCACACGTGTGTTCTGACCTGGTCACACAGCCAGGATGCCGCAACCTTGGGCCCTGGAGGCCGTGGGCTGGCACCTGGATGAACCTGAGCCGTCACTCCTTGCGTTTTGTTTTTTACTATATGAGTCTGGTGGTTGCCGGGGCCAGGAGCGAGGGAGGAGGGGGTGTGACTGCTCCGGGGGGCTCCTGTCGGGGCAGCAATGCCTGGGAGCTGGGCCGTGGTGGTGACCGCGCACTGGGAGTGCACGAAATGTCCACCGAGGGGCGTGAAGCATGTAAGCTTTACGGAGTGTGCATGTGGCCACCAGAAAGCAATAGCCCCCCCGGAAGGGGGAGAAAACCACGATGATAAACAATTACGCCCGGAATCCAAGAGGGGCCCCTGTGAGGCATAGAGATACACGTGGAGCCTGGGGCCACCCTGAACCCGGACCAACGCAGCAGCCGCCTCGCGGGAGCCCGGGCGCCCCACTCACACGCGATCCCCAGAGCTAACGCGGAATCAGGCGGTGACACGCGGGCTGAGGGTGAAGGTGGCCTCCGTAGCCGACCAGCAGAGGCCATATTCCTGAGAGAACGCCTCCCGTTTCCCATCCCCGCGCCTACTGCACAAGATGTCCTGTGACCCGGCGTTCCCCAACTTCCGGGGAAGGTCAAGGCTGTCCCGGCCACGCGAGGGGGTCCGTCTGGCCTGTACGTGGGTCCCGTGGAACATTAACACGGGCCCCGGCTGCTTTCTCCGCCACGTGCGGGACCGCGGGTTCCGCAGGGAGAGGGCGATCCTTTCAGCAGCCGGGCCCTCACACTCAGCTCCCAGCTGCCAAGAGGGTTCCGTCCGCCCCCTGGAGCAGGCACACAGTGGGGCAGCAGCCTGTCTCTCCCCCGTTTCTGGGGTTCCCTGGTCATGGGGGCAGAGTTTCTCCTGGGAAATCAGGAGATTGGAGAGGCTCCAGGAATTTCTGAGGACAGCAGAGTGCACATGCCCACCTCACACACACACGTTTACACACACTCACACGCATGTGTTCACATGCACACACACATGCATTCCCACATGCTCACACATAGGCATGTTTCCACACAGGCATGCTCACACACGGTCACCCACACACATGTGTGCTCATATGCATGTGTTCACACATGCTCTCACACATGCATATGCAGACGCTCACACGCTCACACACCTCCCTGCCCTCAGGAGCCCCACACCTCGCTGGCATCGAGTCCCGTGAGCTGTATTCTAGGCTGTTCAGCAAACCTTTTGTTCCCGTTTCCCCGCCACCCCTTCGAGAAGGGCCTGTGCTGGTGAATATTACGCTGCGGGGACCTCTCTCCCGCCGATTTAAAGGGCATCCCCCCCCCCAGCCCAGGCCTGGATTAACTGATACAAAGCTGGACTGGGGATCGGTACGGCGGCTGCAGGGTGCGGGTTCCAGTCGGCGGAGGGCCGGGCTTTCATCTCTTCCCTCCTCCTCCGCGGCCAGAGGGGATCTCAGCTGCCTGGCCGTGTCCACCCACCAAATTACCTCTGAGACGATGTGATGATGAGCTGGGCAGGGCCGCAGCCTCCAGCACATCCTGCCAGTCCTGCGTGGCGGTCTCTTCCCCTCGCTCAGGCCCCCTGCCCAGGGCACAGCCCCCTCATTCAAGAAGCCAGCCGCCCTGCCATGGGCTGGCCTGGGCCAGGGCACGAGCCTGGGGTGGGCAGTGGGGTGCATCCCCCAACTCCCCCTCCCGCCTCTCCGCCCCAGCCCTCCCCCCGCCTCCAGTGGCTGTAACTGACATTTTCCATCTGACAGGTTCTGTTTTCCCTGCCTCCGTTGCCAGGGAAACGCAGAGAGGCCCGGCAGCCAGGGAGCCGGCAGCCGCCTCGCTGAGGCGCCCGGACACACGCACGCTTTCCATCATGGGCGCTGCGCGGAGGCTTCAGACAACAAAACGACACTGACTGGAGGCTGCAGTGGGGAAGGTCAGGAAGGGCGCCAGGAAGGCAGGCTGGGCCCTGGGCCTCCCACTCGGCACCAACCAGCCGCCTCCCGGGAAGGACGGGTTCTCTCCTCCTCCAGGTGCAAAAGGCAGGCATTTCTTACCTTTCTCTTTAGAAAACGTAAGAATACAAGTTAATAGAGGGCAGAACACTCTCTAAATGCAGTTACTGTTCTAAGAATTCTCAATACTAAACA
>NW_006285613.1:2543669-2544078 GCF_000327345.1 Myotis davidii
CTGATTCTGCCCCTGCAGTGTTCCAACCCCTTCCCACCTCCACCCCCTCGACCCCTCTGTGCCCCCGACCCCTGCATCCTTTCCCACAGCCAGTCTGCCGCCGGCAGGGACCTCTCCTTACACACACCTGTCCCCCGGGGAACCCCATGATTCCCCTGGGAGCACCCACTGCCACATGCGAGCCTGGAGCCCAGCACCCGCACCATCTGATTTTTACTTAGCTTTCCAGCTTCTCCCACCTGCCTCCTGCACCCTGCCCTCTGACCGGCGAGGCCCTCGGAGTCCTGTACTTGTGTGTTCACACCTCCATTTCCTCACCTGGAAGGTTCTTCCTTCTGACCCTGCTCAGGCTAGCAAAGTCCCTGCTCACAACCCAGTGAAATGTCACCTCCGGGCGGAACCCCCCCGC
>NW_006285613.1:2544138-2544390 GCF_000327345.1 Myotis davidii
CCTGGGCTCTCCTGCAGCACCCCCTGGGGTGTGGGGACAGGCCTGCTGCCCTTGCAGCTCTGAGGGCGCTGGGGGCTGAGGGTTCGCCTGCACCTGCACAGCCCAGCGCATACAGCAGGTGCTCAATAAATGCGGTGTCTTCGTCCTTGTGGTGGGGCCTGCGGGTGGGCGGGGGGAGACAGATGTTGTGGTAGAGAGGACCCGTGGTGACACCAGGAGTCAGCGTCCTGCCCAGCACCTGCTCCACCCGCC
>NW_006285613.1:2544479-2546308 GCF_000327345.1 Myotis davidii
GGGGAGCTGATGGGGGTGAGCAGTGCTGTGCTGAGCCGTTTCTCAGGCTGCTTCTTCCGCAGGGGCCGAGCCTGGCTCCCGCCCAGCCCCGGAGCAGGCGGCCTCCCCAGGCAGCTCCCCTCCCCCGGCCCCAGGGTTGGTGAGCACAGAGGCGGGACCGAGCCTCAGCGTCCTCCCCCATCCAGGCGCTCCCTCACGGGGTCCCCACCACCCCACCCGGTCCCTGTTTGTTCCCTACATGGACCCACTCCTCTGGGTCCAAAGGTACTTGCGCCTGATTTTCATCAGTTGGGTGAGACTCAGAAGACATCTCCGCCTTTGTTCAGAGAGTATTTCCAAAAAAAGGAGGGTGGGCGGGAGGCAGGCCCCTGGCCTGGGAACGCCCCTCCTCTCCTCTGGCCGCCCCGCCAAGGCCATGGCTGCCACCGGCCACAGGGAACCCTGGGGTGGCCTCCCGGTCTCAGGATTATCCCCTCTGAGGTCAAACCCAAATCCCGCCCGTCTTCAGTTTACTCGTCTGTAAAATGGGATCATTTCAGGGGCTGCTTCCCAGGGGGTCACGAAGGTTACACCAATGAGATGCGTGTGCAGTGTGTTCAGGAGGAGCCTTGGACGCGCCGGGCTCCCCGTGGAAGCGATGGGGGTGGCTGTGACGGCGTGGACAGTGGGCTGGCTCCCGGGAGGCGTGTGGAATGTTGGGGGGAACCCACACTCTGACCTTCCCACCCTGGGAGCGCCTGTGCGGCCTTCCCACGCTCTGGGAGGTCGGCCTTTGTTGGCTCCAAGGACAGACCCCGCGGCCAAGAGGCAGCGCCCGTCACCTCGATGAAGCGGGACTCGATCCGAGGCTCTGGCTCGGGCATCTCTGCTTCCTCCTCGGCTCCCAGGTGCCCCTCGAGGGTCACGTGTGCATTAAAGGGCCGCGAGCTTGCAACGCCCTCACCGGTGCCGGGCCAGGCGAGGGTTCACGCGGGTCCTCGCCGATGAGCACGAATTGTGAGTTGCTGAGTTCTGGCTCCCGCCCTGTTCTCCCAAATGCGGGCCCCACGCGGGCCCCATCTTGGCCCCACGCCTGGCTCCGGGCGCGCTCCTCCCTGGAGTCTCAGCCCTGAGTCGGGAAGAGTTGGCTGCGGAGCAGACCCCGGCCGGCCGGCCCGGGAAGCAGCGGCGGGACAAGAGAAAGCCTCGGGGAGTTTCCCCGGCAGCCAAGCCCCGATGAGTCAGGGTCTCTTCCCAGGACTGACTGTGCTCCAGGTGACCTGCTGGGCCGCCTCCACCCCTCCCAGTGTGACCGGTCAGGAGGGGGAGGGCTGTGCTGTGCCCAGGCCCCCGGGGAGCTATGTCCCGTGTGGCTGGGACCCCTCCTGGAGGACGGCCCTTACGGTGCAGGAAGCCCTCCGAGTGGCTGCCACCTCCTCCCCGGGGAGTCCCCTCAAATGCTCACCTCCCTGGACATGTGGCGCCCAGCTGTGGGCAGCGGGCGCGAGGGGGTGGAAAAGGGGGTCTGGGATGGAGGGGGGCCCTGAGCGTCTTTAAGAGGAGAATGTGCAGCCCCCGAGCACCCGCAGCCCCTGGGGAAGTGGCTCTTCAGGGAACATCATGGCCCCAGGGTCTCTCCTGAAAAATGTTCCCACCACCACCCCAGGACCATCCCATGCGGACATGCCCACTGCGGCCCAGACGCTCCTGCAGGGCCCAGGGACGGGCCTGGGACCCACAGCGACAGTCTCTGTCAGGAGCCCACCTGCCACCAGGGCCCCCCGTGCTAAGCAGCTGCCCCGGAGCTTAGCGGCGGACCCGGTCATGGGTGACGGTGCCCCCCCTGGGAG
>NW_006285613.1:2546639-2546977 GCF_000327345.1 Myotis davidii
GTATAGCAGAAAGGGCTGGCCACTGCGTCCCCCAGGAGCAGGGAGCCCGCAGGACGCGAGGGTGCCGGCTGTTCCCCCCTCAGTAAGAGCCCACCCAGAGGTCCTCAGGGGCCTTCAGGCTCTGCCCCCCCACCCTCTGGAGAGAACCACCCGCCTCCATCTGCCCGCACCTCCACACACACACACACACACACACACACACACACACACTCACACTCACACTCACACTCAGACATGCACATGCTCACACACATGCACTCTCCCACACATTCGCTCTCACACACATACACACATGCATACACTCACACATGCGTGTGCACACTCACCCCGCCCCCCCC
>NW_006285613.1:2547168-2549164 GCF_000327345.1 Myotis davidii
TTGCTCAATCGACTTGGAGCTTCTCCCAGATCAGCAACAAGCAACGAGGAGCTGGGCCTTGGTTCTGCTTCATCCGTCACCGCGTCACCACGTCGCTGGAGCCCAGGACGCTCCAGGCAGCGGCGAGGGAGGGGGGCTGAGGGAGGGGGGCTGAGGGAGCCTCACAAGGAAGCCACTAGGAGCCGCAGCCGCAGCTGCCCCTTCCCCACCCCTGGGAGGGTGGTCCCGGGGACTCCCCCTTGGAGAGGGGGCAAGGGGGAGGTCGCCTCCTCTTCCCTCCCTCTGGGTGGGGTACAGAGAGCTCAGGGGAGTTGAGGTCACACCTGCCAGGCTCCTCCCCACACCCCCGATCTCTGTGCTACCCATCACTTCCTGCAGGCTTCAGGCCCACCTCTGTAAGATGGGATTTTAATGGCAGAAACCTTTAAAAGTATCAGAGAAGCCCATGGCCGGGCTCACAGGAGCGTTTAGTAAGTGGTTAATGTGTGCGTCGTGAAATAGCTTCGCTAAAAACGACCTTCTGTTCACGGAGAGGGCGGGATGGAGACTCAGGGACCCGGGAGTGGGAGCTGGTCTGCGAGCTCGTGTGGCGGTGACCCTGCGACCTAAGGCGGCGGGCGGACCGCGGGAGGGAGGCCCGAGTCAGGGCGGCGGGAGGGGGCGGATGGCGGCCGCACCGCAGTTTCCGCCTGGCCCCGCACAGCACCGCCGCGTGGTCCCTCTCCTCCTGCCTCCCCGCCCAGCCAGCGAACCAGCCATTTCCAGGAAAGGCACTGTTGCCATGGGAACACACGTCCAATTATTCCACTTGCCGAAAATCACTGATCAGCCAACTTGGCTGGAACGTCCCTTCTGCGCGGCAACAATGGCCTCTTGGTTTTCTGCTCACCCACGCCCAGGTCCCCGAGGGAGGAGCCGCAGGGGCAGGCACTCAGGCCTCGGACCCAGGCCTCGGACCCAGGCCACCAGCTGGGTCTTCTCCGGCCCAGAGCCCTTTAACACACCGCGGGCGGGCTCCTCCGTGTCTGCAGTTGATGGGCATGTCAGAGCCTTCTGGAGCGGCTTTGGGGGCGCAGGGTACGACAGGACTGAGGCCACTCGCCAGCACCCCTGCGCGCCCACCATTAGGACGCAAAGGGGCAACAGAGGCTGCCAGGCTGAGGCCCGTGGGCAGCAGGAGGTAGACCCCCACCTGCGCTGCCCGGAGTTCTGGGTGCTGACTCTGCCCCCCTCCCTTGCTCTGGGCAGGAGCCTGCCCTCTGCTAAGTGCCGCCTCCACGCCTCTGGGCGCTTTGGCCACTTAGTTCTGGCTCCTCAGCCCCAGCTCCCAACCACATCTCCACCGGCCAGGTCTGCGGTGCTCAGGGCCCCGCGCCCAGGTTCCTGCCCCGCCCCCGCCGCTCACGGGCCGGCTCTTGGAGGCATCTCGCACTCAGCGGCTTCTACCCTGATGCCAGCTGGCCTGCGTGGGTCTCTCCCTGGGCAAACACAGGGACGCAGGTGAGCACAGAGGGCTTCATTCAGGCCTGTCCGGGGCCTCCTGGGGAGGGAGGCCCGCTCCCCGCCTCCAGTGACTCCCAGGCCAGGCATTGCAATGCTTCCTTTGGAGGGCTGTTGAGAGCTGCGGGCAGAGGTAGGAACTAAATGCCCAGGAAAGGCCCAGGGAGGCAGCCCTGGCCGGGCCCCCGGGACACGGTCAGGAGCAAGCCCAGGGACATATGACGTGTCTCCCAGCCTCGGAGTCCCGGACGCACCAGACGCACCAATCTGGGAAGGGGGCCCTGTGCAGACATCCCTTCCCGCCCCGGGGGCTCTCTCCTCAGCCTGCTCCCTGCCTCCGTGGCTGGGCCCAGCCTGACCTTCCCGAGGTCACCAGGACCTTGGCCACGGTGGCCAGCCCCTGGGAAGGAACATGGCCCTGCACGGAATGGAAACCCCGGTGGAGGCTGCGGCGTGGCCGTCCGCGTGGCCTGCAGGCCTCCAGGCAGCAGGGGAC
>NW_006285613.1:2549221-2550936 GCF_000327345.1 Myotis davidii
CCACCCCGCTGCCCAGCCCCAGAGGCACCGCGCCCCTCCTGCTTCGACCTTTCCTCCCAGGGGTGCCGGTGACTCCAGGGAGGAAACCCCACCCTGGTTGCCATTGTTTTTACAGAAAGTTAGTTTCTGCCAAAGGGACACATTCAGATGGGAGCAGCCTTGCCCCGCCCCGCCCCACCCCCGCCATGGGGGTAATGTCTTCATTAGACCGTAGGGCTGGGCCCGGCTGCTCAGGGTCCTGGGTGGGCCAGTCTCTCTCCTCCTCAGCGGCGGAAGGCCCCGCCCCTCCCTCTTTAGATCAGAAGCAGAAGCTGGACCAGTTAAGAGGGTCATGCATGGGTGGGAAGGGGAAAGAGGCATCGGTGAGTTTTCATGGCCCCGGGGTCTCCCCAGGGTCCCAGTCAAGTCCCTCTTTCTGGCCGCTGGCACCTTTCATCCCTGCCAGCCGAGGGGGTGACTTTCCCTCCGCAGGTCCCTGACTCACTGCTGGGGGCAGAGCAACCCCATGCAGGCGGGTCCTCTCCTGCCCCCTCCGCCGACACCCGGGGTCTCTAGCTTTGGCCATCCCGCCCCAGCTAGTGACGGGACTGCGCACCTGCCGGAGCCAGGCCATCCCCCCGCCGGCCAGAGCGTGACGGTGTCCCTCCAAACGGCCTCCAGGAAACCCAGTGTCCTGAGGTCTGCGGAGGGAAGAAGCAGGAGGGCGTCTCAGCACCAGCCCCATCACCTCAGGCAGCTGCCAGCCCTGCCAGCACCACCCAGGCCTGGAAGGCGGGTCCACCCCACACCCCGTGCAGGCGTGAGGAGGGGGGCCAGCTCCGGAAGGGGTCTTGGGTTGCCCTCTGCCCCGCACCCAGCACCCAAGGGCTCTGCAGAGAGGACCTGGCCCCGGAGCAGGACACTGGGTGTCTGAAGGCTCGGCTCCCTCTGCATGGAGCTCTCCCCCAGCAGCCTGCCCGTGAGGAGGAGGATGGCCACAGGTCTGGGCCGCTCCCCTTTCCTTAGGGATCACCCCCCTTGGCACCGTCTCCAAAGCCTCCGTGGATGTAACTAATCAGTGTGAACACAGGGACGGAGGTTGTCCATCGGCTGTCAGCGTTGGTCGTTAAAGGTGGCGACAGCCTCCGTGAGCGCCTCTGGGGCCCGGCACCGCCTTCTTCCCTGCAAGTCTGGTCTCGGGGCCAAGGAGGCCCAGGGGGGCGAGCCTGGGGTCTGGGGCGGGTGAGGAAGCGGCTGTGTTCTCCCCAGTGGCCCTTGGCAGCGCTGGGCGAGGGGAAGCCTGGGCCGGGCCCACAGGAGGCTAGGGATTCAGGGTCTGTGATGGCCACTGGGTGTCCAGGGAGCCGAGGGCCCCAGGAGTGTCCACAGAGCGGACCTCGTCCTCGGGGCTTCGAAGAGACAGCATGGGCAGGCGGGTCGTGGGAGCCAGGGGGCGGTTCTAGGGCTGCTGGGGCACCAATCAACGCAGCGTCTCTGGAAAGTCACCTCATTCATTCATTCATTCATTCACCACACTCTCCCCGGCACTAAAAACGGATTCTCCTCTCACCAGCAAGTCCTGGCACTCTTCCAACTTGTCCAGAACCGGCCACTTCTGACCTCTCTGCCCTCCACCGTGGTCCGAGACCACTGGGCTACTGCAGCGGCCGCCCAGCGCCTTCCTGCCGCGGGGCAAGGGCTGCCTGATGCCCCTGAACATCCTGAGGACTCAACTC
>NW_006285613.1:2551014-2551324 GCF_000327345.1 Myotis davidii
GGGGAGAGGGGCGATCCAGGCACTGTGCTCGCCGGGAGGTGAGTGTGTGTGAGAGGCTTCCCTCCGAAGTGCAGGTCCCTCTTCTCCCACCTCCTGGCCCAGGAGCCAGCGCGGTCCCGCCTGCCCAGGGCCGCGGGGTCCTGTCAGCTTCAGAGACCATGCACCTTCGCGAAGACTCAGGGTTCAGACGGGTTCACATGTCTCCCGGTGGGCTTCTCTCACGGGGAGGGAGGGACAGGTAGGGGCAGCGGCCTCAGGGCTCGCGGGGCTCCAGCCTCGAGGAGAAGCCTTATTTGGAAGGGAAACGCTC
>NW_006285613.1:2551511-2551879 GCF_000327345.1 Myotis davidii
AATCCTCACCTGAGGATATTTTTTCCATTGATTTTTAGAGAAAGTGGAGGCAGAGGGAGAGACAGAGAGAGAGAGAAACATCCGTGAGAGAGACACGTCCATTGGTTGTCTCCTGCACGCACCCGGACCGGTACAAGCCTGCAACTGAGGTACGTGCCCTTGATCAGAATCAAACCCAAGACTCTTCAGTCCGTGGGCCAACCCTCTAACCCAGCTGTGGGCAAACTACGGCCCGCGGGCCGGATCCGGCCCGTTTGAAATGAATAAAACTAAAAAAAAAAAGACCGTACCCTTTTATGGAATGATGTTTACTTTGAATTTATATTAGTTCACACAAACACTCCATCCATGCTTTTGTTCCGGCCTTC
>NW_006285613.1:2552385-2558846 GCF_000327345.1 Myotis davidii
GCTCCTCACCTCTGCGGACCTCCGAGCAGGCTGTTAGCTCATTGGACCTGCGCCGACCTGTGCGCGGCTGGGCCGATAGTTATTGATAAGGGGCACCCGCCCAGGCAGCCTGGCCTGAGGTGGCCCAGGGGGAGGGGGAGCCCTGGAGCTTACAGAATCCAGGCTTCTGGCTCCCCCCGGGCTGCTCAGGCACTTCCTCCTCACGGCCGGCCTCCTGGTTCTCTGGTGCGGAACCAGGGCGAAGGCCACACACCACGTAATGTCGGGTCCCGTGTCGCACGAGAAGCTGTGAGCACATGCAGGCGATGAGGAGGGTGAGGCCTGGCCCAGTCTCCAAGCTGCAGGACACCGCGGCGGAGGGAGAGCCTTGGGGACAGCATCACTCCCCTTCACTGCAGCTTTGGTTTCCTGTCCCTGCGTGATGGCACCTCCGTAGCTGGCATCTTTTTGTTAATCCTCACCCGAGGATATTTTCTCCCCCGTTGATTTTTTTAGAGAGAGCGGAAAGGAGGGGGAGAGACATCAACGTGAGAGAGACACGTCCATTGGTTGTCTCCAGTGCATGAAATTCGTGCACTGGGGGGTGTACCTCAGCCCAGCCTGCACCTTCTCCAATCTGAGAGATTGGAGGTCCAACTGCCGATGTCTAAACCAGCAGCCGGGCATCACTCTCACAATCTGGGACTGCTGGCTCCCAACTGTTCACCTGCCTGCCTGCCTGATTGCCCATAACCACCTCTACCTCAGCCTGACAACCCTCTAACCCAGCTGTGGGCAAACTACGGCCCGCGGGCCGGATCCGGCCCGTTTGAAATGAATAAAACTAAAAAAAAAAAGACCGTACCCTTTTATGGAATGATGTTTACTTTGAATTTATATTAGTTCAGACAAACACTCCATCCATGCTTTTGTTCCGGCCTCCGGTCCAGTTTAAGAACCCATTGTGGCCCTCGAGTCAGAAAGTTTGCCCACCCCTCCTCTAACCACTGAGCAAAACCGGCTGTGGCCACAGCTTAGCATTTTAAGGCAACACTCATTGATGGATGCTGTCATGTCTGTGGATTGAGAGTCCAGCATGGCATGGCTGGGTCCTCTACCACAGTGGAGGTCAGGGCTGCGGTCTCATCTGAGGCTCAGCTGGGGAAGGGCCTGCCTTTGAGTGCCCAGGGTCATTGGCGGAATTCGGTGGTTTGTGGGAGTGAGGGCCTCTGTTTCCTGCTGGCTGTTGGCCAGCGATCGCCCTCACGGCCTGGCTGGTGGCTGGCCAGAGGTCGCCTTCAGCTCCGTGCTGTGTGGGCCACCCCAGTACGGCCACCTGCTCCATCGGGAGAGCAAGAGAGCCTTGTGGTAAGAGAGATGCCACATCTTACAAAACAACCACGGAGGTGACATCCCAGCCCCTTTGCTGTATTCTATCGGTTAGAAGCAAGTCATAGGTCCCACCCACAGGGAAGGCCATGGAAGGTTTGGGCCTCAGGGTTAGCCGGCCTCAGGCACCGAGGGGGCAGCGGTGCCCCGCCCTGTCTATTCCCCGCGACAGGACAGTCAGCGGAAGGCTGGTGCGATGACCACCGTGGGCGAGATCTTGGGGATCAGCTGGACTCCGCCACCTGCTCTGTCTCCCGCCCCTTTCGGAGCATCTCCAGAGGCAGCTTGCTCACGAGCTCACAGGGCAGCCTGTTCCATTCTGATGATGTCATCCGATGGTTAGTCCTTCCTCTTATCAAACCTAAACCCACCTCCCTGTGACCTGGATTTGTTGGTCACGGCCCTGCCGCCTGGAGCGACCCCGACAAGGCCTCCCCTGGCAGGCGTCGAGCCCCAGGAGGGCAGCGGTTTGCTGTATCCTCAGAGAGTGGGGTGCCAGGGACCCCTCAAAAGTACTCGGTAAAAATGTGCTGAGAACACACAACATGGAGCAGCTCGGCTGGCTGGCCAGGGCCTGGGCACAAGCCAATCTCAAGGGAGCTTGCGCACCCACAGATCCTGGAGGACTGACCCCCACAGTCTGCCCTGGGGACCCCGGGAACTGGGCACTTTAAGAGGACCCTCCAATCTCATCACCAGAAGAAGCCCAGCACGCTCAAGGTCACCCAGCACGCCAGGCCCTGTCCGTCAGTCCCTCTGCCTGTATCTCTGCACTGGATGGACCGGGGGCCAAGGCCACCAGCTGGGCCTGGACCTGATCCTGGGAGTTTGCACCCAGGCTGTTTCTTGCCCTTCTGTGAACCGTCTGGAGCCCAGGCCATGCATTAAAATTTTCTTTTAAGGCAAGGAGGACTTCTTGTTAATTTTCATCCTTCAATTCTGACCTGTCTACTCCCCCAGTTGACCAGCCCTAGACTTGCAGTGAGGAAAAGAACCAAGCAGGCGCGGGGGCCTCTGCGGGCTGTCAGGGGCCGAGGGTCGGGCTGCTCACTGTGCACCTGCTCTGCGCCACCCACTGCCTCTCCCCAGGAGTGACCACGCCCAGGGCACTCGCTGGGGCCTCAGGAGTTGAGAGCCTGTCCCAGCCCGGTCTCGAGGCCTCCACGCTCCCTCTGCTCTGCAGCTTCTGCAGGGGCCCCCCGGGCACGTCCCCGCCCCCACACCCCTGTTTTCTGGGCAGGGCCGTCCCTGTCAGGTTTGGGCCTCAAGGTGAGCCAGCCTCGGGCACCGGGGGGCAGTGCCCTCTCCGTCTTTCTCCGAGACAGTCAGCGGCAGGTGGTTCGATGGGCACAGTGCTGATTTGGGGAGAGGCCCACCCCCACCCCCACCCGGCTCCTCTTTGCCGGCCTGGGGACTGTCTGCGTCCTGTGTCTGTGGTCTCTGCCTTCTGAGCATGGGGGAAGGGGAGTGAGGGAGGACCTGGGCTCTCACCTGACAAACGCCCCTGAGCAGGAGGGGGGCTGCACCCAGAGTCCCCTTGGAGACTGCTGCCCCCCACTGCTCTGTCTCCGCCTCTCTCTCTCCCCCTCTTCCTCCTCCACACTCGGATCCCAGTGCCTTCCGCAGCCCTCCCTGCCTGGCTCTCCTGCTCTCTTCTTGCTCCCTCAAGGCCCTTAATTACCCCCCACCCTCCCTCCACCAGGACTTCCCATAGACTCATGAATGCAGTGCGTGTGTGTGTCCAGCAGCAGTGCCCACCGCCAGGAGATGCTACATGCTGCTGCCCCACCTGCCCCGGTCACACCTGCCGTGACCTGGAGTCGGGCCTGAGCCTCCCTCCTGCCCCCCTCCCGCCCCATGGCTGCCCCGCCTCCGCCACTTGTGGGATCCGCGGAGCCGTCTGCAGGGCCATGAAACATTCATGAGCCGAGTATGCTGTGTGCTGACTGGGGAAGGGCTGGCGCCGGGCTCTCGGTGGGCAGGAGGGCGACCCTTGGCTGTGGGTGGGGAGCTGGGAAGGGCAGTCTGGCACAGTCCTGGCTGTAGGGGAGGGCAGCCTGCCCCCAAAGTCATGCCCCCAAGTCAGCACATTGCCCGGGCACCTCCTTCCTTCCCTCCTCCCCAGCAGCGCTCCTCCCACATCTCTCTCTCTCTCTCTCTCTCTCTAAAAAAAAATCTCTCTCTCTCTCTCTCTCTCTCTCTCTCTCTCTCTCTCTCTCTCTCGTCCTTGGCTGCATTCGAACCTCAGGCCCTTCAATCCCCGGGCCAATGCTCTATCCACTGAGCCAATCCGCACTCTTCTCTCTCTTTTTTTTTCGGGCCTAAAGTAGAGGCTTCAGTCACCTCCTTTTTCTGGAAGATTCAACTAAGACCACTTGTTGAGGCTGAAGCACTCACATTTGCCTCTTGTTGATCATGAGAGAGAAGGAATTCGACAGGGCCCCTAGTTACATTGTGAAATCCCTACATGAGAGAGAAAAGGAGAATATGTCATTTTTTCCCATGTCTCTAATATTCAGAAGTATTCCCCAGAGAAAACTGGGGACAAGAGACAGGGAATGAGGTGATGTGTGCCTAGCTCCTGGGAAGCCCTCTCAGACTCTGAAAGAACCACAGGGGAACTCCCTGTGGACTAACAGGCGTCTGGTCAGCCTCGGTCCCGAAGGAAGTCTGGGCTTAGCGGTCCTTTTCCAGAGAGCGGGCTGCCTCACTGAGTGAAGAAGTTGCACCGTGGGCATGTTTTCCATCCCCTTCCTCTGACCTCATCCTCTTGGCTTTCTTCTCCGCAAAGCCGATGGAACAGTTGTATCTCAGACTCGGGCTCAAAAACCTCTCGGATGAGTTGTCACACCTGTACCCTGCTCTCACCTCACCCTGGCATAACCACGTGCACATGTTTATGTACATTAACAGATGGTGAGAGCATCAAGAGAGAATATTGGGAGAGAGGTGGGTATACTGACTACTTATTATCTCATCCTAATCTCTACTTTCTTACGGCAGTTCTTCCAGAACACTAGGATTTTGCTGTGCTTTTCTCTGAAGTTTTCCCTGCCCCTGTACGTCACCACGGACTGCACCCACTCGACAGGGACTGTCATGTGTTCAAAGCACAGAGTAACTGATAGAAATAAACAGTGCGATGCCCCGCCCCTAAGGTGCTCCTTCTACATGGAGTCTCTCGCGGATGGTCAAAGACAAACAACAGGGAAGATGGATGGTAGAGGGTTCCGTGGGAATGGGCAGCCATTGGAGAAGCAAAACCTTAAATGAATGGTTCTTTCTCTTGGTTTTTTTCCCTGTCTCTTTTTGGAATGACCCACCTGTTGCCACTCCAGTGTGACTGGCTGCATTAGAAGGAACTGGGATCTTCTCTCACCTGTGAGAAGGAGCTTCCCTTCGGAAATGCTCATCGACTAAGACTTTATGGAACGCTGACGGTGGGGTGGGAGGGAGAAGGCTGCTTAGACCTGCCAGCAGGGGAGGGAAATGATGTGGAAAGGGAGAGGAAGGTGACATTATGTCCTTCTTGTGAAAAAGTCAGCTCTTCCTTAGATTCTGAGAATATGGGGCTCTCTAACAGAAATAGGGCGGATGAACAGCTTGGAAAGAAAGGTTCTCAGTTGGATTATAGATATGTTGATTTTATTAATCCTTTTGCTGGACATAAGTAGGTGGATTGTTGGTTCCCAGTAAACTTCTCGTTGAAAATACCCTTCATAGCTCACCCCTTTCTCTGGGGAATCCTTTTTCTTTCCCCGCCTTCCCCTCACACCTACACATAAAGCAAAACTGCAGTCAGGTGATTTGTCTGGAAGCGGCCATTCTCCTACTTGGCCCTGTCTTCTTGACTTTGATCATGGAAGAAGCACCTGACTCATTCGGGACCTGTCATGGTCACAGTGATTGGATCTGGGATGGACACATGACTCAGCCTGGGCCTACGAAATACCTTCCCTTGGATTTTTCAAATTGGAGCTCTAGGTTAATGCCATTTTCTGTCTGCTCCATACGCGGTGGAAATGTGTACTGAGATCTGCAGGCAACAACATTTCTGTCCTCATGGAGAAACTAAACCAAAATAATGAAGTGAACACCCAGAGAGAAAATAGCGAGAACATGGATGGTGTTTGATTTCCTGGTTCCATCTACTCTAGGGACAACCCTACCTTTGCCTTTTCTCTGTCCGATTACATGAACCTATACATTCCCTTTGGACTAAACAAGTTTAAGTATATTCCTATTACCAGAAATCAAAGAGTCCTCAAATAAAAGTGACGTCATCACAACTGCCAGACTGTTTATCTATGAATCTTAGCACCAGCATCATCCCAACTATCAATTGTTGTAAAAGTTACTTTACCTAATACACCTCCAGAAAAGAATGGCTTTGTCATCATTGGAAATGGTTGACTCTAACAGTTGCTGAATGGCAGTGGCATAACTCACCAGTTTGCAAATAACTGGGTGATCATACTTGCTCCAAATTTTTCAGGCATAAAACGTATACATTAGTTTAGTAAGATATGTGCAGTGAGGATCTAACATTTTGGCTTTTTTAAAAGGAGCTGCCTCTTATCAGGAGCTGACCATTACATCTGTCCTTCGCCCCTATTATGTACAGTTCTGACAGGATCTCTGGTTTGCCGTGGTATCTAAAGAAATTGGGAACTACAATGTAATGTAATAACAGGGGGCCCCTGTTCAAACACATCTTTAAAGTATTAGAAGGGAGGGCCCCAACTGGTGTGGCTCAGTGGTTGAGCATCAACCTATGAACCAGGAGGTCACAGTTCTATTCCAGTCAAGGGCACATGCCAGGGTTGCAGGCTGGATCCCCAGTAGGGGGAATGGGGAGGGCAGCCGATCAATGATTCTCTCTCATCATTGATGTTTCTATCTCTCTCTCCCTCTCTCCCTCTCTTCCTCTCTGAAATCAATAAAAATATGTGTGTTTTTTAAAGTATTAGAGGGAGGGGGGAAGTCACAGGCCCTTTAAGAAGCAGTTTAGGGGAAACAGGTTGTAAACGACAAGGTGCTTTAATCAACCAGGGCTGGGCTCCTGCCTGCCTGGCGCTGGGGGAGGCGGAGGG
>NW_006285613.1:2559115-2561609 GCF_000327345.1 Myotis davidii
TGGGCGCTTCTTGCTGTTTACTTTTTACAGTGACGTCTGGTTCTTTTCTGATCACCCAGGTGCCTGCCTGCCTCCAGGGACGCCGTGGGGGCCTGGCTGGGGGGGATTCGGGGGGGTGTCCGGGGTGAGGCCTCGCTGCCCTCCAGGCTGGGCCCGCGCCAGGAGAGGCGAATCTGGGGGAAGGACCGCGAGTCCCTCTCGGGAAGGACGGGGCGAGCCGGAGCGTCAGGAGAGGGTTGGCTACCCTGGGCCGCTCTCCGGTCCTGGGTCCAAGGAGGCGTCAGGGGCTGGACCAGAGCACCAGCCAGGCGGGTGCTGAGCGAGGAAAGAGCTACGGGCGACACAGGACCAGGGAACGTGAAGGAGAGGACTCGGCAGAGAGGCTGGGCGGGAGGAGGGGGAGGCCCGGAGAGAGCAGTGTCCGGGGTCCGAGCAGGCTGCCCTCTCCTCTGGGGTCTCCCCCCTCCCCGGTGGGCAGATGACACCTGGCCAGCCACGTCTCCGGGACAGTTGCTGGGAAGAAAGAAAGTGAAGGGCAGATAAGCTGTCAGGACAAAGGCTGATGTAGGGATCATCACTATTATTTTCTAAATATGTTTTTATTGATTTCAGAGAGGAAGAGAGGGAGAGAGAGAAGCATCAATGATGAGAGAGAATCATCCATCGGCTGCCTCCTGCCCACCCCCCACTGGGGATAGACCCGCAACACAGGCCTGTGCCCTGGGTGGGAATTGAAAGTGATCCTGGTTGGTGGGTTGATGCTCAACCACTGAGCCACGCTGGCCAGGCAGGATGATGATGATGATGATGGTGATGATTATTATTATGCAAAGGAAAGAGGAGGTTGGGGTCCATCCAGGAGCTCACAGCCTGCTCCCGCCTGCACAGCACGTTTCCATGGGGGAGGCAAGGGAAGGCCAGGCTGCCCACCTCGCTCTGCACCCACCTCGCTCTGCACACACCGCGCCCCGCACCTCACTGCGCCCTGCGCCCACCGCGCCCTGCGGACACTCTCCGGTCTGGCTCGGGCGGTGGATGGAGAGCCTGCCCAGCCTGCGCCCCGAGGCCTCCCGGGTTTACAGGTGAACTGGGCTGCTTCTGCACCCACGGTGACAGCCTCTCCACCGCCTCTGCCAGGGGGGCTGGCACCCCCTCCCCCACTTATCATAATCCTGTTTTCTGCTTCCAACCTCTGTAGCTTACAAATCAGTGCTGCTTCTTGGGGGGCAGGGGGGCACCAGGAAATGAGGCTGAAAACCCCATTAGCACTCTCATCTGCTGGCCTGCGGGCAGCAACCTGCACGAGCCTGCGAGCACCCGGGGGGCCTGGGAGCACCCGGGGGGCCTGGGAGCACCCGGGAGCTGAGACACACAAAGGGGAGCCGTGAGTAACAGCCATGCCTCACACCCACCTTGGGGAGAGGCTCTGAACGGCCAGCCAATGGCGCGGGGCTGCCTCTCCCCGGCTGCAGCTCTCGGGCTTCCCAGCGGTTTCCATGGCACCCGCACCTCCTTACTCCTCACCCCACAGCCCTCCTTCTGCTCACCTTGTGTCACCCAGCCAGGGAGGGATGCAGTGGGTGCGACACAGATGCCGCACCAGGAAGTTGTGTGTGTGTGTGTGTGTGTGTGTGTGTGTGTTGTGTGGGTGTGTGTGTGTGTGAGAGAGAGAGAGAGAGAGAGAGAGAAAGACACGATTGGTTGCCTCCCACACAGGGCTGAGGATCAAACCTGCCAGCCCCTCCCCCCTCTTTGCTGCTGCCTGCGTGTCTGTGATGCCACGTGGACACTCCTCTCTCCTGGAGACCTTCCTGCCCCGAGCTGGGTGCCTCTCCAGGGGCTCCCACTGTGCCCCAACCTTCCACCACCAGCACCAACACGGTGGCCAGGACTTGCCGGATCGCCCGCCTCCCTGGGCTATAACCTCCCTGAGAGCGACACTGGGTCCCGGAGCCGGTTGTATGGCCAGTGCCCGGTCCGGGCCGACGTCCATGAGATGTGTGTGACGTGAGCAGAGCACACAGAGCAGAACCCACCCCACCAGGGGCCCAACTGAGAGCCAGCGACCCAACTGAGACGGTCGGTTGGAGCCTCTACCTAAGGCGTCCTGGGAGCACAGCCCATCTCTTGCCCCCAACCATCCCTCCAGCCCCTCTCCCCCTCCCCCACGGTCCTGCCACCCTTGAAGCCCAGCTCCCACTCCAAGGCAGCCTCAGGATGGCTGCCCTGCCACCGACTGATGCCGACTCATCAGCTGTTGTCATGGAGACCACCAGCCATCACTCCGCACCTCCTGCTGCACAAGGTGGGCAGCGCAAAGGTGGCAGCCAGCGGTGCACAGGGCGCCCTCCCCGCAAACGCCTGCTCCGGACTCGGACAAGCCTGGGTGCGGAGCGGCCCCCTCTCCCTCCTCCCCCAGCGGCGTGACTCGGAGACGCACGGCTGTGAGGGGCGAGAGGGACCCTGCAGGGCGGGGTGTCTCTGGGTCCTTTGT
>NW_006285613.1:2562264-2565623 GCF_000327345.1 Myotis davidii
TCGGGGCAGCTCCTCCTTCCCAGCACCCAGCGCCTCCCTCGCCCACTGCAGCCCCCGGAGTTTGTCTCAGAGTCTGGCCGCCCACTGTCCTTCGCAGCCGTGGAGCAGGCCCTGATCCCCCAGGACAGTGCAGAGCAACAGGCCCACCCCAGAGGCGCACGCACAGGGGAGGCAGGGAGAGCGTGGCCTCCCCTCACCCCCTGCAGGACCGGACCGGCGGCGAAGCCAGGGGATCTTCCGGCAGACCCCAAGAGTGGCCTCAGGGCCCCGGGGTGGGGGGGGCAGGCCACGGAGCCACTCCCTCGCCCCCTCCCCCCAAAGCATGGAGCTTTCTAGGAGCAGGAGGAAGGCCTCTGACTTCCCTAGAGCTGCTGCTTTTTAAAAATATTTATTTATTTTATTCATTTTTTACAGAGAGGAGGGAGAGGGATAGAGAGTTAGAAACATCGGAGAGAAACATCGATCAGCCGCCTCCTGCACACTCCCTACTGGGGATGTGCCCGCAACCCAGGTACATGCCCTTGACCGGAATCAAACCTGGGACCCTTCAGTCCGCAGGCCGACGCTCTATCCACTGAGCAAAACCGGCCAGGGTAGAACTGTTGCTTTTTTAAATTATATTTTATTTTTGTTGATTTCAGAGAGGAAGGGAGAGGGGGAGAGAGATAGAAGCATCCATGATGAGAGAGAGTCGAATCGGCTGCCTCCTGCACGCCCCGCACTGGGGATGGAGCCCGCAACCTGGGCCTGGGCCCTGACCCGGAACCGAACCGTGACCTCCTGCTCAGAGATCGATGCTCAACCCCTGAGCCCTGCGGGCCGGGTAGGAGCTGCTGCCGCCCCCTTACATCGCACACGCGTGTGCCCCAGACACGCCCTCCCCGCCCCGCTCCCGATCCTGCTCTCGGAGGAGCTCCTGCGCCCCGCTTGTGGGCCGAAGCCGGTCCGTTTCCCAGGTCCCTTCCCCTCCAAAGCCCCGCGCCCGCCCGCCCGGGAGAGCGATGTGAACACTTCTGACTTGCGCTCCCGGGGGCTTTGAGCCTGAAATTGCTGAGTCGTTAATGTTTGACAGCGCAGTCACGTGGGGTTATGCGTCTCACCCTTAAATGCGGAAAGCAGCTTTATTCCCCAAGCACTTCTTCACCTGTGGCCTCAGAGGGGAGGCGCTGTTCTCCCAATTAAGGGGACCCGGAAGCAGGGTCAGAAGGATCAGACCCCCTGCCCACAGGGGGCCGGAGAGGTCGGAGTCCCCTGGAAACACACAGGCCCCCCCCTCAGACACACAGGCCCCCCCTCAGACACACAGGCCCCCCATCAGACACACAGGCCCCCCATCAGACACACAGGCCCCCCTGCAAACACAGGTTCTGCTGACTCCGCCCCGTCCAGGCCCTGCTCCACGCCCGGCCTCCTGTCCTGTCCCCAGGCTGTTGGACTTGGGAGCCGGGAGCTGCCAGGGCGGCGGAGGGGACCCCCCATCACACACAGGCCCCCCATCAGACACACAGGCCCCCCTGCAAACACAGGTTCTGCTGACTCCGCCCCGTCCAGGCCCTGCTCCACGCCCGGCCTCCTGTCCTGTCCCCAGGCTGTTGGACTTGGGAGCCGGGAGCTGCCAGGGCGGCGGTTGGAGCCACAGCCCAGCTGGAGACACAGGACACCGGCCATTAGTCATCCTTCACCGGTGTCGTCAGGCCGGTGACCTCCAGCAGGTGCCACATAAACACACTTAACCTCTAAAGGGCCGGGGTGGGGGCCCAGGGAGGGGGCGCTACAGATCCTCACCCACAGGCATGAGCCCCAGCCGCCTCCTCCCTGACCTCCCGTCGCTGAGGAGAGAGTTTAGAACGAGGAGGAAGAGCTCACTGTCATCCCAGCCCCATCCATCAACCTGACGGAGCTCCGGCCGCCCGGAGCCCGGGGAGGGGTTCCAAGGAGAACAGAGGCCAAGGGATGAGGTCAGAGTGAGTGACCGAGCACATCTGTCCTACAGCCCCAAGGGGCAGCTGTGCCCTGAGCCCTGAGGACGGGGCCTGTCCTGCCAAAGGAGTGAGCAGCAGGGAGGGTCCGGGGCTGCCTGGGACCAGGGGCCCTGCCCGAGCCTCCCACCGAGGGCCTGCTGGGCCGGGGAGCATCCAGCACCCCTCACCACGTCCTCGCTCCTTCGTTCACTCAGCGAAGCCACTGAGCCTCTTCCTCGTATGGGCACGGCGCTGGGTGCCAAGGACGGGGGAGAAATCAAGACAGTCCTGACTGACTCATGGCTGTGGGGGTGGGAGGCAGGCTCGCAGGGAATCCTCTCCCTAGCTTGGACGTCAGTTCCAGGATGGGGTGGGGGAGGCACCATGGAGCCTGAGAGAAGGAGACAACACAGATGGCCGAGGGGACTTTGGAGCTGGGTCTCGCGGCGTGAATAGGAGTTCTCCGGGCAGACAAAGGGAGCTTGAACGGAGCGGCTAGGACATGGGCGGTGACGAGTCGAAGGCCAAGGCTAGGGCTCTAGGCCGCCCTGGAGGGTCGGTGAGGCCAGCCCCCAGCACTGCCACCAAGAGGGGACACTGGGCTCTGCCCGCCGACGCCCCTGCAGCTGGCAGGGGGCTCAGGGCCGGCCTCAGCCTCAGCGGCTAGCCGCTAGAGCAGCCGTGGGCAAACTATGGCCCGCGGGCCGGATCCGGCTGTTTGAAATGAATAAAACTATTGGAAAAAAAAGACCGTACCGTTTTATGTAATGATGTGTACTTTGAATTTATATTAGTTCACACAAACACTCCATCCATGCTTTTGTTCCGGCCTCCGGTCCAGTTTAAGAACCCATTGTGGCCCTCGAGTCAAAAAGTTTGCCCACCCCTGAACTAGAGGCACCTGCCGTGGCCGCGCCCTCCCAGAGGGGCCACGTGGAGGGCCTACGGGCGGAGGGTGCACAGGACTGGCCCCCCCACCCAGCGCAGGGCAGCTCTACGGGTCCCCTCACCCAGACCCGCCCCTGCCCACACCTGCTTCCTTCCCTCGTTTTCTTGTTTGTTTTATTTTGTTTGTTTCAGGCCAAGCAGCATTTTTCTTCAAAGGGTAAGACACAACGAACGTGTATTTACGAAACTCCTCCATCGCAGTGCTTCCTTGGGGTCACCTGAACCCGTCACCTGAACCCCCCTTCCTTTTTTAAATGGAATTTATTGGGGTGACACCCCCCTTTCATCCTCTAGAAACCCCTGTAGACTCCACGTGCCTCTGGGAACGGAACCTGCAGGACAAGCGCAGGGTGCGGGAGGGCGGGGGTGGGATGGTTTTAGAAACACACAGTCAGTAAACCCATCAGAAGGAAGAGCCCCTCCCCCAACCCCACCCCCAGCCGGTGATTC
>NW_006285613.1:2565769-2566614 GCF_000327345.1 Myotis davidii
AGAAGACTGCAGAGACAGACTGGTGGAGGCACAGACTTGGAGAGCAAGACAGCAGAGAGATGGAGGGGGCAGGGGTGGTGGCCAAGATCCCTTAGCCTTTCAAATTGTAGTAAGATCTGCTGCTATTGTTCCTATAACTGCCCTTCTGGTGGAAGCACAGAGAAGCCCCAAGGGAGAGTGACAGGGTAGGAAAGGAAGGACTACCAGCTATGCTCCAGAATTGGTGCCCACGAGAGGTAATGAGCAGACATGATGTGCATTGCCTGAAGGATGTGAATGGTGTGAACGTGAGCTTTCTGCGGCTCGTGTGTGTGTGTGTGTGTGTGTGTGTGTGTGTGTGAGACGAGGAGGCCTGGTTAACTGAGACGCCATGGTATGTGGTCCGCTTATTGGACCTGCCCACTGTCTGTGCGGCTTGGAGGGAGCCAGGGGGCATGGTTCTCTCGTGTGCCAAGCACGTGGGACAGGGCTACAGGTGCCAGTCCCTGCAGGGTGGTCGTTCCCAGGCCCACCTGCAGGTGAGCATGCATGTCCCCTCCCTCCTGCTCCCCACAGGCCTCGGGCACCTGCAGCCCCGGGTGCAGCTCCAGAGGCAAGACTGGGGCAAGTGACGTCACAGGGTCACGGGGTCACAGGGTGGGTTTTGGGGATGCAGCTGGACTGGCCCTGTGGCTGGGGTGAGGCAGGGATGAGTCCCTGGAAGGCAGCCCTGAGGCAGGGGGCTCCTGGGAGCGGAGTGGAACCCCACGGGGCCTCAGCAGAGGCGGCTGGAGTAGCGGAAGCTCAGAGCGGGACAGGCCGGGCCCTGTGCGGGGGCGGGCAGGAGATGGCTGCAGGTGCGGCGG
>NW_006285613.1:2566717-2567606 GCF_000327345.1 Myotis davidii
CAGGCCAGGCCAGGGGAGGAAGACGGAGGAGCAGCAGGGAGGGGCCTGGGAGGAACCCTGCAGCCGCCACCATGGCTGCGACATGGGTCTCCAGGGCTGCCAGGCGCTTCTCACCTGAAGCAGGCCCGCCTGAGCGGCTCATTATAAAGATCCCTTTCCAGCCACCGCCACCGGCCCTCCGAAACTCTAGGCGCCGGGCCTGTCCTGGTGACTTTTGGGAACCAGTGGTGACCAGCATGAGCTTCTGGGTCATGTCCAGGTCAACTTCACCAGCCGCACTTAGTACTGATCTGTCTTATGAACTAACTGACCTACGCCTCCTTTTCCTAGTATGTCAGTGAGGAGTAATAATCCTCCATAGCTACCTCCTTTGATTGCTGTCATCCTATATAATAAAACCCTAATATGTAAATTGACTGAACGGCAGAACAACCAGTTGCTATGACATACACAGACCACCAGGGGGCAGACGCTCAACGCAGGAGCTGCCCCCTGGTGGCCAGTGTGCTCCCACAGAGGGAGCGCCACTCAGCCAGAAGCCAGGCTCACCGCTGGCAAGCGCAGTGGCAGTGGTGGGAGCCTCTCCCACTTCCATGGCAGTGCTAAGGACCCCTTGGGGGATGTCCGACTGCTGGCTTAGGCCTGCTCCCCATGGTGTGCCTAAGCCGGCAGTCAGACAACCCTGAGGAGTCCCGGACTGTGAGATGGCGCAGACCAGACTGAGGGACGCCCCCCACAAGTGCACGAATATCGTGCACCAGGCCTCTAGTAATTTACTAACAATGTACTTACAAGGCCAAGCAAGTGGTAAGTGCTCAAAACAAGCTGTTGTTGTTGTTCTTGTTACCAGTGGCTTAATTCCAATTTCTCCCCCTCCCTCTCTCCTCCC
>NW_006285613.1:2567766-2568710 GCF_000327345.1 Myotis davidii
AGGTAGTTGAGGGGGGGGGGTGACACTGAGGGTCAGGGGTGGCCAAGGACTCCACCTCAGAGGAGCTGAGAGAGACAGACAGGGACAGTCCCACTCCCCCTGAACCTCCAGTGGGAGAGGCAGTGATGTCAAACTCGGCCCCGAGGCCAGGTGCCCTCGGATTTCTCTGGAGAATCTGCTTCCACCACAAAGGAAACAAACACTTCAGGGCCAGCTTTGTGCTCCCGTCTCACCTCCGAGTAGCCGCCACGCAGAGGATAGAGAGAACCGACCCAGTCCTTTTCCCTCCCACGGGGCCTGCTCAGACCTACAGGGAAGGCGTGACCCCGTCCCACCCACCGCATCTACCCAGGGACGGGGGGCTGACCAGCCTGGCAGGCAGCCCCCACTTCTCCCCTTCCAACCCAAGACCCCACCCCCGCCCCTCCCCACAGCCCCATCCTTCTATACCCCGCGCTGTCCCTGGCTGCCTGCCCCAGGAATGGACAGAGGTGATCCCCCCCTCCCCTTGCTCCATGGCCCTCCCACCCATCCCTGCCCATTCGGGGCACAAGGGCAGGTTTTGTTGCCTCCATTAGGGACCACAGCACCAAAACATAATAAAAGAAAATGAATGTTTTCTCTGTGAAAATCCATTAGACGTGTTACTGTTGTAATTTAATAATGGGATGGGAACTAAGCAAATTACCGGAGTATATAATTAAAGTAAATCTGTTTTAAAGTCCTTCGCTGCTCAGTGGTTCTCGGATCGCTGCCTCTCCCCTCCTCACCCCTTCCCTGTTCCTGAGCGTGTGGAGGGGATGGCAGCCGTGGGTGCCCTGGAAGCCGGGGGACCTGGTGGCCGCCGCGACTCCCTCGATCTCTCCGAGGAAGACGGCCTGCCCTGGGGTGGCCAAGGCCCCAGGCGGGCCCCCCTTGGCCGCCCAGGGAGGGAGCGGCCGACA
>NW_006285613.1:2568745-2569090 GCF_000327345.1 Myotis davidii
GGCGAGGGCTGACGGTTGTCCTTAATGCCGAACCGATCACACCGAGGAGCGGGTGCGAAGGGGAAGAAGGCGGCGTGAGCCCTGGGGACGCCCCTCCTGAAGGGCAGGGGCCCCTGGCCGCGGACCTCAGACTGGCAGCGACTGAGTTTCAAGATGGTCTCGTGGTTCGAGGCACAGGAGTCTAGGACTCCGAGAGGCTCCGTGTTCTTCGGGGTCACCCGGCGGCAAGGGCAGAGCTGGGACTCGCCCAGCAAGCACCTGACACCTCCCGGGAGCTCCGGGCAGGGATTCCTACCGCCCTCGGAGCCCTGTGCGGCCCCCAGTCCATCACGGCCAGGTCCAGGC
>NW_006285613.1:2569212-2570086 GCF_000327345.1 Myotis davidii
TCGAAACCCGGAACAGGTCCGGGCTTCAGACCCTCTGGGGGAGTCCCCCGCCTCAGAAGGCAGGGAGGGTCCTGGGGGCTCACTGAGGCTCTGCGGGCGGCCCGGCCCGGCCCAGGCAGGAAGGACCGGCTGAGCCTGCGGTCGCCCACAGGATCCGGATGGAGGCATTTCCACGGTGCATTGGGACCCAGGAGGGTGGCTGCCCCTTTCCATAGCCCCAGGGCCTCGGTGCTGCTGGCTCCGGCTCCACCGAAAACCCAGTGACCCGATCAGAGATTAGGCCCCAAGGGCCACTTTGTTCGCACCTCGAGCTCTTGACTTAAGAGAGAAAATGACCCCCACGGGAAGGAAGGACTGCCCTGCGCACTGACCCCGGCGTGGCCCTGGCAGGGCCCCTCCTGCCGCCCCCCCTCGCCCCCCTTCTCCAAAGGAGCGGCCCTCCCCACCCCCACAGGAGGATGATTGAGAGGTGTGGGCTCTGCAGGCTCGTGTCCTATGCAAATGAGATGCAAAGTGGATGCAAATCGGAGCTGCTCTCTCTGAATCTCCAGTTGTCATCTGGTAGCTGAGCCGCCAGCCCTCCAGGCACTCTGAAGGCCACCGTCTCCTTCAGCTCCGCGTCCGTCTGTCAAGGGCAGGGCGCTCTGGTGACAGAACAGGACAGGACAAGGGGGAGCCGGGCTTCACAGAGGACGGGGTTGCCCACTCACCGCAGGCCTGACCGACCCTCTGAACCCCGTCTTACCTGGGCCCAGGCCCTGACACATCCTCTCCACGGCCGTCCTTCTCCGCTCCAGAGCTGCGCCCACAGACAGGCACCCCCAGAGGCCCAGGGCACGCCCACCTGGAAGGCACAGGGACTCTAGAAGGCCAA
>NW_006285613.1:2570147-2571832 GCF_000327345.1 Myotis davidii
GTGTGCGCAGTGTGGAGGCTGAGTCTCCACCAGGATTTCTGAGATGGCCGCCGTCTGGGGCTGCTTCCGGCACCTGGAGAGCCGAGTGGGGGAGCCGCCCTGCTCATCCAGGACTGCACCTCGGAACTGCTCCTCAGTGCCGCCCGGGCCGCACGCTCAGCCGCATCCGGCACCTGGAAGCCCCTTCAAAAGCGCTCCTTGTCCGTCCAGGAGCTGCAGGGCTCTGTGCTGGAGAAGCAGCCAGGCCCAGGGCCAGGCCACGGGCAGAGAAAGGAGGCCCCGCCGCCCGGGGCAGCGTTTGCAGGATGGGGAGGCAGAGGACAGCCTGTGGGAGAAAACGTGAGAACTTCCAGGGGAGCGGCCCACGGGCCAACCTTTCCCCCACCCGGCTGCTCTGAGACAGCCCTGGGTTAGCACAAGAGAGCCCTGCAGCCAAGGGGGCCCTCCGACCCTGGGGGGGGGGGCGCTGGCACCTCCCCCCGACATTGGGCAGCCCCTCCGACACCCGAGGGCACTTGTTCGAGCCGAGGAGCACGGACATGGACGTGAGGGTGGATCCAAAGGCCACGGGTATCTCTACAGAAACAAAACAGACAAACTAGACTGATCTGCCCAGGACCCCAGGGCAGGGACGCCCTGGACGCTGCCTGCGCGCTCCATTCCCCGCCTCCCTCCTGGGCCCCTGGCTGGGCCTGGCATCGCCGCGGGCTGCCGGGTCAGCAGCTGCTGGCTGGCCCACGGGTTGCACGGCCTGGGATGCGTGGCCTCGGCCGGCCACAGGGGACCTGACTGCCATGACAGGTCTGCGATTGTAAAAAAAATGATTTAAAAATTGGTTTCAGTCTTTGCGATCTGAGCGATCATCTGTTTCCTCGCTCACACACTAAATAAGCCCCTAATGCAGTGGTTCTCAACCTTCCTAACGCCGCGACCCTTTAATACAGTTCCTCATGTTGTGGTGACCCTCAACCATAAAATTATTTTCGTTGCTACTTCTTCACTGTAATGTTGCTACTGTTATGAATCGTCATGTAAATATCTGATACGTAGGATGTATTTTCATTGTGACACATTGAACATCATTAAAGCATCGTGATTAATCACAAAAACAATATGTAATTATATATGTGTTTTCCGATGGTCTTAGGCGACCCCTGTGAAAGGGTCGTCCGACCCCCAAAGGGGTCGCGACCCACGGGTTGAGAACCGCTGCCCTAATGCATCTTGGGCCTGGGCGCGGAGGCTGGGCCGCCATGCTCTCCATTCGGACGCTGTCCGCGTTTCGGGCAGTCCGCAGAGGCCCTTCCTCCCGTGGGGTTGGGACCGAGGTGCGGGCGGGCGGCAGGCCGCGGGCTGACCACAGTTTTAAGCCTCGTAGGTGCGGGCAGCCGGGAGGAAGCGGGGATGAGCCGGGGCTGCCGCGGGCCCTCTCCCCGGCCGGAGCCAAGCTGGTTTCTCTCCACAGAGAACTGAGCCTCCAGTCGTGGTCATGGCGCTGCTCCCCGGGAGGAAGGGAAAACCTGCACGTTCCAGCCAAGAAAAGAAAAGCAAGAGCGTGTGCACGTGTGTGTGTGCGTGTGCGTGTGCATGTACGTGAGAGACAGTTCGGAGCCGGGAAGAGTGCTGCGTTGGAAGAGCAGGAAGTGGGCAGGGGCTCAGACAGCGGCGCGGAGAGGGTGCCGCAC
>NW_006285613.1:2571908-2579372 GCF_000327345.1 Myotis davidii
CTGACCAGGAAGAAAAGCCGAACCCAGAGCTGGCAGCCGCGCGTGGATGGGGCTGCCCTGAAAGGCTGAGTGAGGAACTGGAGTCTTTTTTTAAAAATATATTTTTATTGGTTTTTTACAGAGAGAAAGGGAGAGGGATAGAGAGTTAGAAACATCGATGAGAGAGAAACATCGATCAGCTGCCTCCTGCACACCCCACACCACGCTCCACACTGGGCGTTGAAGCCGTGATAGCCGGTTCCTCTTAACCCGGGAAGGTGCGCACACGCCGCCGTTCACTAATGGCTGCATTTCCCCAGAATGCTTTGCTTTCCAGAATTCAAATGGCACCGAGTCCAAGTTGCTGTCCTCTGTCACAGGCATCACACGCATCTCTGGGACTTGAAAGGAGGAGACTCCACACCTGACCGGCGGTGTCTGGTTCATGTGAAGGTGAGAGCTTTCCGCGTGTGCCTCAGTTTCCTCATCTGTAAAATGGGAGCACAGCAGTCCCTCCCTGGTTTCTCTCCACAGAGAACTGAGCCTCCAGTCGTGGTCATGGCGCTGCTCCCCGGGAGGAAGGGAAAACCTGCACGTTCCAGCCAAGAAAAGAAAAGCAAGAGCGTGTGCACGTGTGTGTGTGCGTGTGCGTGTGCATGTACGTGAGAGACAGTTCGGAGCCGGGAAGAGTGCTGCGTTGGAAGAGCAGGAAGTGGGCAGGGGCTCAGACAGCGGCGCGGAGAGGGTGCCGCACAGGCGTGCGCTCCGTCCACATCCCCCACGGAAAACGTGCCTGACGGCCACCCCTCCCCTCCCACCCATGGCCCCCAGGGCGGCCGTGTCCCCACCCCAGGGTGTAACACAGGACAGAGAGCACCGGGCTCGAGAAAACGCACTCCATCCATGTCCTCCAACCAGCCTCAGACCACGGCCCCCCTGCGGGCAGGGCAGTGGGCACAGGGCCAGGCCAGGAGGGCGGGAGGGCCTGGGGGGGGGAGAGAAACATCGATCAGCTGCCTCCTGCACACCCCACACCACGCTCCACACTGGGCGTTGAAGCCGTGATAGCCGGTTCCTCTTAACCCGGGAAGGTGCGCACACGCCGCCGTTCACTAATGGCTGCATTTCCCCAGAATGCTTTGCTTTCCAGAATTCAAATGGCACCGAGTCCAAGTTGCTGTCCTCTGTCACAGGCATCACACGCATCTCTGGGACTTGAAAGGAGGAGACTCCACACCTGACCGGCGGTGTCTGGTTCATGTGAAGGTGAGAGCTTTCCGCGTGTGCCTCAGTTTCCTCATCTGTAAAATGGGAGCACAGCAGTACCTCCCTTGTAGGGTTGGTTAGTAAATGAGTTGCTCCGAATACAACTTGGAGCACAGCTTGGTCCACTGTGTCGCTATCGTCACCATCATCTGCAGTAACAAGGGGTCTGAGGACTGCAATTCTGCATTGTCGCCAGCGATGGCTGCAAAGCCACACATCGGGTCACTTCCCTCCCCTCGAAAAAAAACTCTCCCTGGCTCCCCGGTGCCCTCAGGCAATCTCTTTGCATCCGGTCCCCACTGACCTTGACAACCTCATCCTGCACCACCAGGCACCCCCACTCCGCCAGCCGCAGCAGCCAGCTTCCCCCGGGAGGGTGCAGACGGGTCAGCCCCGGAGACAGCTGCCTCCTAAATTCGTTGAAGGGGGTGGGATGGGCCTGCACAGCCTCTGCTCAGAGCGGGCCCTGGGCAGTGTCCTCGGGTGTAAAGGCAAAATGCAAACAATGCGTCTGAAATTAGCAGCAGCTCAGATGGGGACTCGGGGGCGGGGAGCTCTTCTTTGCAAAGCAAATGCCGCCCAGGGGCCGGCAGCCTTTCCCCCTGCAGGTGCACGGCGCCTCCCGTGTATTATTCTTTAAGGATGAGGTCGCCATGCTAACTCTACTCGGAATCCTCAACCGGCCACTCCAGCTGCCTGTCCTCAGTCTTCACCACAGAAGCAGAAACACCGTCTAAGACGCCCGAACCAGACCCGCTGGGCGGTGGGGGAGGACAGAGACCGTACAAGGTGAGCGCCGAGGAGTAAAATATTATCCTAATTAAGCAAGAGCGGGGAGCTCATGCACTCGGGTTAAAGAATGCAGCTTCTCTTTTGCTTTTTTTTTCCTTTTTGCAAATTGGGTCCCCGTGTGCTCCGCGGTGACTGATGTGATGTCTTCGGGCTTTCGGAGCAGGAGGCGTCACCGGGGCCCCATTTGTTATGTTTATGCCGATAGAGCTAAATCTCGCGTCGGAGAAGGTTGCTCACGCTCCGAGGGCGTCTGGGGAGTCCCCGCGTCCCTGGCGGGCGGCTGCGGCTGCGGCTGCGCTGCTCGGTCTCGGGGAGGAACGCGCCCTTTGGCCTGATCGATGGCGGTGCTTCTTCATTACTTCTGCGGGCTGCGGATCAATAGGCAGGCCCGCGGAAACAGAACCGATTTTTTCTTAGAAAAATCAATGGCGCGGAATATTTTTTACCGACTTGAGCTCGCATGGCCGTTGTCCTGGGTGTGCGGTCTCAGATTTTTCCTGTGGTTTCTCTCCCAGGGCTGCCTTAGAGTGACCCAGGGCCAGAGCCTCATCTAAAAGGTCGTATCTGGCCGGGCCGGCGTGGCTCAGTGGATAGAGCGTTGGCCCTCGGACTGTAGGGTCCTGGGTTCGATTCTGGTCAAGGGCACCTACCTCGGTTACAGGCTCGATCCGCAGCCCTGGTCAGGGCACATGCGGGAGGCAACCAAGCGACGTGTCTCTCTCACATTGATGCTTCTCTGTGTCTCTCCTCCTCCCTTCCACTCTCTCTAAAACACACACACACACACACAGTGGCCAGATTTTTATGACCACCTGACGTTTGCAGGCAAATTAGCTATAATTTCGCGCTGAAGTTACTAGAGGGCCAGACCATTATAAATAGGGAAGCAGGCTGTTTACCACGAATGTAGAAGTGATTTTTTTCTGAAGATACGGGTAGACAACGTGATTTAACAGCCTTTGAAGGTGGGGTGATTGTTGGCGCTCAGAGCCATGGAGTGAGTATCAGCAAAACAGCCAGAGGCCTGTTCGAACACCTTTGCTGTCTGCAGTTACCAAGATAAAACGTCTCCAATTCGCACAGGAACACAAGGATTGGACAGTTGAGCATTGGAAAAAAGTCGTGTGGTCCAATGAATCACATTTCCGGTTGCATCATGCAGATGGCAGAGTGAGAATTTGGTGGAAACATCATGAAAGCATGCACCCCACATGCATAGACAATGCGCCCTGCCACGGTGCTCGTATTGTGCAGGTGTGGTTTCAAGAACGTGAGGGAGACTTTACCTTGCTTAGGTGGCCCCCACAATCACCAGATCTCAATCCCATTGAGCATTTGTGGGACGAAGTTAAAAGACCCATGAGGCAGCGGGTTCCACAACCATCAAATCTCACAGAACTGGACAGTGCCATCCATCAGGCAGGTGTCAGACTCCTCGCATCACCTTCCAACGTCTCGTGGAGTCAACGCCAAGAAGAATCACCGCAGTATTGAAGGCAAAAGGTGGCCCAACGAAGTACTGATGGGGTGGTCATAATGATCTGGCCACTCAGTGTGTGTATCAATGGAAATATATCCTCAGGTGAGGATTAACAGCAACAACAAAAAATTTTAAAGGTCGTGTCTGGTTTGGCTGGCGGGGCTCGGTGGTTGAGCGTCGACCTATGAACCAGGAGGTCACGTTTCGATTCCCAGTCAGCGCACAGGCCAGTGTGGAGTGTGCAGGAGGCAGCTGATCCATGATTCTCTCTCATCATGGATGTTTCTCTCTCCCTCTCCCTTCCCCTCCGAAATCAATAAAAATATATTTTTAAAGAATAAAAATAGATAAGTAAATAAAAGGTCGTATCTGAAAGGAGAAGAGTGAGTTCTCTGGGGAAACAGAGCCCCCAGCGCAGCCCCGAACCCCTGGCTGGCCCCTCCCGCCTGCTGAAGGCCCTGCGTTGGCCGGTCCCTGCACGTCGTCCTGTGCGCGACATCTGTCAGGGGCCTCCTCTCAGGCTAAGGATGTGGAACTGAAACTTCTTGGAAAGCTCGGGCGGTGGCTGCAGGTCCTCATTCTGAAAGCAGAAGGAAGCTCCGCGGGCCTAAAGGTGAAAGATGGTCTCGCTGCGGCCGCCGGCCTGGCCCCCGCGCGTGCACGGGACTCGGAGGGGCGGCTGGAGCTGCGGACACGGGGCTCGGGCTTCGGAACCACAGGAGGCAGCCAGGGCCTGGAGCCTCGGCCAACGGGCCACACGCATGTGGGCTTTTACAGTCCACAGGGCGTCACCCCCCACCCCGCCAGAGGGAGCGCTTGTGGACACCCCGGCCCTTCGCAGGCAGAGGCCGGTCCCCTTTGCTTGCGGCTGTCTTCCCGTCTGGCATGACCCCGACGGCATCCACAGAAAACTACCTTCCACTTACAGAAGCCCTGGGAGCGCCGCTCGCCTGACGCGGCCGGAGCCAGCAGGACAGCCGAGCGGAAAGCTCTCCGGCCGCAGCAGAGGAATCAAGGCTCCTGGCGGGCGTGATAAATAACGAAGCTGTAATCTCGCCAGGAGCCCGGTGATGACATCCCCGAAGCTCCCCGCTTTGTTCCGCTGCGCATGTCACCCGAGCAGCAGGCCGGAGCGCGGCCGGAATTGATGTCCATCGGGGAGGGTCTGGGCCTCAGCCTCCTCCTCTTCCCTCTGGCTCTCGCCTTGGGCTCGTCTTTTGGTCCCTCGGGCCTCGGGCCCCCGCACGCTCCACCCGGGGCAGACAGCACCAGACGCCGACCCGGAGGGCTCGGGTCAGTGCAGGAGCGAAAGCTTCCCGGTGTCCGGCCTCTGCCGCCTGCCAGTTTCTGTTTTTCCCTCTGGGTGTGTGTGTGTGTGTTTTAAAATATATTTGTATTGATTTCAGAGAGGAAAGGAGGGGGAGAGAGAAGTAGAAACATCAATGATGAGAGAGAATCCTGGATCGGCTGCCTCCTGCACGGCCCCCACTGGTGATCAAGCCTGCAACCCGGGCCTGTGCCCTGACCGGGAATCGAACCTGGACCTCAGGTTTATGGGTCGATGTTCAACTCGGAACCACACCAGCCGGGCTTCCCCCTCCGTTTGAAAGCTTCTGAGTTCAAGAAGGAAGCTGGGGTGGAGTGCGAGCCAGACCCTTCCTGCAGGACCCAGAGCACCTGGGGCCGCGGGCTGACCACCTGCAGACAGACAGACGGCCGCCTGAGAATGGGGACGCCTGTCCCTTGGGGGCGGAGAGCGGGGTGGGGGCACTCAGAGGAGCATTAGGGAAGCATTGCGAAGGCTGAGGGCCAAGTGGCGGGTGTTTCAGACCCAGTGATTGGGGGGAAATTTCTTCCATGTTCTGGCCTGTTCGGTTCAGGCACCTAACACAGGTCTCAGCCCAGCGGCGAATGGACCAGCGAAGGACCCCCCGCGAACCTTTCCTGTCGAGCTGTTCAGACTTCAACTCAGATCCTCAGTGGCCTGAACTGGAGTCCACTGCAGCCCAAGACTCTGAGGAAACATTAAAAGGAAACAGCCACGCGGCCACGACAATGTGGAAACGAGACAATCTGTGTCTGTCTCTTACTTGGAGACCCGTAACTCCAAACGCCTGCTTCTCCTGCCCTGGCTGGTGGTGCCCATTGGTTAGAGCGCCGGCCCTTGAGAACCAAAGGGTCACGGGTTCCACTCGCGGTCAAGGGCGCGTACCTGGGTTGTAGGTTTGGTCGCCGCCCCAGTCAGCGTGTGGGCAGGAGGCAACCGATGGCTGTGTCTCGCTCGCCCCCAACCTCCTCCCTCCCTCCCACTCTCTAAAAATCAATGGAAACCCTGGCTGGTTCCGCTCCGTGGACAGAGCGTCGGCCTGCGGACCTGTGGGGGCGTGCAGGAGGCAGCCCATCAATGGTTCTCTCTCATCATTGATGTTTCTAGCTCTCTCTCCCTCTCCCTTCCTCTCTGAAATCAACAAAAATATAGTTTAAAAAAATAAGTGATAGAAATCAATGCGAAAAAAAATTCCTACCTCTCAGAGATGGACCCAGCAGGCCGTTAACTTGCCGGATAAATGCCCACCGAGGCGGCGGGTGCCAGGCACGCCCGGGGAGCACCTAACAAACAGGATGAGGCCTGCCCCCAGGGGCCGCCTTCTGTGACGGGGACAGGGACCAAGCCCACACGGAGGTGACGGTGACGCCGACCCCACGGGCGCAGGGACTGTCCGCGTGTCCACTGCCGCTCTCAGTGTCCCGGAGGCCCCTGCACGCATGCCCACGAGTGCGGGTCGGAGGTACGTCCTGTCCGTCTGTCGGGAGGGAATGAGTGACGCGCCCGCCGTGAAGAGCACCTCCTAAGGGGAAGCACAAGGTCCTGCAGGGCCGAGTGAAACACCCTTGGCCCTGGAGGGGCAGGACCAGACCTCTAGCCCCAGAGAGGCCCACACACATCGCCGCGCACACAACACGTCCCTGACTTGGGAAGGGGGAGTGGGGAGGAGGGAAGAGGGGAGGTGGTTTCCACCCGTCAGTATGCAAATCACCCGCAGAGATGAATGATTTGGAAGGAAGGCAGGCAGGGTTCCCAGCGGGAGCCATTTGTCATTCCTACTCCCCAGGAGTGAGCCATCCCACTCCCCCCTCCACTCCCCCCCAGCTCCCATCCCTCCCTCCCACCCAGGCAGCTCACTGGGCACAGGTGCTGGGCACATGGAGGCCTCCCCGACCTCCATCTCCCGAGTCTGGACAGGCGCGGGGCCCGCCTCCCACAGCCTTTGGACTTGGGGTGCGCCCTGGGCGGGGGAACCACCCGGGAAGAGGGCCCGTTGTCTCCTTGAAGGACAGCGTGACCCGCAGGCCTTGCTTTGGGGAGCCGCTCTCAGCTCGGTGACAGGCACGTCCTGTGCCTGAGCGGCTAAGGTTTTCCGTGAGGTGACGCTGGCAGAGGTTCCCCGGCGGCCGGGCCGGGGCGGAGGAGTGTGGGCCCGGTTCTGTTCCAGCGGGAATGTGCGAAACGCGCGGCCTGTGGCCCAGGCATGACCGGCCGGCGAGGAGGGAGGGGTGGAGCGGTCGCTCCTGGCGACTCTGAATTTGCCAGAAGCTCACCCCAAGGCCTCCCACCCTTTTCGGTTCAGACTCCTTGTCTTGAGAGCAAAGGATGGCCGCATCACACCGGGCAAGGCTGGCACGCTGGCGGGAGCGGGAGCGCGGACGTACGCAGTGCCACGCCCAGGGCTGCTCCTGCCCCGTCGGTGACAGGCTCCCAGGGTTGGAGACCCTCTCCTCCCGCCTCCCAGCGATGGGCTGGCGGCTGCATCGCCCCCTTCCCCGAGCTCAGAGCCTGGTTCGTGCGGGGCTCGGGAAACACTTGCCGAATGAATTGATAAGCGGACGGAGGAAGCCCCTCCTCGGACCGCACAGCACAGACCTCATTCTGCAGAGAGCAGCTCTTG
>NW_006285613.1:2579386-2580821 GCF_000327345.1 Myotis davidii
TGGGAAAGGCAAGGATGGCCTTGCCCGCGGCACGGCTCGGGCTGAACGTCGAACTATGAACCAGGAGGTCACATTTGGCCCCCGGTCAGGCACAGGCCGGGGTTGCGGGCTCGATCCCCAGGTGGGGGGCGTGCAGGAGGCCACCGATCGGTGACTCTCTCTCTCATCATCCCAGGAACCTGAACCCTGAACGGAGCGTAGCTGCTGTGGCCCCGTTGGCTACACTGACCAAGGGCAGGCCGGGCAGGGGCCACGGGAAGGAAAGGGCGCTCCTGTCCGCGTGTGACTGCACCCGGCAAGGAAGGAGGTCGTGGGAGCACAGCTGAGCAATGCGGGAGGAAGGCGAGAGGAGGAAGGCAGCCATTTCTTAGGGACAGTGAGGCCCAGCTGCACTGAGGTCAGAGTGGAGAAGGAGAGGGGCAGAGAGGAGGGAGGAGGAAGCAGGCTCAGTAGGTGAGGAGCCGGGGAGGGGACCCAGGACTGTGGGGGGATCCAGGCTTCCTTAGACCCCGGGAGGGAGGGACCCATTGCCCACCGGGGCTATTCGGTCTGGCTGCCACTCAGGGACCCTAGTGGGGTCTCTCCCCCACCCCCACACACACACCCAGCTGAGGGTCTCACCCCCTGGTAGGCTGAGCTGGCCCAGCTGGTGGCAGAGGGGTGGGCACCCACCTGAATCCCATGGAGCGCTCCGCCTCTGGCCCTCGCAGCTGTGGATTAGAGTCACCTGGGAAGCAGGGCTCACGCAAGGGGCTCCACGCGGGAAGAGGTGCAGCCATGGCTCTTCCACGCCCTCCTCCCACCCCCCGCCCCTGAGGAGGCTGGGTCAGAGGGAGGGCCAGCAGGGAGGGCCTTTCCAGCGAGCAGGAGCCGCCGCCGCCATCCTCCAGGCCGGGCTTGTGCAGCCCCGAGAGGTAAGCAGCCTGCCCAGGGCCACACAGCCCGGCTGACTGCCTTCAAGTCGGCATCAACCATGGCACCTCCCCCTGCCCTGGGTCCGCCCGCCCCTGAGCCCAGGGACAGGCCTCTCCCGCCGCCTCCCTCGCAGACAGCAGCTTTGGGGGTGACGGTCTGTCCTCCAGGACCAGGAGTTCCTGCGCCTGATCTTAGGAAATGGGGACAGGTTCGGGGAGGCTGGGCGGAAGCAGAAACCAGGAGGGTGGACATGAGCCCTGGTGAAGCCCAGGCCCCCTCCCCCCCTTCCTGGTCCTGCTCCTTCCCCTAAACCCCTCTTGGGAGCCCTGGGTCTCTCACTGGGAACTTGGGCGCCTGTCACTTCCTAGCACCCCAAAGCTGGCTTCCCCTCCCCTCCCCTCTGTGCCCACTCCTGGCCCTGCCAGGGCCCCACATCTCCTGGGAGCAGACACGGGTCTGCGGCGTCGTCGGGTGGTTCGCCTCCTCCACTGAAATCTGGTGGCAGCGGTGGCGGGGCGGG
>NW_006285613.1:2580946-2583844 GCF_000327345.1 Myotis davidii
GGACGGGGCCTGGGGGAGCCCCGGCCGTGCTCAGCCGATTCCTGGATGGGGGCCGGCCAGGGGGGCAGCCCAGCCCAGAGACTTGCTGCTTGCTGGCCACTGGGTAGAGCCTGGAAAATTCGCCCACGGCCGATGTGTTGGAGGATTACGGGGCCTCCTGGCGTCCACTGAAGAGCCACTGTGGCCACAGTCAGGCCTGACCCCGAGCAGGGGCCGCAGGCACACCGCCAGGGCAGCAGGAGGGGCTAGTGCCCGGACGTCATGTTTGAGAAAAGGAGGCTCCAGGCCCAGGGCCGGGGGCCCAGTGCGAGGCTCTCCACCCCGCTGTTCTCCGGTCCTGCCCTCTCCCTCCTTCCCCGGCCCCTTCCCGGACAAAGGGAGACCCCCAGAGGAAGAGGGAAGCCCCTGCCTTGCCTGGTCTCCCCTTTTGTCAAATAAACAGCCCCAAGGCCCAGAGTGAAGAGCTTGGACTCTCCGCTCTCTAGTCCCTCGGCTTGGTCTTTCCCAGCCCCTGAGCCTCAGTGGAGGCCGGTCCTTCCCCCCCTCCAGCCCAGCCTCACCCTGGGCCTCCCGGGTCCCCTCTCCTTGCACACGGGGCGGCCTGCTGGGGACTGTGATGACTGCGTTAGCCCCGCGGCCTGAAGAAAGGGGGGGGTGGGGTGGGGCAGATTGAGACCAGGGAGAGGAAGGGTCTTTATTAAATGCAGATGTTTTTAAATCACTGTAATTAACTGGAATGGACACCACGAGTCACAGGCATAAAAGCTAAACGCGCTTTGTTTTCACTGTCGTTTATTTAAAAGGGCCACAGGAGGATATAACACAGAGCTGTTCTCCCGCACTTCCTGCTGGCTGCTGCCTGGAAAGCGCGTGCACACCCCCCACCTCTCCCATGCTCTGTCTCCCATGTGCGCACACACACACACACACACACACACTTCCCATGCTCTCTGTATCTCTCATGTGCACACACACACACACCTCCCATGCTCGCTGTGTCTCTCATGTGCGCGCACACACACATACACACGCCTCCCATGCTCTCTGTGTCTCTCATGCGCGCACACACACACACACACACCTCCCTTGCTCTCTGTGTCTCTCATGTGCACACATACACACGCCTCCCATGCTCTCTGTGTCTCTCATGCGCGCACACACACACACACACACCTCCCTTGCTCTCTGTGTCTCTCATGTGCACACATACACACGCCTCCCATGCTCTCTGTGTCTCTCATGCGCGCACACACACACACACACACCTCCCTTGCTCTCTGTGTCTCTCATGTGCACACATACACACGCCTCCCATGCTCTCTGTGTCTCTCATGCGCGCACACACACACACACACACCTCCCTTGCTCTCTGTGTCTCTCATGTGCACACATACACACGCCTCCCATGCTCTCTGTGTCTCTCATGCGCGCACACACACACACACACACCTCCCTTGCTCTCTGTGTCTCTCATGTGCACACATACACACGCCTCCCATGCTCTCTGTGTCTCTCATGCGCGCACACACACACACACACACCTCCCTTGCTCTCTGTGTCTCTCATGTGCACACATACACACGCCTCCCATGCTCTCTGTGTCTCTCATGCGCGCACACACACACACACACACCTCCCTTGCTCTCTGTGTCTCTCATGTGCACACATACACACGCCTCCCATGCTCTCTGTGTCTCTCATGCGCGCACACACACACACACACACCTCCCTTGCTCTCTGTGTCTCTCATGTGCACACATACACACGCCTCCCATGCTCTCTGTGTCTCTCATGCGCGCACACACACACACACACACCTCCCTTGCTCTCTGTGTCTCTCATGTGCACACATACACACGCCTCCCATGCTCTCTGTGTCTCTCATGCGCGCACACACACACACACACACCTCCCTTGCTCTCTGTGTCTCTCATGTGCACACATACACACGCCTCCCATGCTCTCTGTGTCTCTCATGCGCGCACACACACACACACACACCTCCCTTGCTCTCTGTGTCTCTCATGTGCACACATACACACGCCTCCCATGCTCTCTGTGTCTCTCATGCGCGCACACACACACACACACACCTCCCTTGCTCTCTGTGTCTCTCATGTGCACACATACACACGCCTCCCATGCTCTCTGTGTCTCTCATGCGCGCACACACACACACACACACCTCCCATGCTCTCTGTGTCTCTCATGTGCACACATACACACGCCTCCCATGCTCTCTGTGTCTCTCATGCGCGCACACACACACACACACACCTCCCTTGCTCTCTGTGTCTCTCATGTGCACACATACACACGCCTCCCATGCTCTCTGTGTCTCTCATGCGCGCACACACACACACACACACCTCCCTTGCTCTCTGTGTCTCTCATGTGCACACATACACACGCCTCCCATGCTCTCACTGTCTCTCATGTGCACACACACACACATGCCCCTCCCGTCCTCTCTGTCCCTCTCACGTGGGCTGCACACACGCTCAGTGGCTGTCCCGCGTGGTCCAGGCTGGAAGGGGAAAGAGGGTCCAGTTGTGCAGGGGCCATGGCAGAGGCCTCAGGGCAGGGGGCTCTCAGTGGACAGCACAGAGGGTGCAGGGGAGCCTTCTGCTCTGATCACCACGGCCTCAAACCCTCCCCCCCATGAAATACGTGGGGGACAGATGCATCCCCCGTTGGCATCAGACTCCCCCTTGGCTACTGGGAACGCCCTTTCCCTTGGGCACAGGCCTCCGGTTTCAGGGAGCGGGGAGGAAGCGGGTCAGGCCTGGCGAAGAGGACAGAGGTGCTTAGAGAGGCGTTGAAAGGTCTCCTGGGCCAAACACCTATTCCCGCCCCTCCCCGCCTGCACCAGAAACACGTGGGGCCCAGGGTCTGCGG
>NW_006285613.1:2583945-2590493 GCF_000327345.1 Myotis davidii
TGTGTGTGTGTGTGTGTGTGTGTGTGTGTGTGTGCTTTTTACAGTAACGATTCACCTGACGGCCCGCCGAGGGCATCAGCCGCTGCGCGGGACGCAGAGGAGCCCGCGCTTCGGTTTTCACCGGCTCCTGGGCCGGGAGCTGCTCCCGGCGCTGAACAATGGGGTGGTTTCAAGGCGGGGATCCCGGTAATTAGAGAGAAGAGGCCTCAGGTGACTGCCGGGAAGGCTCCTTCATTTGACCCCGCTTCACACGGTCCAATTTTCAGTAACACCAGGCACTCCAGCGCCGTCCCCGAGGAAATCACTCGGAGCCCATAATCCCTGGGCCTCCGGCTCATTCAGTCCCAGGCCTCCCTCCTGCACTGTTTGCATCCGACCGGAGCCCTGCTCCCGCTCTGCTCCCGCTCGGCGTTGGCGGGAGGGGTTCCCGGCTGCCTGCAGGCCCTCTGGTCCTCCCTCCTCCACTGGCCGCTCCCTCTGATCGCGGGGTCGAGGATCTGCTTGAACTCGACTCTCCCGGTTGTCAGGGGAACCCAACGCCGCCGTATTTGATGGTTTATTCATTACTGGCCTGTTTACTCAGTGAACGGTATTTCTATTGCAAACACATTTTTACCAGACGTGGAAGGAGAAATATACTCCAGCTTCTCCCTCCCTCCTCCCTCCCAGCCCAACTCTGACGGGCGGCATATACCCTCATGAATCCGAAATCACCCAGGGCCACTGCAAAACTGCCTCCCTGGGCGTGAGCGCTGGCTTTGTTTTCTGTCCCCCGATTCCCCTCCCCGAGTGTGACCTGGCAGCCCGGGACCTCCAGGCAGGATGCCTTCAGTGGAGCATAAATTCTTCCGCTCTGGCACCAGGGAATGGGGGTGCTCGCTGGGGAGCCCCCCCGCGACGGGCTGCTCTGCCTGCATTTCTCCCCAGGGCCTCTGGGGTTGCTGGACCTGGGGTCCTGGGAGCATGTCAGGGATCTGAGGCCTGACTGCTGCCCACATCTGACTCCCTCGGCTCCTGCGGAACCTCGCTCAGGCATCGTTCCTCCAGGAAAACTCCAAGAGCCCAGCCTCAGCCCCGGCCCTTCTGTAGGCCCCTGAGCTGGACACCCCACACACCTGGAATGGTCTGCCTGTCTGTGTCCCCAACAAGACAGCGGCTCCCCAAAGGGCGTATATTGGAAAGTGCTCCTGCTGCTGCAAACGACAGAAAAGCAGCCCAGTGGGCTCGAGCACACGGACGCGCACTGCTCCAGAGGCTGCTGGAAGGCGGCTTCAGGTGCGGCTTGATGCAGGCGCTCAGACGGCATGAGCAGGCCGAGCTGCCCTCCCTCTCTGGGCTGTGGTCCACGGGCCTCCTTCCCAGACAGACTCCCCTCACGTGCTGTCAGCGTCGCAGCCCGTTCCCGTTCTAGTGGGCTGTCTTTTTAAACATGTGCTATTATCAGAATACACCCTGAAGCCGTTTTGAAATTTCGAAATGGGTATTAGAAGCGATTCTTTCAACAGCAGGTGGTGCTCCGACCGTGAGAAACCACCTGGTGGCCCCGCTGTCCTGGGCCCCTGCCTCGGGGTCCCCAGCTCCTCCCTGGACCGGGGGAGAGTGGAGGACACTTGGTCTGGTTCCCCCAGTACCTCCGCTTCTCCCAAGGAACCACCCTGGGCTCCCTGGCGAGGAATTCATCTCCAGGCCGCGCCTGCCCCCCTCACATCCTCTTCGGGGAACAATTTTCTGAGGCCGCCCGCGGGGCCTAATTGATAACTCTCTCTAATGGGTTGGGACGATCATTCTTTCTCGAAGCCACAAATGATGACGGATGGAGTTCCAACAGGACACGGTCCTCGCTTTATTCTCACCTTCATTATTTTAATCTCCCCCGGAATCGCTGTCTAATGGATCCGTGTTGCTGTGAAAGCCCGCGAATGGCAGGTCGGTGTCTATAAATCCCGCCGCGTCACCAGGGGTCCCTCCACTTGGTCGAGGAGGCCCGAACAGGCGACAGGAGCCTGCCCTCGCCTCGGACGCAGCGGGGTGAGGACCCTGAGGAGCCCGCATCAGACTGTACCTACTCCTTGTGGGAAGGAATATGGAGCAAAGGTAGGAATGGCGATTTGGAGGCTGCCAGGAGCACAGGGTTGAGAGGAATGAACCGTGAAGTTGTCGGGGGAGTCACGCAGTCATTGCGCATTTTGCTGAGCCCGTTGCTCTGGGCCAGGCTCTGCGCCGGGCACTGGGAAACGGAGGTAAGTGGCATCGTCTCGCCCTCCGCAGCCTCGCAGCCTCCGTGCGGAGGGGACACCGCAGTCCCACAGTGACCGCATGGCACCAATGCCCCTCAAGTGCCGTGAGCTGGCAGCGCCGGCTTCGTGGGCGTGGGCCCCGGGCAGGCGCACGCGGCCTCGCCCTTGGTTTAATGTTCTTCAAGTTCATTCATTCTGCGAAGGTTTAGTCAGTGCCTACTATGTGCCAGGCCCGGGGAACCAGACAGACACAATCCAGGCCAGGCCAGGCGAAGAGCTGTCAGACACATAGGAAGGCAGGTGGACCTGGGAGGGGCGGACACGGGGGACAAGGCGAGGGCGATCCGAGGGCCCACCTGCCATGGGCCACCACCTCGGGCACCTGGGCGGTTGTGACGGTTAATTTTACACGTCAACTTGGCTGGACAGTGGCATCTGTTGTTTAGCCAAATGCCAGGCTAGGTGTTACTGGGAAGGAATGTTTTGATGTTTTTTTGCGTGCGGCTGACATTTAAATCAGTCGGTGTGAAGAAAGCAGGTTACCCTCCATCACAGAGAGGCTTCATCCAATCAGCTGAAGGCCTTGAGAGAAAGGAAACGGAGGTTCTTCCTGGGGGAGAAGAATTCCTCCTCCAGGCAGCCTTCCACTCAGGATCGCAACACCCACTCTTCCCAGGTCGCCAGCCTGCCGGCCGGAAACTTCAAACCTGCCAGCCCCGGCAATCCCCTGAGCCAGCGCCTTAAAATCTATCTACCTATCATCTCTCCCCATCTCTCTCCTTCTCTCTCTCATTCTCTCCATCATCTATGTATCTATCTATATATCTATGTACCTATCCATGTATCTATCCATATATCTATTTCTATATCTCTATCTATATACATATGTATCCATGTATATATTTATCTGTCCATATATCTATGTATCTATCCATATATCTATATCTATATATCTATATACATATGTATCTATCCATGTGTATATATATATATATTTATCTATCCGTGTATCTATGTATCTATCAGTGTATCTATGTATCTATCTGTGTATTTATCTATGTATCTATCCGTGTATCTATGTATCTATCTATGTATCTGTGTATCCGTGTATCTATGTATCCATCTATGTATCTGCCTGCATATGTAGGTATGTATCTACCTCTTTTCCTCCCCTAGTTCTGTTCCTCCCAGAACCCTGCCTGCCGGCATGCACAGGCCTGGCTGCTGGCTCTGCTTCCTCCCTGCTCGCAGCCTCACTCGCTGCTGCACCAGGATGCAAAGCGAGGGACGAGCCCCCTCCTCGAAGCTTCTTCAGCAAACAGCCAGGCCAGGCACCCTACCTGTGCCAGTGGTCTGGCCCCGGTGCCTCCTCCTCTCCCTCTTTCAAGGACCCTGTGGCTCGAAAGCCCTGCCCAACGCCCCTGGCACGTCCTCCGTGCTCGGCGGGCGCCTGCTTTCTTCCCGGTGGCTACTGCGTTTGGCTGGAGTCGGACCCGGATGGAGGGACTCCGCGGCACATACGGCCCTAAACCAGCCCAGGGAGACCTCCGCTGCCCCTCAGCACTGTGGGCACTTCGCACCGCCCCCTCCCACTCTCACCCTCAACCCCAGGGCCGGGGCCGGGAGTGGTGAGAGGTGGGCAGCCACTGGGAGGATGTGTAACAAGGTCTTTTGGTGACAAGTGGATTTTGCTGGAATGTCCAGCTCCGCTCCTTTTTCAGACACTGAACCGCGTGCCATTCGCTGTCTTCTGGGCACAGACACAGGGGCCCATTGTTGACACAGCCAATTAGGAGCCCGAGTGACCCCAACACAAAGGCCGGCTTGTGCCTGACGTGTCTGGGGTCTGTCCTCGGGTCTGTGGGCAGAGAAGCCTGGGCCCGGCGCTGTGGGGCTCGGGGAGCCACTTTCTCCTGCTCAGCCGGCCGGCCACACAGCGGGCCCGGGAGAGCGGCCACGGCTGGTCCCGGGCTGGGCTCCGCTGACCACGGCACGTGTCACCCTGGGGCGGCCGCTGTCCGTCCATCATGCAGCCTCTCCTCCCTGAGCAGCTAGAGGAGGGAGCTGGATTGTGAAGGGGCAGCAGGGAAACGGAGGCAGCCAAAGGCTTGCGGCTCAGAACGGGTGGGTAATGCTCCGGACCAATGGGAATCTTCGGGCAGCCCGGGGGCCACCGTGAGCCAGGCGCTCGGGGCCGTGAGCTCAGGAAGCTCTGCCCGGTGACAGAACTGAGCCCGGGCCACCAAACCGCTCAGCTCAACTCCTTTCGAGAAGGCCAGCCCACCTCCCTCCTCTGCTCCAGACACGGGACGGACGGCACAGAGATTGTCTGCATGAATCAGTCCCACTGACGCCTGTCCTTCGGGGGTGGCTGTCCATCTTCAAACAGGCGGAGGAAAGCAAGGGAGGTGCCTTTTCCAAAACATATTGGCAGCTGCAGACTGAAGGGTCCCGGGTTTGATCCCGGTCAAGGGCATGTACCTTGGTTGCAGACTCGATTCCTGGCCCTGGTGAGGGCTCGTGCGGGAGGCAGCCCATCGATGTGTCTCTCTCACATCAACATTTCTCCTCCCTGTCTCTCTCTCTCCCTCCCACTCTCAAAAAATCAATGGAAAAATATTCTTGGGTGAAGAGTCACAAAAATAACAACAAAACATACTGGCAGCAAAACAGCGCTGCCGCCTCCAAGCGCATCCTGGCGTCATGACATGACGGGCCCAGGCCGGCCAGGAGGACGTGGCCGGAGACCTCTGGCCTCCTCTGCAGCTCCGAGATTCGTTATTGCTAAGACGGTGTGTCTGCTACTCAGATGGTTTTGAAGAGTTGATGGTGCTCACGTGAGAAGTTGTAACGTGAGAAAGTTTCCTGTTCGGGGGGCTGAGCAGGCTCAGGAGCAATCTGCGGGGTGGGGCGTGTCTGCGGGTTTTCAGATGAGGTTGCGAGGCTGGGAGGAAGCACTTTTAATATTGACATTGGTGTCTTTGAGGCCTGGGACCGTGTGAGATTTTTCTTCTTTTCGTCTTTCTATAGTTTCGACGTGTTTTTTCCATAAAGAGTGGGTGTTATTTTATAGTTGGAAAGGCTAAAATAAATAAAAATAAACAAACAAGCGGTTGCTAGGATGAGAGAATAGGGTGGGAACTCATTATCTCGCTTCTCCCCATCCCGGTATCACATTCTCCCCGGGCTGGCTCACTCCGACAACTGGCGGCTGGCCCCCTGCCCGGGCCACACGAGAGGACGCCCAGGACCTCTTGGCCGACTCCAGGTCACAGCAGATGCCAAATTTGGAGGTTTGGCAACCTCTGGATTTCACCAGGTTTGGCTTTTGTTTTTGTTTTAATCAGTTCTGGCTACACACACACACACATACACACCAGAATCTGTGCATTTTGGTTCGTGAGGTTCAATAGGGTTGGACCCCCTGCGAGAAGCAGGTCCCAGGTACCTGACACCGTCTCTTTGCAGGAGGCAGACTCCTCTTGACGGTGTTGGATCCCTAACCCTGTTCTTCTCCAAGGGACGCTGACCCTGGAGGCCTCTCTGGGGACGAGACAGACTGTGGTCATTCCCAGAGTCACGCTGTCTAACCTACGAGGTGACTTTGAGAGTCAACACAGGGCACCTCCCCAGCTCGCTCCCCCGGCTCGAAGGGCAGGACCGGTCCCAGGAGGAGGGAGCACACTCGTGTCCCAGCAGATCGGACACACTGTGACAGGCTCCCGGAGACCTGCCCGGCTCCCACCGCGTCAACTGATTGCAATCTGTGGTTGCAGCAGCTGCAAAAAGCGTGTGAATGTCTCCCTGGCCGCGCTCCTCTAATTATTCACCCTGTTGATCTTAGTGAGAATTGAGAATCGTAGCCTGGAGTCTGAGGTCAGAATTGTTTCCGTTACCAAGGAATCTGCCCTGTTCCCCAAACCGGCTTCCCCACCTTCACGGACATGGAACCCTGAGCCTAGGCCTGTCCCTCCCCTGCCCCTTCGTTCCAATGTCATCTCCCGACGTTCCCTGGCCGACCCATGGCACAGTTGTCTTCCCAAGAGCATTTTTCTCCAAGTCCCTGTTGAAGGCTTTGCAGAGGTTTCCGAATGTGTGTTAGGGCAGTGGTAGCTGCTGGAACAAACAGCTCCCAAACTCTTGCAGTGGTTCTCAACCTTCTGGCCCTTCAAATGCAGCTCCTCATGTTGTGACCCAACCATAAAATTATTTTCGTTGCTACTTCATCACCGTCATGTTGCTACTGTTATGAATTGTAATGTAAATATCTGATCTGCAGGATGGTCTTAGGCGACCCCTGTGAAAGGGTCG
>NW_006285613.1:2590635-2594930 GCF_000327345.1 Myotis davidii
GTTCTCTCCTCTTGACGTTTCAGGAACGGAGGCCCTTTTCACTGGAGGCTCTACCCTCCCCTGGGGCCCCGAAGTCCTCGGCATCCAGGCTGGAGGAGGAAGGAGCCAGAGGAGAAGGTACAAAGGCTTCTCAGTTGCCTAGGTACCTGAGTGCAGCCCGTCACCCCGGCTCACATTCCATTGGCCGAAGCCAGTCAGGCAGCGCTACCCAGATGAGAAGGGGGTGCTGGGAAATGTAGTCCCGGGCTGGACTGCTCCGTGAAAACCAGCAATGTGGAAGGGCGGTATGGATTTGGGGGGAGGCATCTCTGCCACATTCACAGCCTATGGACCCACATCCAAACCCTTAGCTTAGCCCAATGGCTCACTTATTTATGCAAACCCTGTGCCCCTGCTGCCCAACAGGAACCTTCCGGAGTCCCAGCCCCCAGACCTTGCCACCGTCTCTCCCGCTGGGTTCTGCACATTTCATGGGGCACAGCCCAGCCACCTCAATACAGTGGCATTTTCAAGTGCACATTCTGCCTTCTCTTTGGAGACTTTTTCGTTTCTACTGACCGAGCCACTGAAGCAACTTCTGAGCCATGGAGTTTGAGCGTTGGATGGGACCTTCCCAGTACGGTCCCTTCCACTGATAGACGAGAAGGGAGACGAGGCCCCCATGGGCTCAGGGAGTCGTGGCATCCGCAGAAGATGTTTCGCCTTCGTAGCAGCAGTCCAGCAGGACCCTCCAAGGCAATGACAGGGCATGACCTGGAGTTTGCTGAGTCATAAATTCGAATCGTGTGCACTGGGAATGGGCCTCACTGGCCTCTGGGAACCTGCGTCTCCGTGTGGCTTGGTGGGCGAGGGAGCCGGCCTCCAGGGTGGCCCCGTGGGCGCCCCGGCCGCGCGGTCCCCTCCCACCCTGAGCCAGGGCTGGTCCGTATAGCAGAAGAGATGGGATGCGGCTCCTGGTAGCAGATTAGAGAGCACTTGGGCTTCCATCACGGTGTCCTCGCTCTTGGATCGCTGGCTTTGGGGGGCGCCATGTCGTGAGCAGCGCTGTGGGGAGATCCCCGTGTGTGGCAGGACACGGGAGCCTCCTGCCCAAAGCGTGAGGGCTTGGCGATGCCCCAGCCCCAGCGCCAGCCACCACAGACCCCAGCAGCAGCTTGACCCCAACCTCATGGACAATCCTGAGCCAGGACTGCCCGCCCGCCCGGCTGCTCCCGGGTCCTCACGCTCGGAAGGTGTGTGTGTAACACGTCTGCTGCTGCGAGCTGCTACGTTTAGCGATAATCTGTTCCTCGGCGACACTCCATTAACACACACGTTTGTTTTCTACTCGCAGTCGAGCGTGTGTTTTGGGTTACTTGGGCTGGGGAGTCCATTGAAAATGATCTATTAAAGGTTTTGTTTCATGTTTTTTAATATATGTTTGGGTCTATAGAAGTCTCAGGAAATGCCTGTTATAAATGTCAAACATTCCGGTATTTCTTCTGAACGTAGTCCTAAGTCCTCAAATAAGGGGACACCACTAAGAAAGAGAGAAAGAGCCGGCCGGCGTGGCTCAGTGGTCAACCAGCGACCTATGAACCAGGGGCTCACGGTTCGATTCTCGGTCAGGGCACAGGCCCGGGGTTGTGGACTCAATCCCAGTGTGGGGCGTGCAGGAGGCAGCCAATCAGTGATTCTCTCTCATCACTGATGTTTCCATCTCCCTCTCCCTCTCCCTCTCCCTCTCCCTTCCTGAGATCAATAAAAATATATTTTTTAAAAAAACACACAAATTATGCATCACAAAGGGTGATCAATACTGTAGAAAAAAGACAAAGCAGACCAGGGAGGTAACATCGCTTCTCTCTCTCTCAGGGCTCCTCCGGCAGGGGCTCAGCAGATTAGAGAGCACTTGGGCTTCCATCACGGTGTCCTCACTCTTGGATCGCTGGCTTTGGGGGGCGCCATGTCGTGAGCAGCGCTGTGGGGAGGTCCCCGTGCGTGGCAGGACACGGGAGCCTGGGCACGCTCTGTACGGCTAGAGGCCTGCAAATACGTGCTGAATTCATGCAAGAAAGAAGGAGCTGGTCCCACACGGGAGTTCATTCAGATGGCAAGCCCTGGAGTCACTGATCGCCAGATCCGTGAGCAGATGTGGGCCCCAGAGAGGCTCAGCTGGGACGCAGCCTCGGAAGGATCCCTCTTCCTTCACCCCCAGTGGCACTCTGCCACCTGAGTCACCTATCCCCACCAGAGGGCCAGTTTTGTAGAACTGGACCAAAGAAGCAGTGCCCCAAGGCTGTCTGCCCGTATCACAGGACCCCGCTGCATGAGGCCGTTTGAAATAGCTGAGCCCCCCAGACAGGTGACAACCTCATCATGACTTCATCTGTCATATCTCATGGTGGGTGCCCCGTAGAAAGAGAGCCTGGCCTGGCCGGTGTGGCTCAGTGGTTGAGCGTTGACCTGTGAACCAGGCGATCACAGCTCAATTCCCAATCAGGGCACATGCCCCGGTTTCGGGCTGGATCCCCAGTGGGGGGGGAGGGGGTGTGCAGGAGGCAGCCGATCAATGATTCTCTCTCATCATTGATGATTCTCTCTCTCTCTCCCTTCCTCTCTGAAATCAATAAAACAAAATAAATAAATAAGTAAAATAAAATAAAGAGAGCGCTATGAAGTGCTCACATGTGCTGAGCAAGGCTCACCTCCAAGCTATCCGAAACGTCACTTGTGATCCAGGCCGAGAGAAACATGCCTCCTGTGGTTTAGGTATGCGGTCCTGCATGGCGTGGGGGTTGGCGCATGTTTCAATAGCAGGCGGAGATACAAGGAGTGTGTTTTCCTCTTCGGTTTAATACGCCTCAGACAATAAATTTAAATGCAACACTACTAATGTAGAATAAAACAATAATTGGTACTCAAATAGCTATTGAGTTCCCTAAGGCCTAGAAACAGAATTTTAGCCTTTCAGGGAATCTTAGGACACAACATCATAAAAAAAAAAAAAAAAAAAAAAAAAAACAAAGGTGGGGCCCTAACCAGTTTGGCTCAGTGGATAGAGCAACAGCCCTCAGACTAAAGGGTCCCAGGTTCGATTCCGGTCAAGGGCACGTACCTCGGTTGCAGACTCAATCCCCAGTAGGGGGCATGTAGGAGACAGCTGGTCGATGTTTCTAACTCTCTATCCCTCTCCCTTCCTCTCTGTAAAAATCAATAAAATACATATATTTTTAAAAAGTATATGTTTTTAAAAGGGGGGTAATGGCCTCCATTTTTTGCAAACCTCTCTTCCCACCCCTACCCATTTCTCTCGCACGCGCGGGAACACACGCACACACCACACGCGTGCGCACACACACACACACACCACACGCATGCACAGACTCACTGCCTCTGCAACTATGTCCATGCCTCCCTCTGGTCTCTGTAACAGAAGTGAACCCTCATAGCCCCTGAACACAGAGTACGGTCCCCGCCTCACCCCCTAAAGGCCTGTTTTACTCCATATTCAACCCTTTCAAACCAACAGACTCCTCCCTCTTTGCTGTGACTGGCTCTTTCTTCTCAGCATAGGAACATGCTCGCGTCTCTCCCTCTAGAAAAGCAAAACCAAACAACGAAAACCACTTTCTTGGCCTCATGTTTCTCTCCGGCCGAGCCCCCTCCTTCCGCGGCTGTGCCGGTTTCCTGTGGCTGCAGCAACCAAGTGCCACACACTCGGCGCTGAAACAGCAGAAATTCCCTGCCTCGCAGTCCCGAGGCCAGAATCTGAGACCCAGGGGTGGGCAGGTCGGTTCCTTCCGAGGCTGCGAGGAGCATCTGTCCTTGTCCTTCCCCAGCCTCTGGTGGTTGGGGACCAAGAGGAAGGAAAGCAGCCTGTGTGTGTACTGTAGGAAGTGGCCGGGATGGGGGGGGAGGCAAGTGTCACTGACAGAACCCTGAGGAAAGGTGCTCCGCAATCACCTGGGGGGCTCAGGAAGAGGCACATACCTGGGCTCCACCCCGAGTTTCTGCTTCAGCAGATCCGGCCCGCGGGCCCAAGAAGCTGTAATTCTTCTTCTTTTTTTTTTTAAATATATTTTATTGATTTTTTACAGAGAGGAAGGGAGAGAGATAATCAGAAACATCGATGAGTGAAACATCGATCAGCTGCCTCCTGCACATCCCATGTGGAAGATCAAGCCTACAACCTGGGTGTGTGCCCTGACCGGGAATTGAACTGGCAACTTTTCTTTTTTTTATGTGATACTAGAGGCCTTGTGCACGGATTTGTGACCAGTGGAGTCCCTTGGCCTGGCCTGTGCCCTCTTGCC
>NW_006285613.1:2595345-2596398 GCF_000327345.1 Myotis davidii
AGAAACATTGATGAGAGAGAAACATTGATCAGCTGCCTCCTGCACATCCCCCACTGGGGATGTGCCCGCAACCCAGGTACATGCCCTTGACGGGAATTGAACCTGGGACCTTTCAGTCCACAAGCCTACACTCTATCCACTGAGCCAAACCGGTTTTGGCAAGAAGCTGTATTTCTAACAAGTTCCCGGGGGGTGCTGAGCTGCTGTCCGGGGAACACACTTTGAGAACCGCTGAGCTAATGCACCCTTTGTATGCAATGCAATAAACCTGGTATTCTGCGATATCCATGCGGACAGGGTGGTGATCCCTCGAGTGTCCTTCTGCTTCAACCAGCCGTGGGCCTGTTACAGGAGACATGGGAAGACGATGCTGGAGAGTGGGCTGCGGATCTGCCTAGGGGAGGCCTTACAATCGGGCTGGGGAGCAACAGAGAGCACCAGGCTCGTGGGGCCCCCGAAGGGAAACCAGAGTGAGGGACCTGTTGTGTCTCTGTCATCGCAGACGTTTCAAAGCATGACACTTGAGGTAACAAAATTGCAGCGTGCAAGCAGGGTGTCACTCTGCTCTTCACCATAGGGACACGTAGACAGGAATGGCTTCCTCCAACCCCAGCCTTCAAGCAGCGCCGCTGAGCCTCCTCCGCACTACGGGGAAAGCTGGCCCCCTGCCACGGCCCTTCGTGAACACGGAGACAATTCCCGTGACTTGAACCGAAAGTTAAAAGGGGACTTGGAAATTGCACATCGCTCCAGACCCGCGGTTAATGACCCGTTGGGTGGAGGAGGAGCGGCGGAATGGAGGATCACGGCCAGGGACCGAGAGCTGGGAAGCAACCGTGCGGCGTGGGAGGCAGAGCGCCGGGGTTCGGGCCGGACGCCCGTTTGCGCGGTGAGGGGGGTGCTCGTGCTCCCGGGAGAGGGATGTGTCCCCGGGGAGCTGTTTCATGGCGAGACTTGTTTGGCTCGCAGCAGGGCGCTCCCCTGGGATGCGCGGCGCGCAAGGGTGAGTTGGAAGGCGCGCGGCCAGCAGGATGCTCCCGGGCCCGGGCAGGC
>NW_006285613.1:2598210-2617402 GCF_000327345.1 Myotis davidii
GCGTCGGGGATTCTGCACCGGCGAAGCCCGGTGCCTGGGACCTCTGCCTCCCCTGTCAGAGGGAACCACCATTTGGTGCGCTCGGTTATTTCTAGGCATGAACGGCGGATTCTGAACTCAAAATGGTGCTCTGTCGATGTCCACCCCGGGCGTCTCAAGGAGTTGCAAGCTGGAGGCGCCGGGGTGGTTGAGCCCATTGTGCTGCCGAGGTCCGGGTTCTCTCCGGTGCCCGGTGTTCGGGTCGTCATGCCGCGGCCGGGGTCGGGGTCAGTTTAGGATGACCCCTGTCAAGAGGCTGCTAGGGCCCTGAACGTGGCTGACCCTGCACAGGCCTTATTGTAGCAAGTTACTCCCCACGTTTAGAATGGAGTAGCCATGGCGAGGAGCGGAGACACCGGACGTGCGGCTTGAATGATCTCAGAGGACGGTAGTGGCCGGTTGGAAATACGGAGGGGATGCTGACAACTGAGTGCTTAGATTCCAGACTTCCTTCGGTCCCATGTGAAAGGATCAAGGGTAAAAGCTAGCCCCAGGCAGATGAACTCGGTTGGCAGAGGGCACCTTGAAGAATTCACATCATTTCCGAACCACGGAGGTAGTGAGGTCTTTGGACACCTTTCAGCCTGGCACCCCGAGGTTGCTTTGTTGGGGAAAATGATGTAAAATGAGGTTTCAGAAATGACCAACCCAGTTATGTTCTCCACATTTACTTCATTGTTGCTGTTTACAGAAGACAATAGCCTGAGTAACGGTTACGTTGCCTATACTGAAAGCTTGTTTTCTACTGAAAGTTCTTAATATTGGTGTTTCCATAAGAATAGAGGTTCTTGGAATTTGTTGTGTGTTTTGTATTTTTCACAGGTTGGGTCATGAGAAATTGATAGCCTAGAAAATGGTAATAGTAAAACTATTAGTTAAGTTAAATCATACTTATGGTGACAATAATTTCTTTTACTTGGCACTTCCTTAACCAGCAGAGAGTGTCTGCAGCCCCAGGTATTAGTATATGAGGCTCTCCCTTAGAGGCCTGATTCTAAGTCTTCCATGCTTCTCCTCTCAGTCAAAGGCTAACTGACCAGAACCTCCTGTTTATTATTAACGTCCGAAATTAAATAGGGGGACACCAGGCTGTCATAGGCTCAATCCTATTTCATTTGGGTTCTGGCATTTAGATATTTTAGTAGTGACCTAGGGTATATGTAAACGATGATTTTAGATTTCACTCCTTACGGTGTTTATTATTGTTCTTTTTCAAGTGCACAAAGATTACTTTGTAACAGGTTTATATTTATACTTAGTTGGCTCAGGAATTTTGGAACAAATATTTGCATTATAGTGCTGATTGTGAGGGAAACTGGGGCGAACTGTTCCATTTGACCCTCAGTGATTAAAACATACCATGGAGGAATATAGGAAACTTTAAATTACAGTATTTCTCACTATCACACCTTTTTGTTAAGCAGCCAGCTTTCCTGAGATACAGTTGTGCTTTTCCAAGTGCTGTCACCTGGCTCACTTCCAAAACCAAGCTGGCGAGCAGGAGAGGGCTGGAGGGCAGCTTCTCAGTGAGGACACCTTTCCATTGGAGAGAAATGGAAGATAAATTCCAACAGAATCGGCTGAGAATGGGGAGCTTGCATTACTACCCCACCTCCCAGTAAGGGCAGGGAGGCCCTGAGTGTAAACTTATTCTTGCTGGACTCGAGAAAGCGATGCTAATTTTAAATTTAAAAAAAAAGGATGACTAGTGGAAATTAGTCTATTTGTCCATTATTTGATTGAAGAATATAGAATGTCGTTGGCATCCCATAACTTCCCGGACAACTTAGCATTTTAAGGCTAAAGAGCCATTTTGAGACGACCTTTTGCGCCTTCCCCAGTAGGAATTGCCTCCATGGGTTGCAGGCTTATGTCTCGGATGACTGCTCACCACTCAGGGCTTATTGTGCAAAGGTGGCATCGAGAAGATGTTAAAGACGGACAGTAGATGGCTGTGGGGTCTGAGACTGCTGCTCGCACATCAGCGTCGCGTATGAAATCATTAAGATTTGGAGATGGAGCAGCAAAGATCGCTTAGCCAGAGTAGCTGACGCCTGTGGGAAAGCGGGAGGAAGGGAGAAACCAGGGGCAGTAACAGAAGCCTGGGGACCCAGAGGAGGCCAGGATGCGGGGCAGGGGCCTGTGCAGACGGGCATGGACGGGTCTTCATGGTGGGGAGGAGCCAGGTAACTTTTATTTTGGTTTGTTGCCTTTCCTTGAAATTGTCTTGGCTTCTCACCTCATGATTTTGAGACAATCAAATGTGTTTTTATCTTTTATTCTAGCTTTATTTTAGAGGGCCTTCTTAAGTTATAGAAATCTTGTGAGAGAGTACTGGTGCTGTGTTCTAGTTTCATGATGACTGATTTCACGTGAAGGGGACTGGATTTTAGTTGCTTAATTAAGACACATAATATGTTATTTTTGTTTGAAGATGTCATAGATTAAAGTAGGAGAGCAGACCATCACATGGGAGCTAGCCTTTTTTAAAAAATATATTTTATTACAGAGAGGAAGGGGGAGGGATAGAGAGTTAGAAACATCGATGGGAGAGAAACATTGATCAGCTGCCTCTTGCACACCTACTGGGGATGTGCCTGCAATCAAGGTACATGCCCTTGGCCGGAATCAAACCCGGGACCCTTCAGTCTGCAGGCTGACGCTCTATCCACTGAGCCAAACCGGCCAGGGCCAGCTAGCCTCTTTTTAACACATTGTATGCGGGAAACGTGTTTACACATTTTACGTATTTATACGTTCTACCAGTGTAGTAGAGCGCGGGACACGTATTAATACGTTTTTTATTGACTAGCAGTAGAATTCGGATAATGTATAAATGCGTAAACTAAAGTTATCGTAATTTTACTGAACGTTGCCATTTGCGCAAAAAATTAGCAAAAATGGCCTGCGTCACCTGTTAGCACGCGATAAAAACTACCCGCCAACAATGTGTTAAGGTAGGTTTCAGGGTTTCTTTAAGCCAGTCTAAGTATGATTGATTATCTAAAATTTACACATTTAAATAATTGTTCAGTCACTGCAAAATAATATAAAATGAGCTTTCTTTAAGTAGACTTTAGTACAGTAAAATGTTCTCAATTATAAACATTCAGCTTATGTACAGCTTTTCAGGAGTACAATTATTTAAAGATATAAAGGTGCCTTGTTGTCAGAAATAACGATATGACCTTGTATAGAAATTGTATGCCTGACATTGAAACCAAGAAACACGTAACCCTTGCCCTCTGAACTTGTTTGCACAAATTGATTAATATAATCCAGTGTGTTTTCTGTTGCGTAAATCATGCATTTGAACGGGAACTTATTTAATGAAAAGTAAAATGTGTATTTTTTAAATTCTCCAACTGGAATGTGACAGGCTTTTGCATGTTAAAAGCGTGGTGAAAATTCCTACCCTTGTGCAATCTTTGGAGTTTTACTAAAAACTCCTTTCTTGGCCACAGATGCCGTCAGGGGCCGAGGCTCTTGCGGGGATGGAGAGCTGTTGCTGAGTGCCTCCTGCCTCGGCAGCACGCAGAACGCAGTCTGGGCCCCCAGCCACGGAGCATCGCTGCTGGGGCACAGACAGCGCGCACCCCGGCCCTGCGGCCGCACAGGGAGGCCTCGGGAAGCGGCGGCCCTGCTGCTGTGAACTCTAGTGTCTGTGCTGGCTCAGCGTTCCCGCTGCGCACGGGGCGCTGGCTTTTCTGACTCGGTCTGATGAGGGGCCGATAGGCGAGATACCTGCTCTAGTGGTGCGTTGCCCTTCACAAGGCCTCCCTCCACATTGGCCTCTTTGTTGAGACGCTTCTTTCTGTTGGAGAGGGACATGCCTGGGCGCCTGGGCCACAGCACAGGCCCCCAGAGCCGCGTGGCATCTCTCCCCGGTGAATGGATCCAGCGTGGCTGGTTCCCACCTTCCTCGTAAACCTTTTCTGACACCAAAAACTTTAATTTTTTTATACAAAATAAGAAAATGAAAGAGCGCAAATATGTCAGCTCATCATCACTGTACAGCATGTTCTGTGACTAATCAATATCTGTATAAATTGAGATGATCCCAGTGCGCCTCTAGAATACTAACACCGAATAGTAATCTATTTGTTGTTGTTAATCCTCACCTGAGGATATTTTGGAGAGTGGAAGCGGGGGAGAGAGATGTGAGACCCATGGGTTGGTTGCAGATGCACCCTACCTGGGACCGGAGATTGAACCTGCAACCCAGGTACATGACCAGGAATTGAACCCATGACCCTTTGGTGAGCGGGCCAGCGCTCTAACCACATGGTCATGTTCTTACTACACTTGCTATTTGATTAGCCTAATTTAACCAGTCTCCTAACACTATAGTTCAGTGGTTCTCAACCTCCTGGCCCTTTAAATACAGTTCCTCATGTTGTGCCCCAGCCATAAAATTATTTTCGTTGCTACTTCATAGCAGTAATATTGCTACTGTTATGAATCATAATGTAAATATATGATATGCAGGATGGTCTTAGGCGACCCCTGTGAAAGGGTCGTTCGATCACCAAAAGGTTGCGACCCACAGGTTGGAATTCGCTGGTTTAGAGACTCGGCTTGTCTTCTTCAGAACATTTTAGAAATTGATGCTGTGTGATATCTCCATAATGTCCTTCCTCTGAAGGCCTGAGCTGCAGGGCTGCAATACACAGTATCAAGTCAGAGGCCTCCCAGCAGCTGGCCCCTCAGGCTGCGTCCTGTCGATGGGCAGCCAGGCTCGTGCCAGACGCAGCTGCGTGCCAAGGTGGTGACTGGGAGGTGCGCTTTGCTGGGTTCGTCTTATGTGCACAGCCTCGCTTATTAAGAGGTCTCACAACTGAAATCAATTGCTTGGGTTGAGCCTGGCAATGGTATTGTTTACTTTTTATTCCCAAAGATCATTTCTTTTTAATTACTCTTTTAATAAGCGGGGAAACTGAAGCTTAAGTAGCCATGGGGAATGCAGTAAGGCCTGACATTGGGAAACGGCGGCGAGGGCACAGCTCACTTCTCCCCGTCCGTGTGCGGGCAGTGCTCAGAGCAGAGCTGCTGGGGGGCGGGAGGGGGGCACAGGGCTGCCGCTCTGACCGCATTGTGTCTCTTACACTGGATGGAATATGAAATACGACGGGAGGGAACGTGTGGGAAGGGCATTCATAGGCTTTGTTCTCCAGGAGGCTGGTGTTTTAAAGGAGGCTTTCCTTTGGGGGGGAGAGGGAGGGAGGAAGGTGGGGGCTGTGTGGAAGCAAGTAGATTGGAGTCATGGGGACACCTGAGGAGCCCGGGGGGGGGGGTGTCATTAGAAAGCACCTTCTCAGGTGACCCAGATGTTCACCTAAAAACAATCTGCCACTGGGCACAGCTAATATGTGAGCATCTACTCCGGGGTAGTGTGCCAGAGGCATGTGTGTCTAATCCTCACAGCACTCCGCAAATGGTTGGTCTTATTAATTTCATTTTATAGATGAAGAGAGAGAGGACAGACAAGGAAAGGAACTTCCGCAAGATCCTATGGCTTGTGGGAGGTGAGGCGGAGTGTAAACTCACGGCCCCTCACAGCCCTGCCCGGGATAAGTAGCGTGGAGGCTTGAATGGCTTTTAATGAGCCTCTGCGCCTCGGCCTTGTGTGCGGAAACATTAGCGGGGTGCCTGCTGGACACCTAGGGGGGCGTCTGAGTTTCAGCAGCACCTTGTAAGGGGCTCTGCTCCTGAGGTCGGGGAGGGGAAGCCGAGGCTGGTGGGTGGCCTCATCTGCCTGAAGGCAGAGCCTTAGTGAGTGTGTGGAGGTCCTCTGCTGGCTCTCTCACCCCCACTGCCTTCTGCAGCCCGGCCTGACACTTCACCTTCCTCCCCCGCACAGACTGGGCTCCCTCATGTTCAGCGGCCACGGGAAGGGAGCACATCCGCCCTCCTGGGGTGCCCACGGAGGGAGATGGCACAGCAGGTGAACAAAGCCAAGCAGCCTGTGGTAGGACAGCTAGGGAGCCATGTGCCTGTCCCCCTCGGAAGATGTGGGTGAAGGGTGGGTGCTGGGAGGAGTTCAGCCCAAGAAAAACGTTTACCGTTATTAGCCTCGTCTTGCCCAAACTTTCGTGACTGCCGAACATTGCTTCCCCCAAGCCATCTTCTAGCTCAGTGGGACGGACTTGGGGAGTGTGGGGAGAGGGAAGAGACGCAGGGGTCAGGCAAGACTTCGCTTGCGGGGTCCTGGAAGGTGGGCAGATTTGGCTGGTTAGAAGGGATATTCTACAAGGAGACGAACGGACAAGCCATGTTTGGGGAACATTTTGGAAAGTGACTGACAGCACTTTGGACTCAGCATTTTTATTGAAAAAATGACAAGTCTGTAAGTGGAGGTTGGTGTTGGCAGTGAGGGTTAAAGGGGCTTCGTGGGAACTATTGATGGGCAGGATGTGAACTCAGTGGTAGAGGAGGAACTTCCACTGAGCCAAGGAGTGGTCGATGGAGGTGGAATCGGAAGCAGGAAAGCCATGGCTGTTGCGGCGCCTCTAAGGTGACGCGGGCTTGCACGTGCGCAGACGCGACAGGCCAGCGTGCTTGGCGAGAGCTGTGGGAGGGCTGAGAGTCAGGCACACCGGCCGGCTCCTGGGTGTGCGGGGAGGCCTCCAGTGCGCACGGGAGCCGGTCATACATGCTTGCTTCTCTACGGCAGTGGGTCCCTTATTTATTTATTTATTTACATCCCTTTTGGTGGGAACCACAGAGTTGCTAGTCTCCTTCCCTCCTCCCTCTCAGTACTTCTCCCATTGTTGTTGGCATGCTTACATTTTAAAGTGGATAGTGCTTTATTTAATGAGGTGTCCATTCTGACATTGCCCTGTGAGAAAATACGTAAGAAGATACGTAGCATGTAGCATGTGTCTAGAATGTTTTTACAAGCATGTCCCAGAGCCACAGCCTCCCCGCACCGTCTGTTACTGCCGTGTAGACACCAAACACTGCTCCTTCCAGGGTCTCACAGCGAGTCCTCGCTCAGGCTGGTGGAGACGGGAACAGGAGAGATCATTTCAGAGGAGTGTACTGTGTGAGGGTCTGAGATAGAGATCTGACTCAGCATTAATCCAAGCATGTAATGAGCCCTGTAATAATGGGGCTCTGCTGTTAATTATGGTGAAGATTCTCAATGAAATTGAATTTTCTGAGTACCATACCCGTAAAAAAATCTTCACTTAGGCCAGACTTTATATAACAGTCCCAAATATACTGTAAATGTTGTGGGTATTTGCACAATATTGACAGAAAATAGAAAAAAAATCATCAATATATTTCTGGGAAACATAAGATCAGCTTATAACATAAATATATACCAGTATAAGTAATGTCTGTGTTGAAGTTATTAGAGTTTGTTAAAGATTAGATAAACTTAATAGAATCCTTAAACTTAAGTGATAATAGATTCTTTTTTAACGAAGAAAATAAAACTAAAAAGAAGGACTTTTTTAGCCATCCTGTAGAGTGGAGTGAGGCAGCTTTAAAACAGACAAAAATGTTTATTTCACAGTTGGGTGATGAATAAGAACCTTGGTCACCGTTGTACCCGTGTGTATGTTATGGTTTGATATTTAGTCGGTGAGCATGATTTGTTCTCTCCGTTCATTTTAGACTTGAAACCTGAGCAAAGCCCTGTGGATTAATGCTTTGCAGAAAACCTTCATTGTCGATCATCTCTGTTAGATTTTGAGTTACTGATAGCACAGATAACATTTTTGTATCTGTACAATATATCGTGGAGGCTAAGATTAAAGTTTTCACTTTTATTTTGAGTCACCTGTTCCTTCAGAGATGTTGCTTCCACCCGGGATGGTGGGGGAGGGAGGAAGCTGAGACCTTGTCTAGGGTGGCGGCCAACCGTGATTCCCAAGAGGCAGCCTCCCTGTGGGGGTTCCCGTCAGGTGTGAGGAGAGGGGTGTGGGTGATGGTCTTAATGTCCTCAGGGGGCACCTGGCACTGTCTTCTGGGGGTGCCCATAGGAATGGGCAGTTCCCTTTCCCTGAAGCCCCTGGGTAAGTGCCACCAACCAAATTGTGAAGAAATAATGTGACATTTCTTAGGGACATTTGAATTTTAGGTATGATAAAATTGTACAAAATAACGCCTGGCTGCCTTTCACAGATCTGGTGACTGTCTTCAGGTACGACCACTGCGGTCATTCTGGCCAACCCAGAATGTCCACTTAGCAAGTGTTGAACTTACTGCGCTAGTCTCCTCGAGAGAGGACTCTGTGGAAATCAGATCAGATTTTAAAAGGGTATTGTCAGCATTCTTTTTCTTGAAATCAATTTATGTGCACTCATAATTTAAGTACTCCTTTAGCAAAATTATTAAATGTGATTAATTTACTACACTGCCGATTTAATACCCTTCAGTGGCAGAATTTTGATTACATAAACCCTGCAGCCTACAAAAATGGCTATTCCTTATTAATTTGTGATTTCCCAACTAAGTCTCAAATTAGTGGACATCAATTTCAGACTTCAGGATTGCTCAAAAGTTTTCAAGCCTTTTATTTGCATTTCCCATAACCTTCCCCTCCCCTTTTTAAAATTTGCTCTTTTCACGTTTTCAGGGGTTTCTTTTCTCATTTGTTTTGGGAGGTTTTTTGTTTGTTTGTTTGCATTTTCTTTCCTGAAACTTTGAACTCCATAGATGGGCGTTAAGGCCTGGTTTGAGACGATCGGGTCTGCTTTCTTTCATTTCCATGAATTGTGTTCTAGAGCCTGTTTGCTCTGAAGATACAGATTCACAGCTGGAGAAAGGGTTCTGAACTTCCTAATAGCTATCGCCTCTGCGTTCTGACCATTTGCCAAGTACAGACTTCACACGTTACCTCACTTGTTCTCATCAGCCGGTGAGGAAGCCGAGGCACCGAGCTCTGTCGTCAGCTCATTCAGACAGAGGAGCCGTCCCACTGTGTGGGATCTAAGCGCTCTCTGGGGCCCAGACCTGATCTGCTTTAATTAAAAAGTTATCAAATGTTACATAAATCTCCTGTGTCTCATGGATTCACAGCCCCAAATAGAGTAATTTTGGGCTTTAAAACTCTAAAGGCAACACTGACTTTGATGTGTTTATAAGAAGCATCATTTAAATGTGAAATTCCCTCTTCTCCCTAACTGTCGCTCTGCGTCTACACAGCCTGGGCAGGCGCGGGTCAGACGCACGGAGCTCTCAGGTTTTTCCGCCCCAGCAGCAGGGTCTTCTTGAAGCATCATCTGACAATTAATGTTACTGAGACAAATAAAGCTACTTAAAGGGGCTCGAGTTCTGATCCACATGATATCAAGTGGGAAGACATGTCTGTGGAAATCGGTGTCACCTTTTAACTCATGGGGAAGGCTAGAAGCGCGCTGCCTTTGATAAAGAAGAGCAGCGCATGAATGGGTGATGGCTGCCTTTCTTCCATCCGATTCAGCTGCTTCCTATTCCATCGAAAACCTCTGTTGGAAAGCAATTTCCCTCACTTGACCCATTTTCCTTCCGCATCATATCTTCTTCTGGTTCCTCAACACAAAATGGGAAAATGCAGCGGTAAACCTGCAGGCTCAGGAGGCGGGGGACTCACCCGCCTTTGGAGGGAGCGCGCTCTTCCTTTCATTCTCTGGCTCGGGTGGGGGGCTAGCAGCTCTGCTTCCTCACTGAGATTTCACAGTTTCCAGAAGAGACAGATGTTAAGTGCACGATTGGTAGAGACTTGTGGGTACAGAAAAAAATACGTGTGGAGGTACGGATCTTGTTTAGGGGTTCGGACAATGTAAGGATGTTAGCATTTTAGTAAACATATGTGCAGTAAGCCTAATATCAATATATCCGTATTTTTAAATGTCTCTGGACCCCTAGGTCTCTTGATGTCATTATCTGGTCATTTTTAACACCGCCATTAGTCACAGGCATGACATGCGATCCTGTGATAACATTTACTTCACAGCCATGGTTAAGGGGCTTAAATTGGCTTCTGTCCTTGCCAGGTCAAATTCTAAATGTCCCAGCATTCCTAGCATCGCACCAGACTCCTTCATGGAACCTTCTCCACCTTTACTCATGTGAACTTTCTCTTCGCCATTGACACTCATGCCTTTGGTGACCTCATTTAGTCCCGTGACTTTAAATGCCACACATACCTGAAGACTCCTAAGTTCTCTGTCACCAGCCTGGACTGCTCCCAGATGGAGCATTTGCATATCCGCTTGCCTCCTCTACATGCCGCTTAAAGAGCGTGTCCCCCTCACAGGCCCAGGACGCCAGGCCTGCTCTGGCCCCACGTCTTTCTGGCGCACCCCCCCCCCCTTTTACCCGAGAACACCGCATCCTTCTAGGCACTCCAGTCATACCTTGGGAGTCCTCTTCCTCCTCCTTTCTCTCCATGCATAATCCATAGGAAATTAGACAGGAGGCTTTTAAATAACCCCCCAAAAAAGGAGAGATCACAAGAAAAGTTAGAAATATTTTCAACTGAATTAAAAAAGGAAACACAACGTATCAGAATTTATGTGATACAGCTAAACTGTACTCAGGGAAATTCATAGCTGTAAATGTCTGTGGCAGGAGTCTCTGAAGTGCATCTTAGGAAGGACTGCTGCGCTCAACATTAAAGAGTAATGACAATCTGTAAGACCCTCTCCCCCCCGGCCCCGCAAGGCAGAGCTGCTGAGCCCGATCCTTCAGGATTGAAGGTTTGGGTGGTCCTGTCATGTTGAGAACCCTGCCTGGCTGAGGTTCTGCTTGAGGACAAAAAAAATCTGGGATGGACAGTGGAAAAGAAAGTCATGGACGCCATCATGGCCTCAGGACCAGGTACAGAAGTGAGAACTGGAGTAATTTAGCATGTTTTTTCTTTGCTTGTTACATCTGGATGTTTAACTTTTTCCTTCTTCCCCTTATTTTACATCCAAATTATTGGGAGCTAATTCGACAGTTTAGCCTTTGAGAACAGAATATTTCGTGGGACTGTACTGAAGGTAAGGAGTAAGGAATGTAGCAGTGGTGGTCACGATGGCTCTTAGGACTGTGGCTCCTCGCTTTGGGGAGAAGGCAGAGCATCTTCATTTATGGGAAGATAGGTACATGCTGTCGGGTGCAAACTGTGGTCTTGGTGCTCTGTGTAGTTCAGTGTGGGGACAGCGTCTGTGGAAGCTGAGTGCCAAAGCAGCGGACTGTGCCAGTGTCTCCTTCCCAATCTGTAAATTCCAGTCCGTCTAAGCCCAGCCTTGTGGTACTGGAGCTGGGGGTCGGCGTGTACGCCAGGGGCCAGGAATCTCGGGGTGGAGAGGAGCTCTCAACATTCTGCCTACCACAATATGAAATAGAAATAAGGAATAAAAGGTGAGAAGATGGTTTTGTTTATAGATTGTATACCCACAAAACTCAAGATGATGAGCTAAAGAGTTACTTGATGCAATATAGATCACTCAGTAACCTGGCCAGATACCTACCAGCAGTAACCAGTTAGGTGATGCATGAAATATTGCTACTATACATCAGCGGTTCTCAACCCGTGTGTCGCAACCCCTTTGGCGGTCGAACAACCCTTTCACAGGGGTCACCTAAGACCATCCTGCATATCAGATGTTTACATTACGATTCATAACAGTAGCAACATTACAGTTATTAAGTAGCAACGAAAATAATTTTATGGTTGGGTCACAACATGAGGAACTGTATTTAAAGGGCCAGGAGGTTGAGAACCACTGCTATACATAGTAACAAGAAAGTATGAAATCCCTAGAAATGACACGCACTGGCCATTTAAAAATAAATGGCACCGTGGACCTGGCGCCGACAAACCAATACTCGGCTTCCCCCAAGTGGGACACAGGCCCCGCCACCACCCCAGAACGACACCCCACCAAATCACAACCAACGCTGCCAAGACCCCATGGCACAAAATGCGGCCCACAACCCAACCCAGCCTGGAAACGGTCGCTGTGGTCGCCGGGTAATGTCACGTAGCAACGCCCGGCTTCCTCTCCCTAGTGACTAGCCTCCTTGGAGTTTCTTCAGCCCAGGAACACGACTTGCTCTATGGCCAGGTGCAAACATTTCACACTTTAGCCAGATGTCTGTGAAGCATTTTCCCATGCTTCATCTCATTTGATCCTCACAGAAGTCCTGGAGTAGGTAGGTAGGAGACTCGGTGGAATTCTATTTTCTTTGCATTGGCCAGAAAATGAGATTTAGAAAGTTTAGAAACTTGACCCGACTGAAAAGAAGTAAGAAATGGTGGACCTTGTGGAACAACTGGGGGCAGACGCTCAACGCAGGAGCTGCCCCCAGCCTGCAGGCCCTGATTGCCGATGGGGCCTGCCAGCCAGCCTCCTGGTCACTGCCCCTGGCCGGCAGGCCCCGATCGCCTGATTAGGGCCAGGCCCTCGGGCTGGGACGGGGAGCCAGGGGTGGGTTGCAGCAGACGTGGCCCCTTTCTCAGGAGGGTTGAAGGCCATATTTATAAAAGGCTAAGTTGACTCGCGCATGCACGATGCATATAAAGCTCTTGCTGGTGCCAATTGCACGTGTGTGTTTCGATTTGTCATTGTCGATCGTGAATTTGGTTGATACTTCTGTTATAAAGAAAGGGAAAATAGTGATATTAAAATATTTCTTCTAATTAATTTCCTTTCAATGTGCATGAATCTGTGCACTGGGACACTAGTACTTAAATAATTTTTAAAAAGAGTAACGAGAGAAACTAGTGGTAACAAATAACCACAAATTTTAAAAATGGGAAGAATTAGAATCGTGTGGCCCTGGCAGAAGCGCACAGTTATTAATGGAGCAGAGTGGCCTTCAGACCCATCTGTTGTATGTGACTTTGACATATGAAGAGTCAGTGTCACAAATGAGTGGAGAAAGGAGGGTCGCTTAGTCCTGGGTATGAGTGGCACCCAGGCACTTTGTTCACTGTTTATTTCAAAAGAAACCAGAGTAAATCCAGTGTCTACAATACACTGGAATGAATTTTAAATAAAGCATCATCTGTATATAAAAAAAAGGAAATCTAGAAAATAAAAATAAATAAATTTAGGGAATATTTCTGCACTAAGTATTTTATAAAAGTTTTTCGTGGGATTTATGAGAAATGAAAACATCTGAATGCCACAAATAATTAAAGCAAATTAAAAATGGGAAAAAATATAAACAACATGGTTAACATTTAACATATAAACTCTTATAAATTGATTTTAAAAAATCCCCTAAGAACCCAGTGGATAGGCCAGGAGATATAAACAGTCAATTCACAGAAAATTCATTCAGGCTAACAAATATGGGGAAATATGTTTATTAAAAATCAAAGAATTGCCAATTAAAGCCAGTGAGATACTTTTTCTATCTGATTAACCAAGATTACAAATTGTAATCTTAGTGCTTGGGGGGGTATTTTGAAATAAGCACTCTTGTACTCAGCTAATAAAAATATAGATTATTAAAATGCTTTTGGATAACAGTTTGGTTATAAGTACTGAAACCCTTAATTACATCCTTTTGTTTCATTAAGGCTGCTGTGCTGCTGGAAATCGCTCACGACAGTAGTCGCAAGTACCGAACAAACTACACGAAAGGGGATTTGAGACCGAAATAGTGTAAAATGGGAAACCCAAAGAAACAACATGGGAATTATTAAGAAAATTATTATCTATCCACACAATGACAGTATTGTGTGTCATTAAACGTTATATTGATGAAAATATATTTTAGTGTGAGAATACCTTGTTATAGATGAAAAAAAGCAGAATGTGAAGTTTTGTATAAAGAATTATTTCAGCCATCTCTAAGTTTAGCAAATGCCCTGAACTGAGCCAGGCCTCATCGAGGCGTAAGTTAGACGGTGGTCACCTGCCCCCCGCGGTGCTGTGCAGCCAGCACTGCTTCCGCACAGCTTCTCCTCTGGGGGCCCAGCTGTCCTCTGCTCTCACAGGAGCCCGCTCCTGCACTCCAGTGACTCCCGGTTAGAAACTTGCAGCTCCCCCTTTTCTCTTTGCGCATCTTTGGACTCCGCGGGGCTGGTGATAACCAGCACCTTCCCAGTCGGGGCTACTGTCTGTCTCAGACCTCAGGCTGCTCCCAGGGATTGGAAATGGCACGGTGCTTTTTCAGTGTTGGGCGCTCTTCTCTGAGCTGCATGTTTACAGCTCATGGTACATGAGCCTCCGGATGAATAACCATGAGTGGGAGAAGCAGCATCAAGTTCTCAAGGAAACTTTTGTACTTTCACTTGAGAGAGGCAAGGGTGTAAGGTAGTTGTGTGCTTACTAGTTTCCTAATGTGTAAGCTCCGTGAACCCTCAGTACGCACACATCACACTGAAGAGTGAGTTACCACCGCATGGGCATATCTAACCAGAATGGGTCCGCTGCAGGTCCTGACTCCTAAGCCAGAGACCTGGCACACGGTGGCCAGGCGTTAATAAATACTGGAGGCAGAGTGACGGATGGCTGCCTCATCCTCTGAGCCTGACCTTTAAATGCTGATGTTCCTGAAGCCACTTTTCTGTCAATTCTCATGCCTTCCCTGCTAGTTTTCCCCTGCGACTGTGGCTTTGATTTCTATCTCTACGTTGACATCTCTGAGGGCTTCCTGCAGCTGATTGGTTTCCTCTGAGCCAGAAGGAAGTGCCTAGCTGCCAGCTCCCTGCCCAGGGTAATGCTCATCCTCTCAGATCACCTCGTCCTGCCCCGGTAGTTATCTCCGTGAGAGATGCCGTCCCACCTAGTCCCACCGGGGGAACCTGGGTGCTTCTCGATGCCTCCCTCTCCCTTATGCTCTAGCCAGGTACCCACCAAGGTCAGTTCCTTCTAGCTCCCAACTAATAAACCCTGCTTTCTGTCCCCAAATCCACTGCTGCTCCCCAGATCTAAACTGCCACGTCTACGCTCTCTTAGATTGACAACAGGAGCTAGTCACTGGTTTCCACTTGTCCACACACCCCTTACAGTCCGTTCTGTGCATGGAATGGTCACATAAAAGCACAATATGATGATTATTCTCTTAAAATTCTTCAGTGGCTTCTCATTGTTCTGAGGGTAAAAAACAAAACTTGAACCCAAGTCTCCCTGATTAGACTTGTCCAGCATTTATTTCTCCCCACTCCCCATGCTTTAGGCCCCCTGCTCCGGCTCTCCGCCCCCACAGGCCGCACCCACTCCGCTGTGCTGTTGTGCCCCTGGCGGCCAGCTCAGTATCCGTCAGCACTAAGCTCACTTTCCTGCCAGCCCCTGCCCTGTCACACGTGAAGGCGGCTGTCTGTCCTTCCCGTAGAATCCAGTTAGGTCTTTAACTTGATGAAGTCTATGTATGGCCTCGATATATTACTTCTGTCATCATAAAGAATGGCTTAATAAGAACTATAAAATTTGTCTTCTAAAATTGAGTTGGTTTTTACCCAGTGATTTCACAAGGTAGATAAGCTTTGGTTTGTTATTTCAAGGGCACACTGTATTTTATTTGTTCTAAGAAACACATTTCCCACCTTTAACGTGTCTGAAATGGATGTGCCTCTGCAGACATTGGCATAGCATGGAGTTATGGGCAGCAGCTTTCTCTCTTGTGGTGCATAAAACGATGGTGCGTCTTATATTTGAAGGCATCTTAGATTGATAAAATTTGGTTTTTGTAAGCAATTCACTCTGGGAGATCTACTGGGGACCTGGTGGTGCTCAGTCACTCCAGGAAGCATTTCTAAGACTTCTCCCTGTGCAGGGGGCGGGCCATCCACAGGCTTAGTTTTCCCTGAATGCATCTCCCCTTCTTCCGTTTGGAGGAAGCTTAAGGGCACATGCAGAGACCCTTCCCGCAGCCTTCCTCGGGCTAGCCATGCGCATGTGAAAAGCTCTGGCGAACTGGGTGTGAGCAGAAGTAGCTGACCTCCCAGGGCCTGATCCAAAGGAAGATGTACTCTCCAGTTCCTCTTTTTCCTCTTAGTGAACGAAGAGGCTATGGGGATGGCCTCGTGGAACAGATACCCGGCCGGCCTCTGGACCGGGGTCTGTCCGTTCGTTTGTTTATAACCCACCTGAGGATATTTTCCACTGATCGTTAGAGAGAGGGAGAGACAGACACATATGTGAGAGAAACACATCGATTGGTTGCCCCCCGCACGCGCTCTGACCAGGGCCTGGGCCAGGGAGGAGCCTGCAACCGAGGTACGTGCCCTTGACCAGAATCAAACCTGGGACCCTTCGGTCCGCAGGCCAAGAGCCAAACCAAGTAGGGCTGGGCCCTCTTTGTTACAGCAGCTCTGCCTGTACTGTAGCGAATGCATCGACTCAGAGATTGTCTTGATTGGGCTGAATTTCCAAATTAGGAGTCATTCTTACCACCTTCCGTGCGGAGCAGACACTCTCGCTCCGGCACTCCGGTGAGGGAGGCAGCGTGGGGTGAGAGTGCAGACCTCCGCTCGGTCGACAGCTCTGCCAGGGACTCACCGTGGGCTGCTCAGTGGGATCCCCGAGCTTCAGAGCCCCCCTCTAACGTGCAGGTGGTGGCCATGGCACCGACTGTTTTGAGGAGGGAACGAGGTCATCTGTTTAAGACTCGCTCGCCCCGTGCTGTAAATGACAGCCGTTGCTATTATTAGTTTCCCTGAGGCTGCGCCTCACACTGTCCGCGGCCCTGGTGGTTTTTCCGTTGGACGTGTTACCCCTGGAGGATAGTTGCCGTGGCTCCCCAGAATGGCGGAGGTTTTGAGAGCTCCCTGAGTTTTCCTGTCATGCCTTTGCCTGGAAGGAGGTTTGATAAGCCTCGCCTTTTGCATTCTCCCAGCACTTGGCTCTGTCCCTGTGTGAGGGACAGACCTGTACAAACCCGCGGCTGGACCTGCCTGCTGGGGAGACCTCTCGAGGGAAGCCATTAGGACAGAGGAACTGAACTGTAAATAGTAACATAAAATAGTAACAAATATCCGTTAATTGCTTTCATCATGGGGCAGACTAGTTAGCTCTGGGTGCCTGTGTTGTTGACCTGTTACTAGGTGCAGTCCCGTTAAAGTCCTTTCTAGACTTTTTTTTAATCAGAAAGCCAGAATGGTGGCAACTAGCAGTAGGTTGATGTTGGGGAAGTAATGGGAAACATTTGTTTTTTAAAGCTGCTTTATGAATATAATATTGGATACGCTGTTCTACAAGTTTACGTACTTGAGTATTAGAGTTGATGTAAGACGGCGATTCCCAGGCAGTAGTTGAAGATTCAGAAACGATCATCTATGACTAGTAAATACCTACTAGGTACAGAGTATGTGACTAAGCAGGCCAGGGTCTCCAGCTATCCACACTTCACTGCTTTGTGTTCGTTGAAATGATGACTGAAAGCTAAACCTGGTTAGGTAAGAACAGAATTGCAAATTACAGAGCACTTGTTTTTCTTAATTAGGGAGCTAGTTCCCACAGTGGTCAGCAAACTGCGGCTCGCGAGCCACATGCGGCTCTTTGGCCCCTTGAGTGTAGCTCTTCCACAAAATACCGGCTCTTCCACAAAATACCAACTTTTGCGCATGGCCCACGAAGTTTCAGTCTCACTGTATGTGCGCGCCCGTACGTGGTGTTTTGTAGAAGAGCCACACTCAAGGGGCCAAAGAGCCGCATGTGGCTCGCGAGCCGCAGTTTGCTGACCACGGCCCTAGGAGCTCTGGCCACACTTTGTTTTTTATCCATATTAACCTGTTGTGTGTTTAAAAATAAAATAGAAAAGTTTTTTTTTTTCTTCGGTTTCAGTATAGAAACTGTTCAGGCAGGCATTTGACTCTGGCACACACCCTTGAGACCGTCTTTCTAACAGCCTCACAGGCCAGCCCTGGACTTGGCGGGCGTTTCCAGATGCGGGTTCTGGGGGAAAGGTGGTAGCATCCCTTTCTGTAGTGACTGTCCCCTCGTCCAGGTTGTCACGAAGCTCTTCTGCTGCCTGTGCATGTGCCTGCCTTTGCAAATGAAAATCGAACTTTGAGCACGAGGTAATTTAATGGCTCCTGAAACGGAATTACAGTTAACAGTCCTCGTAGTTCACAGAATTATAGAAGTTTTTCATAAAAAGCTGCCTGCGATCATCGGCAGTCCAGACCTCACTGCTACTGCCCGGGCGGCGTTTCATCCTCTCAGTGGCGCGCCTGCGGTTGTACGGCCTGGGGCTTGGTCCTTTCTCTGGTAATCACGAAGGAGAGCCTTTTCTATATTTACCCAAATGCACCTGAGTTTTAGACACAGAAATACTGTGGAGTTGAAAAAAGTGACATTAGCCAAATTCAGGCAAATGGCTGAAGTAAAGAAAGCTTTAAGAATGTGGCACAGCGGGCAACAGGAGGAACCGCTGCCCCAGGCTGAGCCCAGGGCTTATTGGCTGGAGGACACAGCTGGACCCCCCAGGCCGCAGAGAAGTCACTGAGCAGGGGTGGCAGGGAAGTGGTTGGATTGCCAGGCCAGGAGGGGGTGGGGCTGCAGGCCTCTGCTCCCACCGGCTCTGTCGCGCCCTCTACTGGAAAAGCTTAGCATCGTGCCAGCTGGCAAAGAAAAAAGTGCTTCGGGGCCCAGATCTGCTTTCACAGAGCGGCCAAAAAGCCGAGTGCGGGGCTGAGAAGCGGGAAACCAATACACAGCACCCTTCCCCACCTCCAAGTTCCTTAGCACTTGGAAGTAGACGCTTGGGGAAAGCATGCTTATCATTTCATTGGTTTAAAATGTTTCTAGCAAACAATGAAATCTTCATTTTTTATAACCTCTGTAGCTTGCACCCCAGGGCAGGCCAGCAGGGACTGCTGTATGTGAGACTGCGTGGAGAGGTACTGCTCTTGCTTTAAGCATATTTACAATGCACATATCCAAGCATCATTCTATAAACGGACTGAAAATAGAGCAACATTAAGAAGTACAGTGTCATTTTCTGACTTAATTTGAGGTGGTGTTAAACTCAGAAATGAAATAAAGAAGAGGGAGAACCAAGATGGCGGCATAGGTTAACGCCGGAGTTTGCCGCCTCGAACAACCATTTCAAAAGTGAAACTAAAAGACGGAAAGGACATCACCCAGACCCACAGGAACGCTGGCTGAGTGGAAGTCCTACAACTAGGAGGAAAGAATAACGCATACGGACACTCAGAGGAGGCGCAGTGCTGAAGTCAAATTCTGAGGTGCGGAGTGCGCGGAGCGGGCAGCGG